>NC_056727.1:851034968-851162468 GCF_019279795.1 Protopterus annectens | reverse complement strand
CTAAGCGCACCCCCGCTTACTACTGCTTAAAAGTGCTTACTTCCGCTAACCCCCGCGCTAATTTCTTTTAAAGAAAAGAAAATAGGGAGATAGGAAAGTGGTGAAAAAGGGGGCACAAAGTGGGAAAGACAGTAGGGAAACCAGCTCGGGATGTGCAGGATGGGTGTAGGGAAGGTCCATAGCTGCCCATTTCTTTACCAGCAACGGCTGTGCATATGTTTGGAATTTGGTGTGAAATTTGAAACCTTCCACCCCTGAGAGAGGGGTGAGGACAATAAAATATGTTGTACTGCCAATTAAAATTATCAGTTTATATGTCCAGTGGACATGTGTGCGAATTGGGCAGCTATGTATGGGGCATAATTTTTTTGTGGGTACAGATTGCCCTTTTTTTTTACTTTTTTTTTTCAGGTGAGAGTGGAATGTGAGGTAGAGGAAGTAGGTATATTTGGCGAGGTAGGTTGGGGAGGTAAACAGACAAGACAAACAAGACACATACAGGGGCGGAGTTTGACACATGGGGTGGGTAAACACAACTGACGAGAAAGGATGTTTGGAAATCGCAAGCCCATGAGCCCACAGACGGTAACAGTGGAACCGAGATCCCCACCCATGGGCAGTCACCACTGCACCTTCACAGCCCTGAGGGTGGCTGCGCTGGGGCTGAGTAGGAGGGGCAGGCTCACCCGTGAGATGCGCCACTCTTGCCTCGAGCTGGCATAGGGGATCAGTGACTGAACGCTCGCTCTCCCTACGCACCACAGCCTGGACCCTAGCAAGGGTGACAGGTGGCCCTCCTCCGTCCATGCTTGCACGGGGGAGATGAGCCCTATCCCCTTCAGCGCTTCCATCCGAAGGTGGCACAGGACCAATGGAGGAGGGGAGCCACTGGTGCCAGGTGAACTCGCCAACTGAGGTAGCACAGGAGGGTCCGCTGGGACCAACCTTCTCATACGTTCATACGTTCTGTGGTTAGGTGTATTTAATTACAACATAAACAACAGCATTCCAGATTAGTTGTAACAGCATGCAGTAATATTCCCATTAACCCAAAACACCAAGGTTCCAACAGTTGAACAGCAAGCATAACACATGCATATATTGAACAACAGTGGATATTCCAACAACATGCAAGGATGTTTGGTAGCAACAGGCCACCATGAACGTGGTGTTTGAACAGGGCACATGCATCAACATCAATGCAAATATTTATAAAACAATAGGACATATGTCCCAACAAATATTTAAGTTTACACATACCCATTGAGGTGTGGAATTGCATGGTTTATGCACATATGGTAAGGTGTAGAGAAAACATCGGTTAACGTCTTATAATGACCTTTTAGTCTACACTACATTCCCAGTGACTGCACGTGTATCCCCCTACCTGTATTATTACACTTCTCACCATACATTAGCTTGTGTCATGAGTTTGGCTAGTTCAATATATGCCTGATCTATATCTGACATTAACTGTCCAGGCTGCTGATGTTATTGCTACATATTTCCTGTTTGGATTTATATTTCTTTATCTACATATCTGGGATGTTTTCACATGACATATTCACTTTGATTTGTACAGAACCCTGCATTTCTTGATACACACTCACATTTATGGTGAATAATTACATGCTACACATGTGCCAGGTTTACTTATTCATGCCAGCCAGTAAATTACTATTTTGGACTGTATATATGTTTCACAGCTACTAGCACTTCCATCACCCACTTTATATGGGACTGCATAACTCTGGGTTGCCAGCACATTTTCATACAGTACTGTTTGTATAATGCAAGGATACAACAACATTTCAGACTCTGTGACACAGACACACTCTGGGTTTTAGACCTTTATTAATGACATTGCACAATTTTCCACAGGCTCACTCCTTTATTTGATTTAATGTTGTTTATGGAAGTCATGTTCAAGACATATTATACCTTTATTAATAGGGTAGAACAATCTTTTTTCAGGCTCACTCACTTATGTTATATGAAAGTGCCTGCAGAGATATTATTCCAAACATGTTACCTTTCTTAATGGGTTACTACACTCTTTTTCTGACTCTCTGATGTTTTCATCTGACAGTACATGCAGAGGACTTATTCAGGCAATTCTATGGCTGTTTTATTGGATTACAACACATTCTTTCATGCTCTCAATTAATATTTTATATAACAATACATGCAGAATAATCACTAACCTGCCTGGTGGCGCAAACTTACCAGCCTATCAGCATATGCTTGCTGATTCGAGACACGGTCACCTGCAGCTGTGAAGTAAATGAAGGGATATTGAAACATACTTATCTGTTATATGTACTCCATTATCAATTCTTACATACTGCATTCCTTGGCTACTTACTCAGTTGTGGGGCATCCTGCATCCTACGGGCCTCCTGTATCCACTGGTTCAGGCAGTCCTGTTTTCGTCTCTTCAGGTCTGCATGGTGGTGGCGGACCTGCTCACCAGTCCGGGGAATGCCTGTGGCACTGGTGAGGTCATGAGCTAACCTGTTCCATGCCTCTGCCTTGTACTCTGTCCCTTGGAACTGGCCTGCAGGAGTCTAGACTCGTGGCGGTGGACAAGGAGCCAAACCATATATTTTGACTCCTCGATGCCCCAACATTGCGCTCGGAAGCATGATCCCTCTCCTACATCTGCCATTCTGACTGCAAATGTGTGCCAAAATCAGTTATGGCGAATATTCCCTCCTATGGGGCTTAAATATGCCGCATTTTGCGCACTTTTTTCCTGATTGGCCGTTCTGTAAAATTCTCGGCTGACTGCAGACCTGCTTAGTAATGGTTAAACTAACATTCGTAAGTATATGAATGTTAATGGTGGCTGCTTTCTCTATGTTATCATGGCTTAGTGGTTCTGTACTTTGATTATGATGCCCTGGGTTCGAACCTTGCCATTGTTTTATTTTAATACTGTCTAGACAGGCAAGGAGGTGTGGCTGCGTTTAAACAACTTAGCTCTACGTTGCTTCCCGGTGCCCTATGGTGCCCTGGTTGGCGCAGTGCGCACATCCGTGCAAACACATTGGGCTGGGTAAAGCACTTTTAAACCATGGGCAACTCTGTTTAGTTGGGTAAAGTGCTATTAAACTATGGGCACCTCTATTTAGCTGGATAAAGTGCTATTAAACTAAGGGCACCTCTGTTTAGCTGGGTAAAGCGCTATTAAACTATGGGCACCTCTGTTTAGCTGGGTAAAGCACTGCTTCAGAGCAGGCTATTATATATCTGGATCCTTTGAAAATATATATTTTGTTCACTGATACATTAGCCATTTGACTGCTTTTCATAATATTTTAATCATATATATATATATATATATATATATATATATATATATATATATATATATATATGTCTGGTATTATTTCAAATACTGATTTAAAACAAATGCGAAGGGAAGTGGTGGGAATTGAACTATGAATGCCTCCTCTTTGTGCATACACTCTACCATTACGCTATTGCAAAGTGGATTAATTTGCATAAGTAGTTCTTATATGCTCTGCAATGTCACAATTGCTAACTGTGGTTAAGCAATGGGCACACCCGTGCAAACAAGCACAAATACGGGCAGCTATATCGTGGATTTAAAAAAAAAATATTTGTTACGTTTTATAACTTTGATGGGGGTTTACAGTGTCAGGGAGTGTGGTGTTGGGTGCAAGTACATTTCAGTGAATCCACTCTTGCTTGTTGACACTATGCTTTTTAAAACCTTACAGGGCCGTGGACTTTTAGACTGCTCGGCAGTCGGACATGCCCCCTGCTTTCCTACTCAGTCCATGTAAGAGTTACGGATGAGTCAGCGTGCCCTCATGAATATTCATGGCACGATGACGTCAATCCATTCAACTGCAGCCTCCGAGTAAGACTTATTAAGTCTTACATGGAGGATTAGTAAATCCGGGGGTAAGTCTTTCCAGAAATATAGTTTGTTGGTTTAACCAGAACTTAGCCAAGAAAACCCATAACATGCATACAACTGTTAAAAGCCTTTATTCAAAAGTATAACAAACATCAATACCGAAGGATTCATTTTGCACTGCTTATTAATTATTTACCTTAGTTTTGTAAGTTTGCTTATATTGGTTTACATACTAGTGATTTAGTTTAAAAATTCTATCAGCCATTGTGTTAATAGCCCATTAAATGGATTTTACTTATTATTCAATAAAAAATAATTTTGAGATAAAAATGCATTTCTACAAGTATGATGGCTGAACGTTATTTATCTGAATTTTAAAAACAATTGTTAATGATTTTGAATGCTTATGTATTGTGTTAATCATAAGTTATCTTTTCAGAATATGTGTTTTAGTTAAAGTTAACTTGATAAATTATATTTATTACGCAGAATGGCAAATTTTATAACTGTGTATGTTAGAAAACATGGCATATTGTTCTGTGCTTATTTGTTTTGATTGCAGCCTTATCATTTACTTTGAATATTTTAATATAGAATTGCTGAATGCTTTAAGTCGTATAAATTAAATTTATTATGATGTTGCCAAGGATAAAATTTCACATTTTCCTTTTCTAAATGATATACTAGACATAACATGGTTAATTTCCCTTTTAAGCAGAATAACAATATTTTACCTCCATCAGTTCCTTATTTCTTTTCCTAGCTTAGTGTATTAACTACTAATAGTGAGATTCATGAAATGAGAACATCAACACTGTGGTACAAATAGCATTCATCTGTGCAGTCTTGGGGCAGGCGTGGTGGAGGGTTGTATCTGGCATCTCACACTGCAGCACTGCTACCAAAACCTAGTCTTTTGAAACTTGTTTATTAGATTATGAGGAAGCTGTAGTACAACATATTAAAAAGCACTTGTGAGTGTTCAGATACAGCTCTGCTGGGGAAAAAGTATGCTATAATGAAAATGGGAAACTGCTAAATGTGCTTTTAAACCAAGGGCAAATATACATTTGGGGTAAATGTCTGTTTTTGTTTTATTGCTTCATCATGTAATAGTGGTGGCATGGGGAAGAGTAGCATTGTGATGGGGTGTGGCTTAGGCAGCAATATGTAAGAGGTGGGTGGAGAGCAGCATCACAGTGGGGGTGTGGTTTGGTGGGGGCAGCAGCCTGGCAGCTGTGAGTACAAATTTGAAAGTCCTAGCTACACCCCTGAGACAGGGTTCAAAATACAAATAGCTAGCATATACAAGTAATTGTACTTATGGAGATAGAAGTGCAGTATGATGTATATGCAATGCTATGATCTTGCATTAATTCACAGTCTTCCCACAAATCCAAATGAAGTGACAATACTAAGGTTCCAGAACAAACTAAAACATGCAAACAGATAATGTTTTTGGCTAAAACATGGAATAAAGCAGAAAACAGCAAAACAAATATCACCACAAAGGTCGCTATAAGTGCAAACTAAAATTTTAAAAATAAAAGCTTTTTTCTTTCCTTTTTGATAATGTATGCTTTTCCATAATTTGGAAGTTGGGAGATGGACACTAATAAATGGTCATAAAGTGTGGCAAGCACTTCAAATGAGTCTACTTAAAGGTGTATATATGGCTATGATCCCACGATCCCTTGACTGGTATTGTTGCTATGGCCCTATGCATGATCCATGTGATCCATTTTTTAATTAATCACTTCATGCTTTGCAGGATAATAGATATGCCAGACACTGTCTTAAATTCTATTGCCAACAAGTCTTAGAGAGATATGCTGTAAATAAGACCCAGTTACACATGCTGGACTAGTAGGTAGCTTAAGTGCTTAAATAACCTGAGAGGTGGAAATTGAGTAGCACTGGTAGGCTTCCTCACACTAGGGGGAGAGATCATGGTTCCATTTGGTCACTTTGCTGCCATATAACTGCAAGCTTGCATTATGCCAAAGGTTGTGTGATGGGTTTACAGACTTGGGATGCCTAGTCTGTTGATGGTCACCCTTAGCTGCACATGCATGGTAGTGCATATGTGTGGTACAAAGAAAGAGAAAACCCTTGCAGTAGTCTGGGTGTCCATATCAGCCATCAGGGGAGGAGTTGGCATTTTAATTAGACTGCCCCCATGCTCTCTTATCTGCACATCGTGGCTACAGTTGGTTAAGGACTCCATGTAATCTTAGGTGCTGTTCACATATGAAAGTTGCAGTATGACTTCAGTCTGGTGGGATAAGCAAGATTCCATTGGGCAAGGAGGCAAGGCTTAGATCAAAGGAATTGCCAGTGGAAGGATGATCAGGGGCAGTGGCACAAAGAACTCCACAGTCACATTAACTGCAAAACCTCCAAATGGCTCATATTTGGCTGCCTCAAGTCTAATTGGAGATGAATTTATGATTGCAGACACAGGGCAAACAGCAAACAGAAAAAAATCAGTGGCCACAAGGCATATAATTATATTATCTAAATCTATTTATGCATGTATAGGTTAATAGATTCATAAGAGGTTACTAGGCTAGTAGCCCGAGAGCCTTTACAAGCCTATCCATGTTAATCCCAAGTACCCCATTTGTTCTTTTTTGGGTTATTCACAGAACAGATTTATGAGCAGAGTGGGTCTGTGATCAACACTGGCTACCCCTGTCCATGAGGGCAAGGGTGCCACCCCACGGGGGAATTTGTGGTCTCCCATGCAGTTACCTAGGTTGTGTTTGAATAGGGTCAGTGGGGGGCTCTGTTTTATGTAAATAAGGAGTCTATTCCAGAAAAGCGGCAGTCTCTGGGAAACATGTCTGTATCTCCAGTATCATCTGTTAATGCCACAAGCTAGGTTGAGATCTCTAGAGCGAGGGACTCTTGAGCCATTTGACTTGCAGATGTGCAGCATTTCCATTAGGGCAGGGTTGGATATTGCACTATAGGCCAGACACAAGTCACCTGTCAGCAGCCTAGAAGATACAGAGTAAAGTGAAAGGGCTTTCAGCTTGTCCACATAGGTCATGGTGTGGAGTCCTGAGTTTTCTTAGTGAGAAACCTCTGATGACTCTGCAGCTGCTGCAGGTATCTGGTGAGATACATGCAAAAGGGTGTATTATACTCTACTAGTGGTCTGATGAGAGTCGAGTATAGTGGAGTTATAACATCCCTTGACCTGGATGCTATGACATTGCTTATGAGGTGTGCTACATAGAAGGCTTACCTTACCACTGTGGAAACTTGGTGGTCAAAGCTCAGAATGCTATCGACCTGTGTTCCAAAGTCTCACACCACTGGGTTTGAACTCAGGGCGATGTTGTCAATATTGTATTTTGTAGGGAATTCCGTTTTGCCAAAGGGAATAATAATGCATTTTTTTGCATTTTGTTTTAGACCATGACTTTGGCACCAATCATCTGTTTGTCTTAGCCCTTCTTGCAATATGCTGACATCATTGGGGGAGTCAATGATTGCTCCCAGCTTGCAATCATCAGTGAACTTGGTGAGCCAAAGGCCATCTGCTTTGGCCTGGACTTCTGAGAAATGGAAGCCAAACAGTAAAGGGACCTTCACAGACCCCTGTGGTACTCCACTGGTGACAGGTCTACTGGTGGAGTACCACAGGGATACTCCACTGGTGACAGGTCTACTGGTGGAGGTACAGTCCCCAATTCTGACAGAGTGTGTTCTGTCTGTGAGCCAGTTGGCTCCCAATCTAGTAATGTAATTGTTAATCCCTATCTGGGGGAGTTTTGCAATAATGCCAGGAGTGAGGAATTGTATGAAAAGCACTGGAAAGTTCAAGATAGGCTGTGTGCACTGAGTTCAAGATAGGCTGTGTGCACTGAGTTACCTTCACCAGTGGCTTTGATGACATTCTCAAAGAAGTCTGCCAGGTTTAATAAGCATGGTCTACCCTTAACGAGGCCAAACTGGGTTGGGTCCAGCATTTGGAGGTCACCTATGTCCTTGTTGATAAGGTCCATGATAATTTTTTCTATGGCCTTGCAGAAAAGGCTGGGTAGACTTATGGGTCTGTAGCTCCCAGAATCAGTTGATGCCCCCCCTTTGTGTAGGGGGATTACTAATTCTGTTTGCCATTCTGCAAGCACATAGTCAGCTCTCAAGCTATGGTTAAAGAGAATGCCAAGTGGGTCCACTAGTTCTTGTTTTAGATTGTTTAGTAAACAATCTGGGATATTATCTGGTCTCATCGAGGCCATATTTTTGGCCTTGGCAAGCTCAAAGATGACCTGTTCTCTAGAGATACAAGGCAGAGGATTGGTGTCAGGTATGCTTTGGGATATGGTAGGTGGTGAGAGGGGGTGAAGTTTGCACTGATTCTCTCAGCTAGCAGGTTGGTGATATCTTCCAGTGTAACATGACTGTTCAGCACATAGCTGAGCATTCCCTTTTAGACTTGGGATGCAGTTAAAAAATGCCTTATGATTATCCTTGGCTAGGGATTTGAGTTTAATTTCATAATTTGCTTTAGCAGACTTTACAAGATTTCTGATTTTCCTGTTTAGACTTAGGAGGGAACTCTTCCTCTGCAGAGCGATATCCCTCTTGCTTTTGGACAACAGTTTCTTCCTCTTATTATATAATCTATTTATACTTGAAGTCCACCAAGATTTTGTTTTTTACAGGAAGACTTGGTTTTGATCCAGTCAGGTACAGCAGAGGTTATGCAGTGTTTGTACAGGGCATTTGAGTACATGTCTGCATAGTGATCATTGTGCCTGCAATTGTGGGTGGTATGAAGCTTTTTATGCCATCTCTTTGCATGCTGCAGTTAGCTTTGATGAAGTTTTTTTATATTTTTTGTTCCTGTGAGGGTGTCAGTTCTAATAGTTACTTCAAACAAGACTAATTTGTGGTCTGACCTAACCAGGGAGGGCATCACTCATGGGGAAGTACAGTGACCCGATTGGTGAGTACTATGTTCAGAACACGAGAGCCCTTAGTGGGGGTGCAGGCTATCATGTTCCAGAGCATTCGCATTAACAAAGTCCAGGAACCTTTGGGTGAGCATGTTTTTGCTCATGTATGTCCCACAGTTTATGGAAAGATAGTTGAAATCTCCCATGACTAAGGTGTTCAGCAGTATGGTGAGGGATTCCAGTAAACTGAGGTAAGATGTGTGCTTATTCTGGTTCATGGTGGGGGATCTGTAGCTAACAATGATGCGGTATAGTACTTTCCCAATTGTTAAGTGCACATGGAGCAGTTTGAGAGAGTCATGTAGTTTAACCACTCTCGAAACATGTTTGGTTTTAATGAAGATAGATACACCTCCACCTTTGGTTCCCTCATGCTCATTTTGAGGTTGAAATGTGTGGAAGGCATTGTAGCCTTGCACTGCTGGGGTGCCCTCAGCAGCTTTGAACCATGTCTCAGTAATTGAACAGATTTCAGCATCCTCAAAGGTGAGAAGTGCTTCCAGGGAGTGCAGTTTTGTGTATAAACTCCTAGCATTAAGCAGCATGACTCTGAGATTGTCTTGATTAGATTTTGTTATACTGGAAAATTTGTTGTTTTCACATTGCCTAAAAAAGGCACTATAGGGGAAGCAAGTGCCTTTTCCAGTATCCGAAAGCCTAGGGGGGGCAGTTGCAGACCATCTCTAGCAAAGCAGTATGTATGTATGTATTTATATACACACACACACACACACACACACACACACACACACACACACACACACACACACACACACACACACGCATAGATTGAAAGAGAACGAGAGAGAGAGAGAGATGAATAGACAGGCAGAGACAAGAGAGGAATAGTTTGGAGGTTGGGATAACTATATACTAATTTACTGCATTTCCTTTTATTTTATTTTTCTCAGATAAGCCCACTGTATATGCATCTCTTTTTAAACATGATTTGTGAGCACTACTTGTCTAACTGACTTGCTCAGAAGCTCACTCTAGACAAATGAAAGCTGAGGGACTCACACCTTGTATTCCACCTTGTATTCTACAAAACATTTTGTTATTTGCTGCTAGGTGTAACCTCCATGCTAAATGTAAAATTGTTTTGAGAAAGTAGCAATATAGCAGTATGTCCAATGTTTAATAGACTTTCCTAATCATCTTGGTCATCACGTCTAGGTTCATTTTCAAAAAGTGATGACAGTTTCAGAACTGGTTTTAAATGATTAGTGATATTCATGTTTCTGCTTTTGCGGCAGCAGTATATGAAGATCATAACTTACCTTGTACTACAGTTCATAGATATTGTACTGTTGCATTATGGGTTCATAGGTTCATATGAAAATACTAGTCTAGCTGCTCTTACAGGTTATTTTAAGCCTTGCCGATTTCCCGTTTTGTGCTTGGAATAACCTATTCCATTTGGTTATAGACTGGCCTTCCTCATCCCTTGGTCAATAATTATATGTTACCGCTAATGAGACATATATTTCAGTGATCCCTAATGAGTCATGTATTTCAGTGTGACACCACATGCTCAGAAAATGGTACCTTTTCACTTTTCTTTCATACTCTATGATAGACACTAGTATAACGTCTGCATTACAAGTTAAGGTATCACATAGCTATTATGACTTTGCTGCACAAACTGTTTCAGTTAGACAGTTTTGTCAAGTAATATAAATATTTACTCCTTTTCCAGCGGGTGTTGACTACATATAGTTTAGAAACAGGTGTCCACTTTCTGTCATTTCCCATAATTAACTGCAACAGATTTTTTTTCTTTTTCACCGAAAGGTAATTTTTTAGTAAGTTCATTGTTAGTGGTTAGATTCACAATGCATATTCACAAAAACATAAGTAAATACTGTTAGGCAGCATAATAGTGAATGCCCTACATTTTTACTGTTCACTGTACCTACTGTTAGATTCAAGGTACACTATGAAATTCAAAAAATTCAAAAGTACAAATTTTCTAAGTCTAAACAAAAAAAAGTAAAGTAACTAATTTTAGCTCCAAAATCTGCCATATGATGAGAGAATCTGTCATTTCATCCTCAAACACACCCCTCCCAACATACACACATACACATTCACACACATATGTCACAGCAATGACAGCCACTGACACTTTATTGACTATGGACCTTTTAAATGTCTAATTATGATTAGACTAATAAGTAAGTACATAAACAATGGCAGAAGTAATGTATATTATTTTATGTTACTTTGAACTTGTTAGCTGGTGCAGAGCAATGGTCACAGTGGCGTCTTTCAGTATGAGCCCGGGGGTAAACAGAATAGATACATGACATTATCTATAGAGAGAATGATAAAAAGCAGTATTTTAATTTTTTTTACATTTGTGTACCGGCATAGTTCGACTGGGTGAAATCCATTTTCAGCAGAGGCCTGGGAAGAAAAGCTCCACATAGAAACACAATGACAATTGAGAAGCAACAAGGAACTGTTTACATATACATCTACATATAACAAACTTATGCACAGAATATAATATGACAATGGCAGTGATCCACCTAATATCTACAAATTAACTAGATATAATAAATACAATTATTCACCCATCACTTTTATTTAGTGAGTATAAATCTTGTGTGTATGAAATACTTTCATACACAAGAAATGCTGGACACAGTTGGTAATAGCTAGCATATATAGGAAGTCAGATTGAGAGAAAGGTTGAGATTTAAGAAGGAAAAGCTTTATTGACTTGAAATAAGGCATAGTAGGTAGGTAAGGGGATAAGAAATGGTTAAGGTAAAATGTAAAAAGGCAGAGGTGTTTATTAGTATATACATGTGTTAAATACAGAGTGAATATCAGAACTGGCCTGTGAAATTAATGACAATAGATACACAATATACACATTCATTATATACTGAGCAAGTTTCAGAACTGGCATGTTGAAAGAATCACAATGAAATGATACGCTAGTGCAAGCTATGTAGAGGGATGTTGGTCAGGAAGAGATAAAGTTGTATGACCAGAGAGAGACAGAGTAGTTGCATTTTCCCTGAATCTTGTAAACAACTCCATGTACAACAAAACATAATGACTGGGTCACTACTAGGTTATATCAGTAGTTTGTCTGAATACATAACAAACTGGGAATGATCAGCAGCAAAGATATATTTGTCAACATTGTATTTTTTATTTTAAAAAAGTTTTTGTTTAGGGTCCCCTCAATAATGCATTAAATATAATTATACAATAACCAGGAAAGTTCTATATCTAATCAGTAGTACATAAAATCCTTTACTTAGACTGAAAAGGCTATTCTTAAAAGATGGAGATATCCACCCTAATCCAGGCCCAGCCAATGTCTATACCTCCAGCTCTCAAACTCCATATCCCACCACGTCACTGTCCCCTACCAAACTTCCCAACACACTCCTAGTTGCCCATCTCAATATCCGAAGCTTAAATAATAAAGTGGCCCACCTCCATGCACTCCTGGATATATATTCCTTTGACATCCTCTGCCTAACTGAAACATGGTTGAAACCTGGAACCCATGATAATGAAATCACACCGCCAGGCTATAATATACTGAGATGTGACCGCAACAGAAGAAAGGGTGGAGGAGTAGCAATCATATTCAAAGAAGGCCTAGTAATCACCTCTTCACCCTCCAACCCTCCTTTGGAAAATAATGCTGAAATACTCATTTCTAAAATACAGATCAGTTCTAACAAATCCATAAACATTATCTGTGTCTATTTACCTCGTGGGAATAACATCACTACACTAGAGAATATACTTTGCTGGGTCAAATCATCCTTCCCTCAAGAAACAGTAATCCTAGGAGACTTCAATATTGATTGGAAGAACATCAATACTGACCATCCTACTTCCCATATTAACCTTCATGTTTTCTCTCAAACTATTACCACCCCCACTAGAATTAACAAACCAAATAAAAAAGAGACTATCTTAGACTGGATTCTTATAAATAACTTTCAACAAACTTATAAAGTAGGGACCCTCCCAGATGATGTAAGTGACCATTCTCTCACCTACATAATTAGGGAAAAAATTGATATTACCCAACCCACTATATTCCGCTCAATTCGGAGCAACAAACAATTTAACATACAGCTATTCCAAAGTGAACTTACTGCTTGTAATTGATCTCCCCTAAGAACACTGCCACTTGAAGATGCTGTCAAATACTTAAACTCTAAATTTCTAACTATCCTAGACCGCCATGCACCTAAGCGTACCATTCAAATTAGATCAAAACCAGCTCCTTGGCTATCTAAAAAAACAGGCAAAAAATCTTACTCAACTTGGGATAGGTGGTGAACTACCAAACTTACAGCAGACCAACACATTTTTAAACAGCTGAGAAACTCAAGAAAAAAAGCAATACTCTCAGATAAAAAAAAAAACTTCTACTATAAAATGCAGAAAACACAGCAATATAATCCACAGAAATGTTGGGCTAATATCAATAGACTCATGAACCCTGGGCACTCCAGTACACCAAGTCCAACAGACACTAATCTCAAAACCCCAAGCGAAATCGCCAATACTTTTAACTCATTCTTTACTGAGACCATACAATCCCTGGCCAGCTAACTATCCCTTGACAACTCTAGCTTTCTTATCCCCAATAATAGCCCTATTCCCAATTTCAAATTACAACCCATCTCTACCAAATTTATTCTCAAACTCATCCAAAAACTGAAGCCTTGTACTCCTTCTGCTGCCCAGATCCCAGCTGAATATTTGCAAAAAGCAGCTACAGCTGTAGCCTATCCCATATCAATTCTTATAAATAGAACCATAAATGAAGCAACCATCCCAGACATATGGAAAATTTCTCACATCATTCCTTTACATAAAGGAGGTAACTCAAATGACTACTCCAACTACCGACCAATAGCTTTATTATCCCCATTACTAAAATCATGGAAAAAGGCATTCATCACCAGCTACTGAACCATTTAATTCAGCATAACTTACTAGCCAATACCCAACATGGTTTTAGACCATTCCACAGCACCACTACTGCCCTTCTTTCCTTCACTGACTCTATCAACAAAAAACGCAACAATAATACTCTCTCCTCAGCTCTCTTCTTAGATATTTCAAAAGCTTTTGACATGGTGAACCACCCTTTGCTTTTAAATATACTAAAGTCGCTTTCTTTTGACTCACTAGCTATGCAATGGTTCTCCTCCTACCTCAGCAATAGGCAGCAAGCAGCGCTCTGGGAAAATAATTTATCATCCCTCCTGCCTGTCACCTTGGGTGTCCCCAGGGATCAATTCTAGGCCCGCTACTTTTCTCCATTTTTATAAAGGATCTGCATTTAGCTATTCCACAAGCTACTTGCATACAATATGCAGATCATTGTACACTCATCTGTACAGCTAAATCTTCTTCTGAACTACAATCCATAACTCAGAAGGTGTTTAACACAGTAGAGTCATGGTTTTTAAAGCGCTGTCTCCTCTTGAATCCCAAAAAAAAAAAAAAACTCTTACTCTGCTCTCCTATCCGCAAGTCCACACCACTTGACTTCTCAGTCATCTCTAATAATGGTATCCTCATTTCACCAGAATCCTACACTAAACTTCTTGGAATTACAATAGATAACAACCTTAACTTTGACATTCACATTAACAACACTATAAAAAAAGTTAACAGAAGACTGGGCTCCCTATATAGGATTAGACCCTTCCTCACCTCTACAACTAGAACTACTATTGCCCAATCTCTTCTAATCTCCATACTGTTCTACGCCTCACCAATCTACACTAACCTAACTAAAAGCATTTTTCTCAAACTAGCAAGCTCCTATAATAACATCGCCCGATTTGTCTCTGGTAACCCCTTCAGAACCCATCACTGTCACAATCTAAAACAACATGGCTGGCTTGAACTACAGAATCAGCTTCAATTTAACCAACTTACAATAGCCCATAAGATCCTCTATGATCCAAAAAAAACTCCAATTCTCTCCAACCTTATAATCCCCTATAAAAATATCAATACCTTACGCTCTTCGAATAAACTATTAGTTAGCATAAACCTGTCCAGCAACTTGGCAGGTGACTCACTCTTTTCGAACACAATTGGCAAAAACTGGAACCTTCTACTTAGTGAACTTACATTACTTCCTTCCCTACACCTCTTCAAACAAAAACTCAAATTACACCTTAAAACACACTGGTTATGCCCTTGTAGTAACCCTGACTAGATTTTCACCTCTGTTTATATCACTTCCTTGTGTATAACACTTCCTTGTTTATATACTAATCAAGATATGATTGTTTAGCTGAAAAGAAAAGTTAACAGTAAAACTACTGTAACATCTAAGTATTTTTTTCATCTGAAATGTCACTTCCAATTTTCTGTTTTTTGTCATTTTATGTACAACATAACATATTTGATTTAATTGCTATTTACTATTTTACTGTTATTTACTACCTAGTTAAGTACTATTTGTAAGCTAATTTATGGTAATCTTTAACCTTGTTATAACTGTGGTTAGTTTGGAGCTTTTCTCCCCAGGCCTCTACTGAAAATGGACATATATCCAGTTAGACTAGCCCGGTCAACAAATGTAAAATAAATAAATAAATAAATAAATAAAATAACGATTTGTTTCCTATGTCTGTGATGCATGAACAGCTCAGTTTGATTATGGCTGCTTGAATGATGGGATATGCACAGTGATATTGATTGATACACCAAAGCTTGCTGATACTTTTTACCTTCTGGGTATTTTTAATACAACAGAGCAAGTCTAAGCTTAGAGGTTTAATCGGTAAGGATTAAATAAAAAAGATGCATTTTTTTCTTAGCCATGTGCATTCTCTTATTAAAGAAGGGAATAGTTTATGCACAAATAGATGATATATAGTATCTTTCAACTTTTCTGTCTGCTGCTGAAGCAAGTAAGTTGATAATATTTTAAAAGGAGTTTCACTTTGCTATATAAGAAATAAACATAATGAGATATTCTTGCATATATCTGGATCAAGGGATGGAAAATCGCAAATTCACCCCTGGCTTGTTGCCTGTGCCCCTTATGGACAGGAGCAGCTTGTAGATGCCCTAAAGCACAGACATATATCAAAGGTGCTCTACTCCTTGTGCATTGATAATTTGGAAATTTGGAGTTTGAATGGATAAGCTTAACAAAGCTCTAGGACTATAAAGTCTAGAAACCTTCTATGACCCTGAATGGAAATTGTTTATGTAATATTTCATGATTTACTTTAGTATCATGTTGTGATCTCTCAGTGAGTCTCAGGCTTTTCTGTAAGGCAGTGTGTACTGCAACACAGCATCTGTGTTAGATGTACAGTATACAGTGCATGGTTTAGGTAAATAAACTCGCAAGTTGGTGCCCAGTTGTAAGCAATCTCTCCTTAGCATGAACAAGCAAATTAGAGCACTAGTGACATCCTACAAAGGAAACTTCGAGTCCAAATTGGCCACATCTACTGGAGACAATCATTAGCTCTTCTTCACATATGTCTGCAATATCAAAGGAAGCACCCAGATCTTTTCAGAATTGGTGGTCAAAGACACCACATATACAAATGCAATAGATATACCAAACTTGCTAGCTGACAGTTTCAGTGGAAACTTACTCCTCTGTCCCACCCATCAGTAAATCAGCACATCCCCATTACCTGCCTCCTATCTCTTATATCTAAGAAACAGGTCATCACTGCTCTCTCAAAGGCAAAAAATACAGCCTCCATGGGACCCAATAAGAACTCAGGCTGCATCTACATGAACTCAGGCAGGAACTTGCAGCACCATTAGGCACCCTATTCATACAAAGCCTGAGTACCGGCTTTGTCCCAGCTGAGTGGAGGACAGCCACTGTCATCCCTTTGCACAAAGGTGGAGGGTCCACTGATCTGGGAAATTCTAGACCTATCACCCTAAGTAGCCTGATCTGCAAAGCCATGGAATGGGTTATCATGGACCTCATTAGCAAGGACATTGTCAACCTCTAAACACTTGATACCACACAGTTTGGCTTCATCAAAGCCATGGATGAGGGGAAGATGGTGCACACTGCCTACCTTGACCTGACCAAAGACTTTGACACTATTCCCCACTTGGGCAAAATAGATAAACTCTCTCAACTAGGCATCAATCCATATGTTACCAGAGGGGTAGCAAACTAGCTCACTGGTAGAACCCACCTAGCCAAAATAGGGGAAGCTGCATCAAGCAGTAGACCTGTAATGAGTGGCATAGTGCAGGGTTCGGTCTTGAGGTCTCTGTTATTTGGGATTTACTTTTCTGAGGTGCAGGCCAAAACCAGTGAGTTACGGCTGACCAAGATTGCAGATGACTGCAAGTTGGGTGCTGTCATCAGTTCCCCTAGTGATGTGGATATCCTCCAAGATGGTCTCACCCAAACAAATGGCTGGTGCCAGAAACATGGCGTTAAGCTGAATACCAAAAAATGCATCATCATCATCCCCTTTGGGGAGAGTGACATCCCCGCAAATTATCACATTAATAACATCCTAAGCACACAATCAGTCATGAGGGATTTGGGCACCCAGGTTGATAGAATCCTGACTTTTGACCATCATGCTGCTTCCATTGTATGGAAAGCTTTCTACATGGCCCACCTCATAAGTAAGGGTATTTCATTCAGGGACAAGGAGGTCATAACATCCCTGTATTCTTCTGTTATAAGACCTATTATTGAGTACAATGCCCAATTCAGCGTGTACCTTGCAAAGCACATGCAGCATCTGGAGAGACCACAAAGGTTCCTCACCAGGAGAATCCGGGGCCTCAAACATCTACCATGTACAGACAGGCTAAAAGCCCTATCCCTCTACTCAGTTTCATACACACTTCTCAGTTGGGACCTCTGCCTGGTATACAAGGTGATCTCTTTCCCCACTTTGATTGGACATATCCGCAAGTCAAGCTCCACTAGAATAACTCACATGCGTGGACGCAACCTGGTCTGTGACATCAATAGGACTTGGGGGTGGGACAGATTTGTGCAGAGACTCCCCCATCTGTGGAATAGATTCCTTCTCCATGTCAAGCAGAGTACCTATTTACACCTTTTTAAGAGCAACTTGGATAACTGGATGGGAAACAGAAAATACACCACTGGGATTTCACCAGTGTTCCTGCTGGACAGGGGGCATAGGGTGCTCACTTGTTTAAACATGGGTTAAACCCCTAGCTAGAAAGATTAGGGCCTCAGGGCCAAAAGTCTTGTAACGTCCTATAATCCTATGATCCTAAGCTATATTCTGTTTTATGTAGTCTGTTCATATGAACTGTTTTTGTATGTCCTGACATACATTGTGTTCTTTTTTTCAGTAACTTGAGATAATTTGTCCTATTTCAAGCTTTCCTACTTGAGCCTCTAATGAAAATGAGATTCACAAAATTGAACAGCGGAATTAGCAAAATAAGCATACATGGTTTAATAGCTGTTATTTTGTTCTGTCTTGTTTAAATGGAGAAGTATGACATTGTGTTATTCCTTTCTGTAGCCATTTGTCAGTGATCACTTTGGCAAATTTCAGTCAGCCACTCTTGAATGGATCTGTTGAATGCATTATTATTATTATTATTATTATTAGCATCATTATTATTAGTCGTAGTAGTATGAATATTATTATTTATTTATTCTAGAATGGCATGAGTTCATAATAAATACTGACAGGAAATGTATGCATTTTATACAGAAATATGTCAAATGAAGATGTTACCTGCTGGGGCTCATCATACTGGCTGCTGGGCTGAAGCCCTTCCAAAAAACATAGCTGAAATATATTTTATTATTGCTACTTGTATTATTATTTACATTATTTTAGTTAAAATAAGAAAAAAATGCCATAATTCCTATTTCAGAGAATCAGAACCTAGCCTATGCAATTGTGTATTTGCAGAGTTTCACTTCCTGTTAAAATATATAAGTTCCTCAGCAGGGCTGATTTGTTAAACAGCCATGCACTATTATAGGTCCTCCTGCTTTTCTGACATGACAGAATGCTATGACAGAGGAGGTTGACTGGTCTGCTGCATGACTGAGGCAGTCTGAGAATATGGATGAAGTGAATGAGAAACAAGATGTATGAGTGTAGGAGTAATTGCTCTTCTTTTCAGTTAATGTTTTATTTGTTTATTTGTTATGAAGGACTAAGTGTGCCAGCCAGGCATCAGGACCATAAATAACAAGTACTCTTACTTTCCAGAAATAATGTGGAACCAGACAGGTTAGGCACACTTTTGAAAAAATAGTACTAGAAAAGCTGAAACAATATGATACTATGCTTTGTATCTATATTATGAAGTAAAAGAAGTATGTAATTCTAACAACTGTCAAAATATAATCCAAATTTCTTCCCAAAATTGCCAAGAGGGATTAGGAGAGACATGGTAAAATTTTGAGCCAGAATCAGAGACAGCTGAAAGGTAGTTTGTGTGTGTGTGTGTGTGTGTGTGTGTGTGTGTGTGTGTGTGTGTGTGTGTGTGTGTGTGTGTGTGTGTGTGTGTTTGTGTGTGTGTGTGTGTTTGCATGTGAAAGCATGTAGGGGGAGGTTGTAATGGATTCTATTGTATAGTTCTGATAGCAAAAAGGTGAGATCAATTCCTAGGCTATTATTTTTATATGTATTTATTAATTTGTTCACAAGCAGAGATCTGAGGTGTACATATGTACTCAGGTGGGTATAATTGTGGGCATGTGTGTGTGTGTGTGTGTGTGTGTGTGTGTGTGTGTGTGTGTGTGTGTGTGAGTGTGTGTGTGTGTGTGTGTGCACGCACGCACGCACGCACTGGTGGGGTAAACAAAATTATTGTGGCCAGTTGTATGAAGTCAATAAATTTGGCTTTAATTGCTGGATTCAGGGGCTGTTGTTGAAGTCATATGATTGACCCTAATGACATTTATTCAAATTAAGCAGTCATTATTCTGAGTTTGCAGTATTAGTGCACTTTTGTGTGACGCCAACAGGATTATTTTACTGAGTACCTATTTTGACACAGTCAGACATCTGAGATGTGCACAGTATATACAGGGGATATAAGTGATGGATATGTGGGTTTTTTGTAATGAATATTACTGCATGTATGAGAGAGTGATTGCATTGTACCTGAAAGTAACAATTTGGCAATAATTATTTTCACTTTCCATCACAAATATCAACAGTGTACACAAACATTGACTATGGATGTGTGCGGTAGCACCTGATTATCAGCACAGTATTGCAGTGGAGTAGCATTGCTAATGCATAGCACTTGGTTCAGTGGTTGAGGTTTTGGCAACAATTCCTTCTTTGTGAAGTCTGCATGTACTCCTTTTCTTTGTGCAGGCTTTATCGAGACACACTGATTTCCATATGTATGGCTATAGCTAATCATGCTTTTACATTCATCAAAATCTTTTACCAGAGAGGCACATAATGGTTAATTATTTTTGTTTGGTGGGGTATAGGTGCAGGCACTGTTCCCATATAGGATTTATATAGGCTTGCAAGCATTTGTCATCTCATTTTATTGGGTACTATTATTGTATTAGATTTGAACATTAAGTTTTTGACCTTACTTATTTTTCCTTGAAAGAAATTTATTTTCTTAATAATGATTTTTGTTCATGCCATCATCATGTCGAGCATTTGTAAAACATCTCTTAATATACACCTCAGAGCTTCTAGTACCCTATAACTTCTGGGGGAATAACAATCCCCAAGCACGTGGCTTAATTCAGTTATGTTCATCAAACTTATTGCATTGGAACCTTGACCATTTTGGTGGTCTTAAAACGATGGAGGAAAAGCCTAAAGAGTAAGATCAACCATGCAAAACAACAAGTAAGTAATCAACATTGACGGTGAATGTCCAGGAAATGAAGAAAGCAACAGAAGGGACTTGGAAGGTGTAGGAGAGACCAGTGTTTAATGGGGAGATCATGGAGTTCTTTATCTAGTGCTCCAATTCCATCTAATGTGAGCCTTGTTTAATGTAGCCAGATATCTGAGGTGTATGTTGAACATTATGTGGCTATAATGAGTGGGTACTAAGACAGTCTGTGGATGAAAAGTAATGTACCCCATCTGTGGTTTGATTACAGGTAACCATCATTGACCTATCAAAATAGAGTTCCTCTATTCCAGTTAGCTCTAACCATTCAATTACTTCCTGCAACATCCCTTGCTTTGGCGTCACCAGTTGCCACTGGTTACATAGGTCAAAGAAAAACTATAGGTTTGAATTAGAAGCATTATGCTTCATTTTATGTATCGCTTGCTTATTTATCTGCTTACTTATATTTGTTTTTGTTGTAAGAGCTTATCAAACAATTGATTCTTATCTCTCTATACAGAAATTGATTTCCACTTCCTAGAGTGCAACAGTGTTAAATTACATGTTGTTTTATTTATTTGATTTATTTATTTTATTTTATTTCACATTTGTTTACCGGGAAAGTCCGACTGGTTACATGTCCATTTTCAGCAGAGGTCCGGGGAGAAAAGCTCCAGAAAGCAGAGTACAAATACATTAGGAATAATAGAAACATTTAGAGATAAGTATAATATGCAGTTTTCAATAGGGCTACAAACTTAGATAAAACGGGTTCCTATCGCGTGATCGAAAATTGTAAACAGCGAACGCGTATTGAGCAAACCCAATTGGTCGAAACAACAAAACGTAGTGCGAGTAACACGTAAATTGCCATAGGGCATATTTTCCCTTTACTTCAATGCAGTGTGATCTCGGAGTAGGAATATTTAAGTAGCGGGGGTGTGGGGGTGCAGCCCCCCACCTGGGGTGTGCAGGGGGGCTTGCCCCCCTGCCTACAGCATTTAGGTAAGTATAGTTTTATATTTTTATTTTTTTATTATATTTTCGAAGTTTCAAACATCGCTCATATGGTGTCGACCATATGGTGTTCGATGTTTGAAACTTTCGAAAATATAATATAGACCCGATAAAACATAGTAGACAACATCAAAATCATGCGGCTTCAGTTTCAGACAATAATATATGCAGTTATGTATGGGCTAAGTCCCATCAAGAATTCATACACTTATTAGAGTTGTTGTTGTTGTTGTTGTTGTTGTTGTTGTTGTGTCTTTCGGCTTTTCTCGGTTAGGGGTCGCCACAGCGGAATTTGATTGAAATGCTTAGGGAGAATTTGCAGGAACAGCAGGTGGTGATTAGTCAGGGTTTTCCCATAAAGCATATATTAAAATGCTTTTAAAGACAGAATGAGACAAAGAAACAGAAAGGGCATACTTGGACTTAAATGATTTTATTTTTCTTAATTTTAGATGTACTAAGCTGCTTGCACTATCAGCCAAAGATAAACATTTGTATCTTTTAACCTCAACCAAGAATGAATGCTCCATTTTCACACAAATGCATCTTTCTTTAGCTGGTTTACTAAAGCCTCTGGAATACTATACATATTAAATAGTTTACAACTGAGTAATCACTTAGAGGTAGTAGATCAGTTTTACAATCTTCCTTTTAATATTAGTAGATTATATGATTTGCTCAGGGTCACATGGTATGCAAGCGTGAGATAAATGGTTTACGATTTACTTCTCTGACTCCACAGATCGACTCTGTAGTCATTGTGGTACACTGCATCTTTTGACTATCTTATCCAAATGTGCTTTTCAGAGTATAAATAAACTATTGATACAGACATTTTATGTTTTTCATAGTGCCAGGTGCAGGAGCTGGAAAGGACCATAACATTTTATTTATTATTTATTCATTAGTGCATTAATTTGCTTTTGTTGACTGGGGTACAGCAGTGATCCTACTTGACCATTTTTAAACTCAGCCTGGGGATACAAGAAATTACCAAATGTACTGAAATGACACATAGTAGTCAGAGTATACGGTCATTGACAGACAGGATATACAATAACACACATATTAGTCAGATTATATGGTCATTGACAGGCAGGATATACAATAACACTCATAGTAGTCAGAATATACAGTCATTGACAGACAGGATATACAATAACACTCATAGTAGTCAAAGTATACAGTCATTGACAGACAGGATCTACAATAACACTCGTCAGAGTATACGGTCATTTACAGACAGGATATACATTTTTAAACAAGTCATGGCACATGCTGTAGTCACAGTATAGCTGTAACATTATCAGTCAGGATATGTATGTTTAAACAGTTACAATTGGAATATAATACATACATAACTGAAACAAAGAAGGGTGGATTTCTCTTGAATGTATATGATTCTGTTGTTAAGGAGACATCTACATTTGGCTTTGTTTGACATAAGCTAGATGCTTTGCTGTAGATATGGCATGATCTAGGAAAATTGTGCATTTAAAGTATATCTATCTGTAAACTATTTCTGAACATATTATTAGATTGTAATATATCAGTTAAATTAGCTTTCGAATGTTTCCTTTGCGTAATGAACTACTGTAATTTGGAAAGGCATTTCTCCTTATATAAGTAGTATATATTATTATTAATAATAATAATACATAGATACTAATACCATTTTGTGATAAAGCTGCAGAAAACCCTGTGCACTTGAGCATTGTTGCTACAACTGCTAAAGAAGAAAGTATGTAGGACTGTATTGCCTGTTTCATTGCCTGAGGCATCGTATAACTTTTAGATCTTATCACTGAATGGGCAGAACTAGTCCAAGGTGAATTCGTATCACACACAAATAATCTGCTGGGTGAAAATAATAATTCTGTAATGAACAGCCTATCTTTGAAATGTGCATAACTAATTAATCACTCACTAAATCTACAGTGTATTAAGTCACATAAGGACCGGTTTATCATGTTATATACTAGGGAGAGGATAACAATTTATATATTGAGCTACAATGTAATCAAATACCCTTTTGCAGTCATTCATTTAGTTTTGTTTCAGAAGCAAATCTCATCAGCTCCCTACAGAGAATACTTATTCATTGCCTTCACATGACTGCAAGAATAATCCTCTATAGGATTAACACTGTCACTGCATATATCTCGGTTTGTTTTCATCCCTGCATTGACCCCTCTGCAAGTAATCACTAAAGGATTGTCAGAGATGAATCAGAGATGTCTAAAAAGATAAAACGGTGCAATACTGAGGAAAGACATTGGGAATATTTTTAATAAACAAGAAAGTTGCCACTAATGGACTTCATATTCTCCCCCATCACCACTCTTACTCTATTTAAAATGTATTTATATATATGATTTATAACTATTCTCTATACATGCCTCCTCATTATAGGATAGCTCTTTTGTACATTAAATCCTCTCAGTGCAGTACCAAACACAAATATTGATTTTCCTTCAACATCTGTTTGTTAAAAGTCATGTGGCTTGCTATGACTGCCTACAGGTTTCAGCAGTGTGCCAAATGCCTGTCACTCAAAGGGAAAGCTTACATTCCTAGTTTAGCGACTGAAAGACTTTCCCAACTGACCTCTGTCTCAGCTTAATCATGTCAGGCAGTGTGCTTGAATTACTTAACTACAATCAGTTCACTATTGGTAACTGTGCCTGGGACTCTACAGTGCAAAGAGCAACTGTGATTTACTGAATGATGGAAAAATAAAGTGAAATTGGCTTTTAACACTAGAGGATCAATACCTGATGATTGTATTAGAATATCCAACTCTCCACACCACTTTACTTTTAATGTCTTGTTCAACCTTTCCAATTTAGAATCAGGTAAAGAGAAAAAAAGTCTGGTAACAGTTACTGGGATAGGACATTTTTTCCTTCTGAATAGCACAGATAATTTTCATCAGCAAAGACAAGAGTTTATTAAAACATATGTTTTATATAATAACTTGTGTAAAGCATAAGATTATTTAATCATGTCCTCTTCAATACACCCCCAAAAGTGCCTTTATGTGTCTGTGGGAGGAGCTCTATTTGACTGTGCATTTATTATCAAACTATGCTTACTTTAATCTGTTTTATTTTATCAACATTATCTTATCAGAAAGTATTGAAACTCAGTTGTCGTGCAAGGTATGTTAAGGATTTTAGCCAGGTATGCAGTTCATGCTAACACTTCGGACTGCTCTGACACTCAAGTGAACTGTCAGTCAGAACCATCATTATCACTAAATAAAGTAGAACCATTATGGAAACAGCTGCAAATATAGTTTTTTTGATGAGTCTACTTACTGGTTGTTCAGTAAGCACATTATGCTTCAGTTTTTCAGCAGTGATATTTTCTTATTAGCATACTCAGGATCATGGACACTTATCACTTGATATAATAAGTTATTATGCATTCAGACGTTATTGACATATGATTGTTTACTAACAATGGCTATTTATAGCTTTAAAAAGACCATGTACTGCTATTTTTCAGTTCCCTATCCATATTACATTGTGTTGTCAGTGTTGTTGCTGCTGATTTGTATTGATACCTGTATTATGTTGCTTTACAAATAAAAAAGTGAATATTAGGTTGTCAGGAGAAAGCAGAGAAAAACTGTTCATGCTTATTAATAGTAACAGATGCATCATACCTTAAGGGGCGAGAGTTCAATGACAAAGAGGTAATTTTTAGATATGAAGTAAAAGCAAAATTGTTATCCTCCTCCCCCAAGTAGAATGCAAGTGGCACACTAAATACTAAGAAGGCAAATACAGACATATTTTCACCAACCACTGACAGCCCGTATGCACTGTGCAAATGATTGACATTCAAATGCTGTAAAATTAGCTGCTTTCCTGCTGCTACATGAACCTCACATGTCAAGTATGCAAAGCATCTAAGTAGGCATACTTGCAACTAAACTTCTTTATAGCAATTACAGTCAACAAGCATTCAAATGCTATTGCATGTGGAAAACCCAGGCACAAGCTTTGCTGCGAGGTGTTGCCATCCATTAGTTTTTATTCTCACTTTGAGATCACTACAATTCAGAAAAAGAGTGATATTTAAAAAGAATGTCAAACATCAAAATGCCTCTCCTTCTCACAATACTGTAGTTTCAGACTAATTGAAAGTACTGCAGTTCAAAGCCTGATACTGATGCTATATGGACTGCTCAAATAAGAAAGGGCAATCAATGTCTCAAGCAAAAGTGCTCAAAGTAATGGACAACTTAGCAATGCAGTACTGAGCAGGTGAAGGAAGTGCTGTGGAAACTTGTCAACTTATGAATTCATTATAATCTCTTATAATCTGAAATATCCCAGCCCCCCATGAATCACAAAAAACAAAATATTATTATTATTATTATTATAATTATTATCAATTTGCCTTCACTAAAAAAAACTGTATTCTGTAAAAGATTTCATATTACCAAAAACCTTAAGCCTTGTGTCAATGACCATACAGGAGAAAATCTAGTCTTCCTGCTTTGTCGCAACTAAAATGGTTATATTCAATTAAATGTTATATGTTATCATAATCTGGAACTCCCCTACAGATATTCAAAAGCAATCCCTGTTTTATTGCTCCATGGCTTTGTCTTCATTAAGTTGGCTATATTCTATAAGATTAATGGTCTTAGATGCCCCACTCCATCATGGATCATGGACACATTTCATCCTATCAGAAACCACAATCTCTTTAGAGAGCACATATGTATGATCCAAGTTTTCTTGCTATGCATTCAGTAAAGCAGGTGTAAGACCTCAAACCCTTAAGGCTTACACAGAAGTGATCTTAGTTTTATTTTGCCTTTCTGCTTTTCCCCAATAAAAAAAAAATATCTATTCATTATAAATCATGCTTCTGATCAATTAAAATGTGAATGTGTTCTGTTTTCTTTTTAAATTAATCTTACAATCTGATCACTAACCTGACCTTTAATTCTAGCAGTACTAACTGTTGCTTGGGATTTTAAAATTCTGTGAGACACCACACTTAAAATTAATGTTAGAATACATGCCTTACATGAGATTAACTTATTTGCTTTACACTGCTAATTGTATGAGCCTGGGATGGTAAGCCAAAAAAAAAAAAAAACGTACATAAGCTTAACATAAATTAATACTAGAACATAAGCTCCCATGACAATTATTGTGCTACTTGTACCTTAACCTTGACAATGATTACAGAACTGAAGCTTGCACATCCTTAACACACACGCAATGATACTTGTTTGAATAAAATTCCATTGTTATATGCTGCTGAGTATTTGCACACATCTAAGTACTTAGATCTAATAAGGAAAGTACTAATGCACTCTCAGTTGTTTTTACTACTTGACCACACCATGCTACTGCTCTACTTTCTAACCCTTTTCCCTCTTATAAACTCTGCTCCCACATTTACTCTTCTCACAGCTGCCCTTCTCATGTTTCGTCTTACTAGTTGTTTTCTACTCCACTCCCTAAACACTCCTTAATTAAGGATTAGTTGGCATACTGGTTAAATTGTTTACCTTACAGAAGCAAGAAGCAGGATTTAGATTATCTCCTCTGGGAAGCATGGCTAGGCTTAAAGTACCCACTAGATAGCTGGCTAACTCAACAATCACCTAATTAATTAATTGACCAACTACTCCTTCCCTTGCCTCTCAATTGATCACTATTTACCATACCAAACTGTTCCCATTAACTCTCCCCTTTATATTACTTCTCTTTATATTTCTCATATTCACATTCTCAGTAAACCTTCATGTTGAACTCAACTGGAACACAAACAAATTCTTGGTGTATATTCTTATTACTTTAATCCTTATCATAAACACAAATGTTATTGCAAAAATCATATGTATGTTAATAATCTTGACCTATTTCATAAATACATATTTTATGTGGAGCTTCTCTACTTGGGCCTTGCTGAAAATGGGCTTTGTTTCAGTTGGATTATCCCAGTAAACAAATGGAAAATAAATGTAAACCCTATTTGCAAATGGCCTTGCAATGTCTTATTTTATATCCACACCTTTATGCAAATTTAGACATATTTGTAATTTGTAATGCTACCAAATCCCTCTAAATAGCTTTGCTTCCAATGGAGACACACACACACACACACACACACACACACACACACACACACACACACTCACAAACACACACCGTTTCTCAATCAAGTCTCCTTCTTGGACATCTGTACAGTTTATCTAAGACATTCTCATTATAATTAATACATCCCCTAGTCAGCATCATTTATTTGTAGTATATTGCCACAACCACTCATGGCCAGCCTCTGGCATAGCCAACTAGCTGACCACCTATGGTGCTGCTCTTGATTCACTGGCAGTGGTGCTTTTCATGCAGTTATATATGTGTGCGTTTATTTTTTTACTTTAATAGTAAAGGCATTCTTAGTGTCTAGTGAGTAAGTTCTGCAGATTTGTCCATTCAGTTTGTTGGGCTCCTGCTCATCCTGTCTACAGCCTAATTAGACAAAGCATTAGGTAGTTCATTGTTGGAATGGACTAAGAAGTTGTTTGCTTAAATTGTTACTGTCTGGCTTTCGGGACAAGTGACCATTGTATGAAGTAAGATGGACTACTTAGATGGACATCTGAGATGTGCAGAGATGGTTCCCCTTCATAATATCAAATTACTGAATGCTCAAAATTCAGTAACTCGAAATTATATAGTCAAACCAACAAAAATCCCGAAACCCACAAGCACGAAAACAAAAAAACCCGAACATACAGAACATATACACCACACAACACACATACCATATAACCCACATAACATAAACTACAAGCCCTACACTACATTTACACAGGGGGGCAAGCCACCCTGCACCCCCCACCCCCTACTTATATATTCTAACTCAGAGATCGCACTAATACACAAAAAAAAACATTTTAAACTGCCTCGCACACGCACAAACACATCACACATACACAGATACATCCAACACTCACACTCATACTCCCACCTCCCTACCCTAACCCACATGCACAACTTGCAAAACAAACACATACACTCACTTACCTTCACTTCCGTAAAACATCCCAACTCACATACGTCCTGTCCCGTAGCTGACATGCATAAGCGCAAATTCGAGATATTTGAATTTGCGCTTATGCAGATTCGCGCTTCTGCATTTTTGACTTTACAGTCTTGAGTTACTGAATTTTGAGCATTCAGTAATTCGGGATTGTGAAGGGGAACTGCAGATACAAAGTAGCTATAACTGTTGGAGCTGTCTGTAGAGGAAAATGACTAGTTGCATGCTCATTTTTAGTTTTGCAGGACTAGTATTAAATATGGGTAGCAACTTGGAATACTTTAATGTATGGCAACTGTTTATTTGTGTGGAGAAAAAGTGAACTATAATTACATGGGCATCCTCTTCTATTTCAATCAGATGTCTCAGTTGCACATTCTGAAAATCTCCACAAATCAAATAGTCCAGTAAACACTGAACTGCTTCAGCAAGTTAACAAATCACCATATAGAGACAATTTTATTACACATTGACTAATTCTTCTCTGGAACAAACGTCCCCTCCAGATCAAGCTATGTGATACATTATCTTCATTCAAAATGAATTTACATCCTGAATGACTGGCCTGTCCCTCATTGAAAAATTGAGGTAAGGCTAGATACCAGCAAGGAGTAAAAGACCACAAGACCCATTTCCCTTGTATTTTTTATGATGTGTATAGTTTACACATAAGTGGCTGTAACTGCCTGCTGTGGGTTGAAAGTTTTCTGTATGATAGTAATTGGCCCTCCTGTAATTTCTTTAGTTTAAATCATCTTTCAATACAGAAGGAATACAATGTATAACAGACATCCAGGCCTTTTGAGCTTCTGGTAGCATGGTGTCCCCGCACTCTTAAGCTGTATAAGTGGATATTGACAAAGGCTTAGCAGTGGCCTTTGTCCTGAAAGCCATCTAATTTAAAATCAGCCCTTTCCAAAGGTATGAAATGGAGGTTGATACAGTTGGGATGAAGTCCTTTTTCTTTAATTATCTTCCTAGACCTCAGATGTGTCCATAGGTCACTATAGTTTGTGTTAGGCTGTTGGCTGTATAGTAATTATTTCTTTAGCTTTCCTCGCACACTTCAGAGGTGTGGAGTGAGTCAATAAAGCTTGTATAGGAACAGTGTGCTGCCTAAGAGTAACAAGATTGAAACATTACTGTGATCATTGTTTTTTATTTCCCTCATGATCAAAAATCAGATGCATTTACAGCTGGCTATCTTTTGTTAGAGTTTAAGAAACGTGCTGTTTATGTACATCCGACAACAAGTGGAAATATGTTATGTTCTAATCATTCCAGTCTGAAGGAGAGCTAGAGAGACAGTGGCCATCTCTTGAGGTAGAGATGGAAGGCAAACTCTGTATGTTTGAAAGTTGCAACCTGAAATACATATCACTATGGCCATTTTTGCCTTAACTTTCATCCCAAATCCAGCTCTAGAGAGGTATATACAGAAGGTGATATTTTGAAGGTGGAAGGGAGGCAGATAGAATTCCCAGATATGATTTATGTATCCTTGCAGACATTTGTATTTTCTGTTTATTATGAACTGCAATTTTGTCAGTTTTGAACATTAAACCTTGAATACAACTCATTCCTTTCCTTTTGTTTTTGTTCAAGCCATTATTGGACTAAAAGGTTGGAAAAAAGTTTTAAATTTCAGTTCAGTGCATATAAAACCCTTGTGGCTTCTGGAGGTTTATTGAACAATGTAGTAGGCTGAAGGCATACAAAAACACAAAGTTGAAAAATAATGTTGAAATTATTGCTTTAATCATGATTTTGTTCAGGCGATAATTGGGTCAAAAGATTTGAAAAAAAAAAAAACTTAAAATACACCTCAGACCACCTATAATCCCCATGGCTACTGGTGACCTAATGGTCTTCAGACACTCAGCTTAATGCAGTTATTTTTTATGCAATTATAGCAGTGCAGTTCTGGTTAGTTAGAGTATTTTGAAAGGATGTAGGAAAAAGCAAAGTTGAAAGATAACACTGAAATTCATTCCTGAATCATGGTTATTGTACCAGCCATCAATGGCTGAAAAGATTGTTTAAGACAACTTTGAATGCAACTCAGAGCATCTATGACCCCAATGACTCCTGGGAGCAGCCCTTGGACACCCTGGCTTTAATTCAGTTATTTCTTCTGTAGCTATTATGGCACAGTCCTGGTCAGTTAAGGTGCATTGAAAAGATGCAGGAAAAGGCAATATTGAAGAAGACTGAACTTCTTTCCTTAATCAGGATTTTTTCCAGACCACCAGACCACCAGACCATCATTGGATAAAGCGTATTGTTTAAAAAACTTTGAAATGCACTTGAGAGCATCTAGAAGCCCTGTGGTTTCTGAGAGTCTAGATGCTCCCAAATCCTCAGCTTAATGCAATTATTTCTGCCACAGATAAAAAAGAGCAGCTTTGACTAGTTAGGATATGTTAAATGAATGGATGCAATACAAACACTGAAAGAGTAAGATAATCTGTGAGACAAAAAAAAAAAAAGTAATCTAGGTGGTGTGAATTGGCCAGGATTGGGGGGACATAGGGGCACTGTATGATATGCAGAGTGTGGGTGCGTGTGTGTGGGTGCGTGTGTGTGTGTGTGTGTGTGTGTGTGTGTGTGTGTGTGTGTGCATGTGTGCGTGTGCGTGTGTGTGTGTGTGTGTGTGTGTGTGTGTGTGTGTGTGTGTGTGTGTGTGTGTGTGCGTGCGTGCGTTCATGTGTGTGTGTGTGTGTGTGTGTGTGTGTGTGTGTGTGTGTGTGTGTGTGTGTGTGTGTGTGTGTGTGAGAGTGTGCAGGGGGGGCACAGAGGATTATTTTACTTAGCAAGCTAGTTCAGCTAAGTCTAACCTGCAAACACTAATATATTTCCATGTCCCCCAAAATCTAAACATTGCATGAGTACTTGTTCCCTCCAACATTGTTCATTCCTCACCCTTAATACACATGGCCTTCATAATTCATTCTCAGAAAAAGAAACCTCCTGTACAAAAAGAGACTAACTAAACAATAACTTAGTCTTCACATGTTAATTACCCATTTAGTCTTGTCAATTATATTTATAATTTTTTCACAATGCTCAGCCTATCTATGGCTCACTGTACCTTTTTACCACCTCAAGTCAACATGCAAACAAAATGCTTCCATAAAATTCCCAGCTTAATGAGCTGCTTTTCAAATGTGGAAAGCTTATAAATAAAACCAGATTTAGAAAGCTTGTGGCTTGAAACACACTGTCAAAATAATTTAGTTATCAAATAATTGTAGATTAAAGAAAGTATTACCCAAAGCCAGCAACAATGTTTTCCAGGATAACAATGCTTTTATAATGCAATATCAAGAGAAAAAATTTATATGGAGAAATGTGCCTTCTCTCCAAACATCATCTCAGAACCAAACACTTGTATAGTCCACTCGTAATGATGACCATGCCCCAGACTGGATAGTTGTTGACAATTCCTGTAGCATCAGTCCATTCACCACTAAGTTATCCAACCTATGCTGATAAGCCTTATGACCACATTCATAGTTAAACTGATAATACCAATCTGAAGACAAAACCTAACTACTGATCACTCACCTTTCCCTAATAATTTATTTATTTATTTTACATTTGTTTACTGGGAAAGTCCGACTGGGATAAGACCCATTTTCAGCAGAGGCCCGGGGTGAAAGGTTCCATATATAGAGATTATACACAATTTATACAAGAAGTTATACAAAAAAAATCTACAAGACATACAGTACACCAGAAATTACATTCTATGCTATTATAGCTGACATTTGTATTATACAGTCATCAGATATAATTCCTTATTGTAGTGTAGACATTGTAGTTTCTCAAAGTAAGGTGAGGAAAGGTTTGTAGGGGGAACAGGATAGAAAAGGATGAGATTATAGATTATCTAGATGTGAGAGAGAGACCATGTTTTATAAGGTGGTCAGGGAAGAAGAAAAAGTCTGACCAGAAGCTATTAAAACTAGTTACTATGAGTAGTACAGGAGCAAAGCCAGCTGTCATTAGGATAACTTTTTGAACTGGTTGGTATAAAATTGTAATTAGTTATTGAAAGAAAGGCATATATTCCTAAGGCACTATGCAACGAATGCAGCCAGATGCCATCAAGTTAGCCTTTGCCATAATAAGCAAGATGCTCTTCTCAAAAGAGGAATTTTTGGAAAGAAAAAAAAGGCAATTGTTTAATGAATTTCTTTGAATTACGCTATGTAGAGTAACATGATTCATACTGCAAACTGGCCTTCTTCCTCAGAAAAAGTCCTGGTTGAATTCATTCAGCTACTAACATTTCCTTAACTTTCTGCAGATAGGCCTCTATCTCACAATAAAACTGTTCAAAATCTATAGTTTCTTGTATCCTAATTCAAGAGCATCTGTACTTATTATATTGGCAAACTATCAGTTTCCTGGACATAACTTTTTTATTTCTGATATGTCCTGCCCTTTGTTTTTCAAACTCAAAATATACCACATCCTCCATCCGTTGTACTGCATATGAAACTTTTCTTTTCACAAATATATCTAACATGATATCTGAGAAAACGTCATAGTCAGACCACTTTATAAAATCATCCAACATAAATCGTTTTCTGACGTTGACTCAATATAAATACTTGCAGCAACTGTACAATTTCCTGAAAAAAGGGGACTATGAGTAGCCTGAGAACATATTTACAAATATGCTAACAATTCAGATTTTGCAAATAAAGAAGTAAGCTGACAGTCTTATTAACTGTCACCCGCAATAACATGAAGAATATTGGCAAAGATTGTCCGGAACCAGTTTTACAGATATCACCAATGCCATTGGCCTTGTCTTCTTCTGCCTCCTAATGTCAAACCTGTACAGTATGCTTTAGGGGTGGAGTAACAAACTGGTTTACCAACTATTTACTCAGCAGATTACATTCTGTTAAAATGGATCCCGCATCTCATCTTTAATTATTCTTTCCTAACAAGTTCAAGAAGGCTTTGTTTTAGCAGTGCCTTTTTTTTCCTTTTCATTAATACTTACTCCAGTGAAACTCCCAAATATGAAATTTAGCTGCTTCATATAGGAATCTACAGATCTGCAGACACTTGAAATATCTTCAGAAATGTATTTGAAGATGTTATTGAGAAAATAATCAATTGGATAGCAAAATGGCATTCTACTTATTTTAACACAACGGAGTCTAAGTGTATTAGCTTTACTACCAATTTGTAGCTCGAAATAGACCTCTCAAACTTTTAGCATAACAAATCTGGAAAAAAACGAAAATAATGGGGAGACAAAGGCTCAAAATTAGGGAAAGATTTTAAGTATTGCTCTTATAAACTTAGAAAGTTGCTAGAATAACAAGATTTGTGTTAGCCTGTATTTTCTGAAGGATATGAAATCTGTAACTCAAATGCATGCCATTATTTAGTAACTTTAATCCTAAGTGAGTTGCTAGAAAACTACACATTTTGAGGAATAGACCTAAAATACACGGCACAACTCTGAACATTCTTTGAACATCTGGAAAGTTGAGAGGTATGCCTCAAACTCATCCTGCTACAATGGGTAGTCATTGTCATGACTAGTAATGAACTTGAAATTATACTATACCTTACTCTGTAGTGTATTATGCCTTCTCCTGTGGATTGACTAGTCTTTTTTCATTTATCCCTAAATCAAGCCTACTAGATCTAATATCAATTATCCTGTCTCCTGAACATGGGAAATGTTTTGCTTTTTCCACCTGCAAGATATCCATAGGTTTAGGTATTATATTTGTGCAAGATAAACATTGTATTCCACTGATTTAGTTAAACTCATAAACAAATAATACTAATCTCACTTCAAAGCTGCTTCAAAACCACTGCAAACATAGTGGACATATTAACTGTGGTAGTCTATTTGTGAAGCCATTGCTCAGCCCTTCAGAAATCAAAATAGATATACATTAAGAAACATAATGAAAAATTACTAAGCTCCTGACTTCGACTGGTAAAACATCATTTCTTGCCCTGCATCTCTCCAGTAAAATCTATTCACACACAACATAATCTCCAGTCTCACCCAAATGAAGATATTTCCTAAAGTGTCCCCATAATAAAGTAAACTTTAGCAATTATTTGTTATCAGTTTGTAGGTCCTAATACCTGGACTGACTTACCTACAATCAGCATGGCTTGTATCCTACTGTAATCAATTCAAGAAGTATCTAAAACAATTCCTTCTTAAATGCCTTGTGTTCTTCCTTAAGCCATTCAACTCTTCTTAGTTAAGCTATTCCTGCTTGTTAACCTTTGACAACTGCCCCTCTACTCAGTTAACTGTCTTCTTTTTAGTGCTGAAATACTTGACAGTCAAAATGGAAGAAGGTGTGTAAAACTACATGAGCATAAAGGCACATTCATTTTTTATTATGTTTCTTAAATATAGTATCTTAAACATGGATCATTCTATATACATGTTAATTGCAATATATATATATATATATATATATATATATATATATATATATATATATATATATATATATGTATATATATGGGTCTAGGACGATTCACTGAAAGTCAAATGACTGTGCACAAATCACTGAAAGCTCAATTCACTGAAACTCAATTCACTGAAACACATTTCACTGAAAGTTATATATATGGCCTTTTCCACACTGTTGTGCGACCCTGGAGTTAGTATATATACTAAGGGAGGTGGGGTGTAACCCCCCCATATATTTTGGATATATATTAAGTTCAGAAAAGAGTAATTTATTGGAATTGCAAGTATCCATGTATATAGTTAAAAATATTTAAAATACGTGGGGACTATGCCCCCCACATCCCCCGATATGGAGGGCAGTGCCCCCCACACCCCCTTACTATATATACTAAATCCAGGGTCAAACAACAGTGGGGAAAAGGCCATATATAACTTTCAGTGAAATGTGTTTCAGTGAATTGTGTTTTTAGTGAATTGAGCTTTCAATGAATTGTGCACAGTCAAATGTGTTTCAGTGAAATGTGCTTTCAGTGAATAGTCCTAGACCCATATATATATAGATATATATATATATATATATATATATATATATATATATATATATATATATATATATATATATACACTCTATTTCTCTTTATATATTTTGTAACATTGTTAATTATATACGGTATAGTTCCAAATCTATATAACTGAAACATTTCTTCATATCTGAACTGAAGGACACAGCTGTAACACTGTGCTAGCACATTTACTTCAATTACTTTCTTGTCTAAACCATTTTAAATTCAGTTACTTAAATGCAGATAAATAGAGGCATGCTTAATCTCATTCTACAGCTTATGTTTCTCTCTATACATTGTGTTATCCTGCTGGAATTTCTACCTGTCTCCTGTAAAGCTTTTTTCATACTTTAACATAACCTTCCCTATGTGGACCACCACATTACACATTTAAATAAGATTTTAATAAAACTAAAACAAATGATTGTTTACACAGCCTGGATTCCGTTAACACATGAATACCTAGGTACAATCTCTACCAAAATAACTTATCTCAGACAGGACTCCTGCTTATGGTATGATTCAATGCATCTAACATATCATTAGCAAAATACACTTATTTAATATTAGACAGTCGTTCATGTGTTTATCTAAAGTTTGGCATACAGAAGAAGACCATTAGGAATTCTCCTCAAAAAGATCTTTCTTGGATATAACAAAATCAGATGAGATTTGTCTTTAGTTTATAGACTTTAATACAGTAATCACAGTTATGCTTTACTTTTTTTCTGCTATAATGGGCAAAAATGGAATTACACAATCTCAAGTATTTCTTCCAGCAATTAACCATAACTATCCTGTGAGCATACACTAGACAATGTGTCTTCTGTGTTAAACTTTAGATTTCATGATCCATATCTGTCTACCTCAAAATTAGAATTGGTTAGTCATAGGTATCATCCCCTTAGCTCCATTACGACAGTCCTAGACTCTCAAATTCCTACTCTAGATCCCACAATAACCTACTATTTCATATATCATTCATGCATTATTTCAATCTTTTATCTTTCAATGGGTTAGGAGACTATTCTTTTTTCAGTTTGAACTTTAAGCCTGGAACACAATGTATTTCATTCCTAAAAAAAAAATAAGACTACATTTTTTTTTTGCTCAGGTTGATCTCAAACTATATATTGCTTCACTAACAGTAATTTTAAGTCTACATCAGGATTCTTTTCCTTTTGTCTTGCCATTGGTAAAACTGGTATTACACAATGACTATGTTGTTCTTCCTCCCGTAATTCTTCATAATTATGTTGTACATATGCTTTAGACAATTTGTCTTCTATATGAACATTATAAACATTCAATCTTCATGATCCAATTCTGTCCACTTAAAAGTTGGGACAGATTAGCCACATGTAATACTCACTCAACACTTATAAAGCCTCCCGGGCTCTATATCTCCTCAGCTAGATCCTACAATGCACCACACTTCTGCTATCTTCAAACTGAGTTTGTCCTAAGGGCACATAGGGCCCAGTTAGTAAAAGAAGGCTACAGAGCCATTCTTCCTTGCCTTTACAATGGGAAAGTATTGAAAATGGAAAGGAGATATTGATGGCATTGTTGTAGTGGGTAGACAAGGACCATAGGTAAGTTGATAAAATTTGTTTCCTGCATGATCCAATCAGTTCACTTAAGCCTCATAGTACAGTTTCTGCTGTAACCTTCTTGATTGTCTCAAAACTGACCATCATGATGTAGGCTGGATCCTAAATGTAGACACAGACTTTGAGGTTACATCCAGTTAATAGTGTCTTACAAAAGTATGGAGTGAAGTCCATGTTACAGCTGCACAGAGTTCTGCATGTTGCTGACAATTTCCTTCTAGCTAGGAACATATGTGGCAGATCTTTATGAAAAATATGAGGCATATTGATTCTCCCACAAATATCCAAAGCTGCCTCACTTCTCTGATCTGGTGACACTCAAAACTAAGTTGAGGAGCAAAAAAAAAAAAATCTCTTCTATGATCTGGCACTCCTCCCTCCTCGCATACAGGGGACTGCCGAGTATCTATCTTGTCCTCCACAAATAACCAGAAAACAGCTCACTTAGTGCTTCCTCAGTGAAAACACCTCTGTAGTCAGCTCCAAAATGAAGATGAAATTTAAATACCCAATGCTGCCAGTATAAAAACAATTTTAATATAACAAACAAAAGTCTGGTACATAGGTTAAGTGCTTTTGTCCTTATTTAGCTGTGTAAATATCTTCATCAGAATCATTTACCCAAGATACAACTTGCCTTATATACACATAGGTTTAGTTGTTTAGTGGTCCATATCGATTTAGTTTAATTGCATTCTTTTACAGACCATCCCTACTGAAAACGTTTCATTTAAAAGAAAAACAGACATACAGTACTACCTCAAAGGCAAACACGTATAGATCCTCTGTAAAAATTATACAAATATTATAAACAATATTGTAAAATAAACAATGCCTATTTAAAAATAAAAAGTCAAGCCAATTCTTGTGTATGTGTTTAAAAGTATAAAACATGCATATATTAAAGTTATAATAGGTGCATTCTAAAGACAATCCTCTGGATTCAATAAACTCCATGCAGGAATAGTGCTATTCCTGCATGGAGTGAACCGTGTCTGTTTACCATTAGCTTTAGCAGCAGCACACCTTGCATATTCATGAAGGTGGGCTGCTGCTAAGGCTAAATGGACACAAATAGTACTGAGTACAGGGTGTGTGTTTAACTAGTGCACGTACATCTAACACACACCCTGCACTCAGAAAGTGCTGTACGGCACTTTTTAAAAGCATTTCAGTGTCCACAGACACTTAATCAAATAAAATTAGTATTTCAGTGTTCTTGGACACTGAAATGGATAGGAGAGCAAAAAATCAATGAGGGGGTGTGTGACATGCTCTGTCACACAACCCCTGCATTGTAAAAGTGCTGTACGGCCATAGCCCTCAACTATACAGCTTTCCACAGAATGCCCAGATGCTTGCCTCACATACCTCTCAAACTCCTAGAGCAAGAAAGCTGTACAAAGCCATAAATAATGAGGGGACAAAGGTAAAAAATAGGGACACTTTTTAAATAATTCATTTACAAACCTGGAAAGTTGATAGAATAAAAGGTTTGCATTAGCATGGACTTCCTGAAGGGTGTGAAGACAGAAACTCAAATGCCGTCCATTGTAAAAGTGCCAGACGGTCATAGCCCTCAACTGTACAGGTTTCCACAGAATGCCCAGATGCTTACCTCACATGCCTCTCAACTTCCTAGAGCAAGAAAGACATACAAAGCCATAAATAATGGAGTGGACAAAGGCACAAAAATAGAGACACTTTTTAAATATTGCACTTAAAAACCTGGAAAGTTGATAGAATAAAAAGTTTGTATTAGCACAGACTTCCTGAAGGGTATGAAGACTGAAACCCAAATGTCTGCCATTGTAAAAGTGCCATATGGCCATAGACCTCAACTGTACAGGTTTCCAAGGAATCTCCAGATGCCTGCCTCACATACCTCTCAACCTCCTAAAGCAAGAAAGCTGTACAAAGCCATAAATAATGGAGTGGACAAAGGCACAAAAATAGAGACACTTTTTAAATATTGCACTTAAAAACCTGGAAAGTTGATAGAATAAAAAGTTTGCATTAGCACGGACTTCCTAAAGGGTATGAAGACTGAAACCCAAATGTCTGCCATTGTAAAAGTGCTGTATGGCCATAGCCCTCAACTGTACAGGTTTCTGCAGAATGCCCAGATGTCTGCTTCACATACCTCCCAACCTCCTAGAGCAAGAAAGCTGCACAAAGCCATAAATAATGGGGGGACAAAGGCACAAAAATAGGGACACTTTTTAAATACTGAACTTACAAAGCCGGAAAGTTGATAGAATAAAAGGTTTGCATTAGCACGGAATTCCTGAATGATATGAAGTCTTAAACTCAAATGTCGGTCAATATGTTCTGACTTAAACCCCGAGTGATTTGCCAATGATTTGATAGAAAACTACAGTCACACTTTCTAAGTTTGTATGAGCAATAATTAAAAATTTTCCTTATGTGTCCCTTTACAATTTCCCTTACTGTGACTGACAAGGAATACAGATACATGTAAATAAAGTGGGTTTATTACATTTGTTTACCATTCTAAGGTATGTTTAAGCATAGCTGAGCAAGTGTGTGTGCTATAGCCCTTTGCTCAGCATTGTTTAAACATCCTATAGAAGATAAATAAAAATATTCATCTCAAAACATCATGACTAGATAGAGTCTTAGCTTTGCATGCACGTGTTCACAGTTCAAGTACCAAGACTGGCATTTTATTTTTTACATGGGAAAGAAGTCTTAAAATTATTATTTTAATTTTAAATTATGTAGTAATTGATATTTGTCAACCGGGGTAGTGTTGCTGGATCAAAATGTAAGTGTGAGTGCATATAACATGTGAAATCACCCATGTATACATAAGTGTCCCATACAGTAGAGTCACACCCCCATGGTAATGTAATGAAAGCACATAGAGGGACATCATGTAAAGTAAATCATATACAGTTACTAATATGTCAGTAATGATTAATTAAATCATTATCCTGATATCCTTTTAAAATGAAAAGTGAGCAATGGTTAGCAGTGTTCTGCTATGCTTAGTGTAAGCATTGCTTAAATGTGAATGCTAAGCAACAGTCAGCTCAGCTAAATAGATTTCTGCACTGTTAAGCAATTCTCAGCAATTACTCTTTTAAGCACTGTTGAACCCAGCTTAGCAGGTTTACATAATGCTTATCTGAACTCAGCATTTGTAAAATGCTCCAATGATGGCAAAGGGCAGGAATATAGCCTTATTTAAATGGGACAGGTGGGAATACAGCCAGAATCTGCTGTAGCTTCTCTGAGTAGGAACTATGTCAGGTGTTGGCAAGGGCTCGCACTTTCGGGTGCAGCGCTGTGGCATTTTGGAGTCTAGAGTTATGGCTGGGCTCTTTGTAGCAAACCATGACAGCAGACTGTTGCAGGGCTAGTACCAGTGCTCACAGTATAAAGTGGAGGCTTGGGACCATCTGGCACATGACATCCCCTGAACTGGTGAGCAGGTACGCCATCACTATGCTGACCTCAAGCAGAGGAAGAGGGCATTCTTGACCCAATAGATCTAAGACACTCAAGACAACCATGCTCCAGCAGTTTGTAAGTATCCCAGATATAACTGTACCAAATTCTAGCCTTTGTATGTGATAGACAGGTATACATAGTGTTTGTTTTCTCCCCATACAGTTACAGCAGAGAGGGCTAGTAATGCTGAGGTCCATGCAGACAGACTGGCAAGGCTGCATCAACAGGCTGGTGAGTACAGATCTACCTTTCAGTATATAGTGAAATAAATAAGGAGTAAATTGTTAACTGTGTTCTGTGTCCAACCATTAAAGAAAATTTTGCCAGACTAATTGTCATCTACAGCATATGGAGTATGGCTTTCAGTCTTTCCACAAAAGGCTTGTTTTGGGTACCCTGTAATTTCTTGGTGAGAAACCTCTGTGGTCTCTTCAATTGACGCAGATGTATGGTGAGGTACATCCAAAAGGGAGCATTGTACTCAATTATTGGTCTGATGAGGGTAGAATATAATGGAATTATAACATCCTTAGATCTAGACTCAATACCATTACTTATAAGATGTGCTACATAAAAGGATTTCCTTACCACAGTGGATACACATTGATCAGAATGCTATCAACCTGGGTACCCAGATCACATACCACTGGGTCTACACTTAAGAGGGTGCTGTCTATGATGTAATTAGCAGGGATGTCAGCTTTCATAAAGGGAATAATAATGTACTTTTTTGCATTTAGCTTTAATCTTTGGATTTGGAACAAGTCATTTGTCTGTGTTAACCCAGTCAGCAGTATATTAACATCACTGGAGGATGAAATGATTGCTCCAAATTTTGAGTCATCAAACATCTTGGTCAGCTACAGGCTGTCCATGTTTGCCTGGACTACAGAGAAATAAATTCCAAACAGTAAGGGGCCCAGCGCAGAACCCTGTGGTATGCCACTGGTGACTGGTCTTTTGCTAGAGGTGAAGTCACCCACTTTTGCAGCATGTATCCAGTTGGTGAGGTAGATGGCTACCCATCTAGTAATGCAGGAGTTAATTCCCAATTGAGAGAGTTTCTCTATAATATCTGAATGGGTGACTGAGTCAAATACCTCTGCATGGTCAAGATAAGTTGTATACACTGTCTTTCTCTTGTCCAGGTCCATGGTGACTTTCTCAAAGAGGTCAACTACATTTCAGGCAAAATCTAACTTTGATGAATCAGAACTGTGATGGGTCCAGGTTTGAAGTTTATCTATATACTTGTTAATAAGGTCCATATTGATTATTTCCATGGCCTTGCAGATGAGGCTGCTAAAGCTTACAGGCCTACAATTCCCAGGGTCTGTTGATGGTCACCCTTTGTGCAGAGGGATTACTGTTGCTGTCCTCCATTCCACCGAAACATAGCCAACTCACAGGTTATGGTTAAATAGAGATCCTAGTGGGTCTGCTAAGTCATGTTCTAAGTTGTTTAAAAGGCAACTTGGGATGTTGTCTGGTCCCATTGGTGCCATGTTTTCAGCCTTGGAGAGCTCTGACATGACCAGCTCTCTTGAGATTATAGGCTAAGGAATGGTGGCAGGTATACTTTGGGGATGACTGGAGGGAAGGGGAGGGGTGCAGTTTGCTCTAAATCTGTCAGCTAACATGTTGGATATTACCTTCAGTTGAGTATGGGTGGTGCCATCAACATCCAGTTCAACACATAGCTGGGTATTCCCTTTTTGATTTTGAACATAATTAATAAATGCCTTGTGATTACCCTTAGCTAGGAAGGCCATTTTTGCTTCATAATTAGCTTTGCAGGACTTGACAAGATCTCTAATTTGTTTGTTTAAGCTAGAGAGGGATTCCTTCCTCTGCTGATCAAGTTCCCTCTTGTACTTGGACATTAGTTTCTTTCTCTTGTTGTATAACCTGTTTATACTAGGGGTCCACCAGGGTGGCTTACTTTTTTGTCAAGACCTGGTTTTAATCCCATCAGATACAGTCATTTCTATACAACTGCTTAAATGGTTATAAGGGACATTGTTGTACACCTCTGCATAGCAGTCCATGTTATCTGCATTCAAGTGGGCTTGGAAACTTCTTATACCATCATTTAGAGGGGGATAATTTGTCTTTCAAAAACTTTTAAGGGTTTTTGAGCTTGATAGAGTGTCTGGCCTTATAATTACATCGAATAAGACTGATCTTAACAAGGAGGACATCACACGGGGGGGGGGGGGGGTGTAATGCTTTCCCATGTTAGGGAATACTATATCCAGGACATTTGAGGCTCTTGTGGGTGTGATAAATAGCTGTTCCACAGCATTTTCACTAACAAAGTCCAAGAACTTCTGAGCCAGCATATTTATGGTTGTTTGTGTTTCCCAGTCAATGGTAGGATAATTAAAAAACACCCATAAGTAAGGTGTCAGGCTGTATGGCAAGTGAATACAGTAAGTCCAGGTATGTGGTATTTTTTTCCTGTTTCATGGTGGGGGACCTATAGCTAGCCCAATGCTTTCCATACATTCAGACCACAAACTTAGCATGAAAGAACCAAAGGAGGAGGTATATCTATCTTCATTATGGATAAGTACACCTCAAGACCTGTCAAACAGTATGACTCTCTTGAGCTACTCCATGTCCAATTAACTATGGGCAAAGACCCTAGCACATCATATCACATCATAGCTAGTTATAGGTCTCCCACCATGAAACAGGAAAACCATACCGTATACCACATGTCATTAAATGTATTGATCAAATCATGTCACCTGACCCACCCTCACCCCTGATATTATAAACTCATTTGGTCAAAACATATTACCTAACTCTTGACTACCTATGCCAGACAATAGAGCCAACCAATTAAAAATTAATAAATTACCAATTTATTACGAATTAGAAAACAGCAATCATGTCTCCCTTCCTTCTTTAATCCACCCCCCACAATAGGTGCATCCCAATATTTTTTGTACTTTTCTTTCTCATATTTCCTTTCTATACAGCTATTTCACACATCCCATCATGCATACACAAGTACTACCCCTAATAGAAAGTTTAACTATCCCAAGTCAATTAACTATGTATGAATCATGTCCTACCTACATTCAAACCAAGTCCTCCACAAAAACCTACTTACCCCCATCTATAGATAAAACTCCCTAATCTGTCTATCCCTCTTCAGCAGAGACAAAATCCTACTCAAAAATATACATTACTAACCTACACCAAATACAAAACCTCAAAGTCATGTGCAAACAAAGTACCAAACCTACTTCTTCATAACTTCAAAAACTCAAGCACGCACCTCAATATAGAGTGGATGTGATTTACACCCAACACTAGCCAAACACTAGCATTACCTAAGCAAACTTAACACCCGACCCCCCTGCATAATTACTACCCTCATCTACAATCCTATAAAACAAAACAAACCCCAGTTTCTTCGTCCAGTCTAAAAATATATAATCTCAATGCCCAAAACATCTGCAATAAGATATCAGGTCTTCATGCATGGATTGAATTCCATCAGTCTACCATCCTAGTTATCACTGAAACCTGGTTAAGACCTGAAATTAAAGATGAAGAAATCATTCCTCCTGTTACAACATCATTAGGAAAAACTGAGTCAGAAAAACAGACTGGGGAGTGGCCATCATTTTTCAAGTCACCTTACAAATCCATACCCAATCTCCTGACTATTCCACAATACAGCATGGAAGAAATATAAATAGCATAGCCAAACCCCAGCTAAACAATCTGAAATTCATAATCATTGTAGCAGCCTGTATATCACCCTCCCCCCAAAATGCAAGACTACTCAAAACATGCTTAGCTACTTATCTACTTTCAACCTAGAAACCGTCCTGCATGGTGACCTTAGCATAGACTGGACCTCTAACAAACCTAACTCTACCCACCCATAATATTAACCTTTATCATTTTAGTCAGCTGATCCAGTAATCAGTTCAGTTTGACAAAGTATCCAAAACAATATCTATACTAGACTGCATGCTCTCAACCAACCCTGAAAAAAATTAATCTAGCCAGCACCCTCTCAAACCCTTTCAGCAATCAACACTCCATCATCATTAACACAGAATACCAAAAACTAACCCTCCCCTAAAACTGTAAGAGACGTACCCATTTTTTGATGAAGCCATATTTAATGACGCACTTAAACAATGTGACTGAAAAACTCTTCAAATGTCTGTTTCTACACAAAGCCGTCTGCCACTTCATTAACTCCTTAGCCATTCTAAAACAGCAAGCTTCACTGAGACATAAAAGAGAGAAAATAAATTCTGCCCCATGGCTAACTCATCATCCTATACAACTCATAAGCGATAGAGGCAACACCTGAAAACAATTGTATAAAACTAGGATCCAATCCCAGCTGGAATTATATCAATGCCTCAGAAACCGCACAAAGGCATAAGTTCATTAAGACAAAAAAAACTTATCCACAAATCAAGCCTCACAAACAAAAAAACTCAAAGGATTTGGAGAAAATTTAAACAACTTCCTAAAACCAGGCAGAACACCCACCCGGAATCCTTTCCCATTTGAAATCAGCAGGGAGATTGCAGAAATATTCAAGAAATACTTCATATCCAGGACTCTACTTAATTCAAACAATAACAACCTATATTCACCCTCGTAACCCCGTAGACTATTGTTCTACACCCCATCTCAATCTAACAACCATTCAAACAAACACCATAAAAATACTTTAAAAAATAAACCCACAACACTACATCCTGGCAACATGCCATCCAAACAGCTCAGTATAGTCACTGACACCATTTGCTACCATACATCTTTCCTAATTAACAGCTCCATAACAGAAAGCTACATCCCAGCTCTATGGAAAGCTTCATTCATAATCTCATTACACAAAGGTGGCACATGCACTGAACTGTCAAACTATCGCCCTGTAGTAATCCTTCCTCACCTCTCCAAAGTACTTGAAATATACATGTATCGGCTAGCCTTAACCTTTCAATTTGATAGCTAATTACTTTATCCCATTAGATATGGCTTTTGACCCAACCACAGCACTGAATATGCTCTGCTACATTTCCTAGATACCATTAATCAAAGTAAAAATTCAGGATGTTTTGTCTCCACCCTTTTCCCGGACTTGTCAAAAGCCCTCAACATGGTCTCACATTAACTACTCCTCCAAAGACTAAATCTTATAGTTAGACCTCACTACTCCCTCAACTAGCTGATTCACAAGCTACCTAAACAATCACATCCAGTCTATAAAATGGAATGACTCCGACCCTGCATTCCTTTTAGTCACTACAGGAGTCCCACAAGGCACCAACACTGTTCAAAATCTTTATTAATGTCATGCACAAGGAACCAAAACTTGCCACCATAATATGATATTCTAATGACTCAGCTTTAGTTTGTTCAGCCCCAAATATTACCACCTTAGAAACCATCATAAACCCCATCAAAACCAGACTAATTCTATTCCTATCTAAAACCAAACATCTCCGCAAACAACATACAAATTGAAAACGTCACCAACACAAAATTGCTAGTAGTTATCACTGATAACAAGTTAAAAGCTGCTCTGCACATTGACACTACAATGAAAAGGCACACTGTAAACTAAATGTTTTTATAGAGCAAATTACCTGCTAAGTGATCATAGGAAAAAATAGCTGGCACCTTCCACCTCTGCTGTATGGCTGAACAATATCTACAAATCTCAAGTCTTCCACCAAACACAAACTAGAAAGGACCTAGAACAAAATTAACAAATTCATCTGCAGCCTCCTAAGCTGCTCCCATCAATGCACAGAACTCATTAACTTCAAATGGCTTGAACTTCCTCAACACATCACCATCTCCTAGCTACTCATAGCACACAAAATACGTCACCATTCACTTAAAACATGTTTGCTGTCAAATCTCATCCAATGGCATGTACCGACTAGAAGCATAAAATATTCAGATCATTAACTACCTTTTGATAATAACTCTAGTAATTATTATGGTGACTCACTATTCTCTGTCATCTTCAAGGCATGGAACAAACTTTCATATCACAGCAAGCTTTTAAACAACCTGCTGCAATTCAAGTCCACCCTAAAATATCATCTGACACACCAAATTTATACCCCTTCAAAAACTAAAATATACACAACTTATGTTAGTAAATAACGCCTATTATACACCTGAAGTGTTAAACAAGTTGTACCACAACACACCAGCTAATTGCCAAGTTTGCCCTACTCAGGTGGCAGATATCATACACATATTTTGGAGCTGCAAATGCTCATATAAGCTCTGGTGTGCTTTAAGGGTCAAGTTAGAAAAGATGGGATACGAGAAAACAACTCTATCATGGAAATTTACTCTCCTACATATTCCTCCTCCAGGAATAAGTAAAAATCAAATACATGTTCTAATTGACCTATTTATGTTGTTGAAGTACTATATCATGTTAAATTGTAAAAACAGGATGGCACTATCATGGGAATGTTTTAAGCAAGTAGCCAGAAAGCAATTATATGCACACAAGTACCTGTGGTATTCTATGAAGCAGCAGCCTATACAAAAGGAGTTTTGGAAAATCGTACTGGATCATATTTTGATATGATGTTACTGACGATGTACAGGATTTATTTTATTAGGGTATAGATGAGATTTGTATATAGTTCTTTGTAGTTTGTAGTATGTTTCTGTTTTAGATTTATGTATATGGTATGTATGTATGTTACTAATGAAAACACCTAAATCTAATAAAAAGATTTAAAATAAATAAATAAATAAAATATAATCTGACACAACTCCACTATGCAACTGTACCACACCTACAGTTTGAAGTTTGCAATCCTAACTCTGTGCACTATGGATATTATTCAAGTGTATCAATATAATATTTGTGATTCTACTCACAATATCTTGAAAACATGCATTTCCTTAATCTGGTATTCTTTGTAAATAATTTTTGTTACCATTTGTTTTGAAATACTTTGTAAAAAATGTTTTTTTGACCATTTTTTCTTTTGATTTCTATCCTTGTTTTGTAGCTTTTCTTCCCAGTCCTCTACTGAAAATTGACATTTCAGTTCCCAAATAGACATTCTCTGTTAAGGGAAGTAGATGAATAAAAACAAACAGAGACACCACCAAGGCAGATGCGTGCGGAGACACGCGTGCTCGCGCGCGCCCACACACACACACACACACACACACACACACACACACACACACACACACACACACAACATTCATGCAGCTTCATTCATTCTCTTACAGACATATACAAGCTAACCCCCCACACACACACAGCTTGCTGATCTTATCAGCACCACAACTGAAAGGAGGACTACCATGATTTTATGATGATCATTCATCCTTCAACAGTGAATTTTTTACATGGAAGAGGAATACAGAGAATCATGCATATGTAAATCAAAAGCCACTGGAATTTTTGGGTAAGAGTCATAGGTTCATAGGTTCATAGGTAGGTACTAAGCTATCTGCCCAAAGGTATTTATAAGCCTAGCCAGAATGTGTTGGCTTTTCCCACCCACTTAGATTAGTTCCCTGTGCCTCTGTCCAGCAGAGCCACTGAAGTGATACCCAGGGTAAACTTTCTGTTTCCCATCCACTTGTCAAGGTTTCTCTTGAAGAGTGTTAGTGAGGAGCTCTGCCTAATGTAGATTGGAATCTTGTTCCAAAGCATGGGAAGTCTGTGGGACAGGAATCTAGCCCTCCAGCACATCCTATTTATTGTTGTGGTGAGGTTTAGATCCCTAGAGTGTGTGGCTCTAGAGGATAAGGTTTTCTTTAGGTGGAGCATGTCCATCAATTCTGGGTTTGGACATGGCCTTGTATGTCAGGCAGAGATCACCTCTCAGTAGGCGGTATGCAACTGAGTACAGCTGGAGTTTCTTCAGTCGAGCTGCATAGGCCATCTGTTTGAGGCCAGTGATCCACTTGGTGAGGTACTTCTGTGGTCTTTCCGGCTGTTGCAGGTGTCTTGTAAGGTACATCCCAAATGAGAAGTTGTACTCTATGATGGGTCTGATGAGTGATGAGTAGTGGGGCACAATGACCTCTTCTGATCTGGATGCAAACCCTTTTGTGATTATGTGGGCCACATAGAAGGATTTTCTAACCACTTTGGCAATGTGATTATCAAAGGAGAGATTACTATCTACTTGGGTCCCCAGATCCCTTATTACATTTTCCGTATTTAGGGGACTACTACCTATGTGGTAGTTTGTGGGTACTTTTCTTTTTCCAAAGGGGATGACTATGCATGTTTTGGCATTTATCTTGAAGCCATGATTTTGACACCAGGTATACGTCTCAGTGAGACCCTTTTGGAGGATGTCTGTGTCAGCCGGTGAGTCAGTTATAGCCCCTAGTTTGCAGTCGTCTGTGAACCTGGTCAGCCATAGTCTTCCTATGCTTGCCTGTACCTCTGAGAAGTATATGCCAAACAGGAGGGGTCCCAGAACTGAGCCCTAGGGAATGCCACTTGTAACCGGTTTACAGTCAGACCAAGCTCCTGCAACTCTCAGCGTATGGGTTTTGTCCGTGAGCCAGTTGGTAACCCATCTTGTGACATAGGGGTTTATGTTCAGGCTGGTGAGCTTGTCTATAATACCAGAATGGGGAATGGGTGTTGAAGGCCTTTGTGAGGTCAAGGTAGGCTGCGTGTACCACCTTTCCCTCGTCTATAGCCTTGGAAGCTGTCTCAAAGAAGTCGACCAGGTTTAGGAGGCATGATCTGCCCTTAACAAAGCTGAACTGGGCAGGGTCCAGTGTTTGGGAGGGTGGCCTAATGGTTAAGGTGGTACAAACACAAGTTGCAGGGTTTGAATCTCACAAGGTATAATTGGCTAGGCTTAAAATGGCTTGCAAGGGCAGTTAGCTTAGTACTAACCTATGAACCTATGAACCAATGTCTCTGTTAATGAGTTCCATGATGATGCGCTCCATAGCCTTGCAGAACAAGCTAGTCAGGCTTATAGGGTGATGGTTCCCTGGGTCTGTTGTGGCTCCACCTTTGGGAAGCGGAATAACCATTGTTGTGTGCCACCCCATGTATACATAGCCTGTGAAGAGGCTGAGTTTGAACAGTGTGTTTAGGTGAGGGGTTAGTTCGTCTTTGAGCTTGTGTAGAACACAGCCTGGGACACCGTCTGGTCCCATTGATGCTGTGTTTTTGGCTTTGCACAGAGCTGTTTTAACCTGAGTGTCTGTGATTTCAGGGGCTCTACATTCTTCTGGTATGGTTATGGGCCCTTTTGGGGGTGAGAGGTGGATGAAGTTTGCACTGAAACTGGTTATCTGCCAGGATGTTGGCAATATCAGTCGGTTCAGTGTATTTTGTGCCATTCTGCACTAACTCCGGCAGATCTGAGCATTGCCATTTAGATTCTTGACATAGCTATAGAATGTCTTGTGGTTATCTTTGGAGTCCTTGGCAATTTTTCTTTCAAAGCTCGCCTTGGATGATTTTATGAGGGATCATATTTTCTTGCTGATACTGATCAGGGATGTCTTCCCTTCCTGGGATTTTACTCTTTTCTATACTAGTTTCCTCCTTCTGTTGTATAGCTTGTTTATGGCAGGGGTCCACCAGACTGGTTTCTTTTTCTTGGAGGAGTGAATCTTGGTTTTGCTTGGGATAGCATGATCCATGCATTCTTGTAAGTGACCATATAATGCATTAGTAAAGGATTTTGCAGCTTGGACAGTGTTATCCTTTAACATGGGGGCTTTGAAACTTTCCACCTCGGTCTTATGTAATGTGAAGTTTGCTTTTGAAAAGTTTTTCATGGTGGTGTCCTTGTCTGGGGGTGGGGACATAATGTGGATATCCAAAGTGATTTGTTTATGGTCAGATCTAACCAGCAAGGGGTTGACCTCTGTTGTGGAACACCGGTCGCCCATGTTGGTAATGACCAGGTCTAATATGTTGTCACCTCTGGTGGGAGTGTTGACCAGTTGATCCAGGGCATTTGAGTTTATAAATTCTAGGAAACGTTGAGCAAGGGAGTTAGTACCTAAGTAGTTCTCCCAGTTAATGTTTGGGTAATTGAAATCACCCAATATTATGGTGTTTGGTAGGACCTTTATGTTTTCCAGTGCTCCCAGAAATGTGAAATGGAGGTCCTGGGACATGGTGGGTGATCTGTAGCAAGCTACATTTTAAATTGCAGTTTTGCCCATTGTTAATTGCATGTGGATGATCTCTGAAGCATCGTGCTGTGCCACTAACCTGGAGGTGTGGGTATCCTTGATGAATATGGATACACCTCCGCCTTTTGTATTTCGGTTCAGGTTCTGTGGCCAAAATGTATGGTATGAGTTGTAGCCTGGTAGTGCTCAGGTGCACTCTGGAGCCTTAAACCAGGTTTCTGTTACTGCACCCATATTGCTTTTTGCCATACTGAGGAGTGCCTCGAGTGCATGCATTTTGAGGTTTAGACTTCTGGCATTGAGTAGCATTACCCTCAGTTTTTTGTTACTTGTGCAATTTATGGTGGTGGGTTTGTCTTTTGAGCCTTGCCTAAAAAAAGGCACTATGGGGGTGGCAAGAGCCTTGGCCAGTATTCAAAAGCCTAAGGGTGACAGATGCAAGCTGTCTCTAGCTTGTCGAGCATGTCATCCCAGGCGGACAGACACTGGATCCCCTTTGAATGACACCAGAAACTTAGCCAGTTGTTGAAACTGATCATTTTTTTCTTTATACCATGGTATCAATCTTGGTGAGGACAAGATGCTACTCAAGGGTCAGGGTCATACTGGCCTGGGTACGTGATCAGATAGCTCTTCCATCTCTCTTTTCATGTAGTCCATGGAGGTACGGCTCAGGTCATGTACACCAACATGGACAATGACAGAGTCATATTTGTACTTGTTCTGGAATGACCTGAGTGCTTGCGTTATGTGGCAGATCCTGGCAACCGACAAGCAGCTAACAATAACCTTCTCCTTATTCAGCCTTGTGAGTGGGACATCAGTATGCCTGACTATAGAGTCACCTATTACTAGTATGTTAGGTATGTTATTTTGCCTTAAGGGCTGTGATTGCATGGCACACTAGTTTTGTGAAGTATGTGTTTCATGGTTTGTGTTGGGGAGTGGTGGTTGCTTGGATATTTGCTTTGGAGGTCTCTGTTACTTTTGCAGATTTTTATTTAGAACCTCTGAGTATGTTTTTGTGTATTTATGTGTGTTTTTTGTCGGAGCTGGTTTAATGGGTCTATGTGAGACTGGTGGTGTGATGCAAGTATTTCCCTTCTCCTCTTGATTGTCTGATCCTGTCTTGGGTTGAGAGAGCTTAGCCTCCAGTTTGGCTGTATAATTGCCTCTCTTGCATGTATTAGTGTTTGGTGGTAGGAGGAGAGAGTTGTCTGTGTACAAGAGGCAGTTGTAACATTGCCTCAAAATGCCCAGATTCACCAATTGGATTGGAGAGTACACCTGAAACCGACCTTTGGACATGCCTGGATAGGTACAGTGAACTGTTTTACTGAATGGCTGGTAAGGTCGAATAGAGAGCCTTGTCCTTCTGTACAGTATAAGGGAGTCTAGTGCTAGGGTTTATAACTGCTTCCTATGAGTTTTGAGCAAGTGCCAGGCTGAGAAATGAATGGCTTGAGTGCTTAAGTTGAAAGTTTGTCTAATTCCAAGGGAAAAATTGACGAGGAGACTTTGTGTAACCGGGAATAGTTATACCCTAGCTAACCAGCACTGCCTGGTGCACAAAACCAGGCAAATGCGTTTTTTATAGCAGGGAAATGAAAGAGATAGAAATTAGTCCAAAATGGCCAATAAACTACTAATTTCTGGGCTGAAACTACTCCTCCAGGGACAGATAGGCTGCTCAAAGCTCCCCTCTCTCACAGGTGAACAGAGAAACTTCCTTATATCCAAGTTAGGTATGGGCAAACACAGAGATTTGAAACACAGCCCTGAAATCAGCACTAACCTGAAAACTGGACTATACTGTATTTTTTTTAGAAAATAAAGTAGATACAATAAAAAAACACTTTAAATGCACAGAAAAGGATACTTATTGTTATATATCTCAGATCAGAGTTGTAGTCAATGCCCCTAGCAATAAAGTTGGAAGAAACACAAATACAGTAAAAGCAGATGAATAAAGTGCATTATATACATATATATATATATATATATATATATATATATATATATATATATAAACAATAGAAAAAAAAACAAACTGATTTAAACAGTTACCCAGTTAACCAGAAAAAAAGCTCAAAACTGAGCCCTGTTCCAGCAGTCTTCAGTTAGACAAGTTCTAACTGCACACTCCCACTACTAGGCTGGCTAATTAGCATTAGGTGATGCCCCTACAAGTGGAACCCCCCCACTGGTAGTGTGGTATAAGAATTAGAAAGGCTTACCATGAGAGGGAAAATTACTGTGGTAGGGCTTGTCCCTCACTGTAAGCCCAAATGCTTAGGTGAAATTATTTAATCCTATTGTTCTATGCCATGACTTGTATGTATTTATTTAGAATTACAGTACTTAGGGGATCTTTTGAAAATATCTGGAAAATATTAGAAACATTCTTGCAATGCAATTCTCTGGTTTGTTTTATTTATCATGTTTTGGCAACACACCACAATAATAATTTCTTGTTCTTCTCCAAAATAGAAAATAAATTAAACAGTTTTTTCATTCCCTATGAAATTAAAATAAAATAAAACAGAGGTGGGATTTCCAAGACATTCATATTGTTTATTTCTCCAGCAGAGCAAAATAAAGTCCCCGTAAATGACAGTACGCAGTAAACAAATTGTAAAGTCTAGAAGACACAGAAATGTTATGTTCAAATGAATAGGAAAGAACAACAACTGTACATAGCTTGCTTTGTGTAATTTAAATATGCTAAATGTTATTGGCAGAAAAAAGCAGTGACTAGGAATCAAGCTCTATTAGGTTCATAGGTAGGTACTAGGCTATCGGCCCAAGGGCCTACACAAGCCTCACCACCCAAGAAAGTTATTTTCCTGTGCCACTGTCGAGCAGAGACACAGAAATGATCCCCGGGGTGTATTTCCTATTTCCCATCCACTCATCAAGATTTTTCTTGAAGAGTGCTAATGAAGAACTTTGCTTGACATAGATGGGTAGCCTGTTCCAGAGTATGGGAAGTCTCTGGGACAAGAATCTATCCCTCCAGCATGTCCTGTTTATTGTGGTGACAAGGTTTAGGTCACTAGGAGGAGGGATTGGGATTTCTTTAGGTGTAGCATGTCCAACAGCTCTTGGTTTGACATAGCTTTATATGTTAGGCAGAGATCACCTCGGAGTAGGCGATATGCTACAGAGTAAAGCTGGAGTATTTTGAGGTGGTCAGTGTAGGGTATTTGTTTGAGGTCAATAATCCTCTTTGTGAGGTACTTCTGTGGCATTTCCAGCTGCTGCAGATGTCTTGTGAGGTACATTCCAAAAGGGGCGTTGTACTCTATAATGGGTCTAATGAATGTCGAGTAGAGGGGAACAATGACCTCTTTTTTCCTGGATGACAACCCTTTTTTGATGAGGTTGCCACATAGAAGAACTTCCTGACTACTGTGGCGATGTGACTATCAAAGGAGAGACTAATGTTCACCTGGGTCTCAAGGTCTCTTATCACACATTTGGTGTTACGTAGATTGCTGCCTATGTGGTAGTTCATAGGTACAGAGTTTTTACCAAAAGGGATGTCACTGCACTCTTTGGCATTGAGCTTGAGGCCATGGCTCTGACACCAGGCATCTGTCTCAGCGAGGCCCTTCTGTAGGATGTCCACATCATTTGGGGACTTGACTATGGCTCCTAGTTTGCAGTCATCTGCAAACTTCATTAGCCAGAGGCCTTCTGTGTTAGACTGTACTTCAGAGAAGTAGATACCAAACAGGAGAGTTCCCAGGACGGAACCCTGTGGTACTACACGTGTCACTGCTTTGAGGTCAGATTTGGAGTCTGCAACTTTTACAGTGTGGGTTCTGTCAGTGAGCTAGTTGGCAACCCATCTTGTGATGTAGGGATTTATACCTAGTTTAGTGAGTTTAGCTATAATTCCAGAATAGGAGATGGTGTTGAAAGCCTTGATGAGGTCAAGATAGGTTGTGTGAACCACCTTACCCTCATCTATGGCTTTGATGACTGCCTCAAAGAAGTCAATCAGGTTCAGGAGGCATGATCTGCCTTTCACAAACCTGAACTGGGTGGGATCCAGTGTATGGAGGTTATCAATGTCTTTGTTTATGAGTTCCATGATGATATGTTCCATGACCTTGCAGACCAGGTTCGTCTGGCTAATAGGTCGATAGTTCCCGGGTTCAGTGGTGGCTCCCCCTTTGTGGAGTTGGATAATTGTTGTTGTGCACCATTCAGTGGGCACAAAGTCTAATGTGAGGCTATTATTGAACATGGTGCTTAAGTGGGGAGCCAGTTCATTCTGACGTTCATGTAAAACGCAGCCTGGGATGTTGTCCGGTCCCATGGATGCTGTGTTTTTGGCTTTAGAGAGTGCAGCTTTTACCTACGTAGTTGTGATTACAGGGATTATGCATTCTTCCTGTATAGATATGGGACCTTTAGGGGGTGAAGGGGGGGTAAAGTTAGCACAGAACCTATCTGCCAGGATGTTGGCAATATCAGTTAGTTTTGTAATTTTCGTGCCTTTGTGCTGTAACTCAGAGCAGATCTGGGTGTTGCCATCAAGATTCTTGACATAGCTAAAGAATGCTTTGTGGTTGTCCTTAGAATTAGTGGTGATTTTGTTTTTGTAGCTAGCTTTGGAGAATCTTATAAGGGATCTCAGCTTCTTACTGAGGCTGACTAGGGAGCTCCTCCACTCATGAGATTTTACTATCTTTTGCAACAGTTTCTTCCTTCTGTTGTACAGTTTGTTTATGGCAGGGCACCACCAGATTAGCTTCATTTTTTTGGAGGATAGCATCTTGGTTCTCTTAGGGATAGCACGATCCATGCACTTGTGTAAGTGCTTTTAGAGTGCATTTTTGTAGGATTCAGCAGTTGTAACTGTATTGTCCATCTGCATGGGTGTCATGAAGTTCACCACTTCTGTCTTAAGAAGCATGAAGTTGGCTTTGGAGAAATTTTTTACCATGGTTTCCTTAATGGGGGGTGGGGTCGGGATATGGATATTAAGGGTGATTAGCTTATTGTCAGATCGGACCAACGAGGAGTTGACTTCAGGTGTGGAACTCCGGTCTCTCATGTTGGTAATGACTAGGTCTAGGATATTGTTGCCCCTGGTGGGGGTATGGATAAGTTGATCCAGGGCATTGGAGTTTATGAATTCCAGAAAGCGTTGAGCTAAGGAGTTGGTACATGAGTAGTTTTCCCAGTTAATGGTGGGGTAGTTGAAGTCGCCCATTATTAGGGTGTTTGGTTGAACCCTAATATTTTCCAGTACATTGGAGTATTCTCAACTAAAAGGAAGTTCTAGATATCATAAAGCAGTTAAAAGAACTGGAGGTATAATCTTTAAAAAAGGGAAGGAGGAAATTACATGGAAAAAGGAGCTTGTAGTTTAAGGGTTTAAAGGAAGGCAGGAACTAAGTAACTTGTGTAGTCAGACAGTGAATGAAAATTGAGATGAAAATTATTTACAGTGCACATTAATGGAAATGAAAACAGAAATGATGGTTTGTTTTGTTTTCTGTTAATATATATGATTCCATGTTTCAGATTAAAATGTGATGATTTAATAAAGATGATAAAAAATGCTAAATAGGCAAGTATATGTAAGGTCTAAAGAGACAAATTCCTTCAAAAGCAAGTATCACTAGACCTCATTCATACCCAAGATTCTTTGCTCAATAAAAAATAAATAAGATGAGAAAGGTGCAGTGGAGAAGAAACTTTTAAGTCATGAGATATAAATGTATATGAATAAGACTTAATCAAATCCTCACCAAACTTTAAAACATTAAAAAAAAATAAAACTGTTCAAAATGCAAATAGTTGAAAATAATAGCTCACACATCTGCACACATGTTGAAGGATGTTACAGCTTCCACACTCTTTGCTAATTTTATATACCAACTCCAATAAATCTATATAAAAAACACCTAGGCCCTCACAATAAAGAATGGGAAAAAATAATGAAAAAATGTTAAGTCTGTTTTCTACACACCATAATTAGTCTTTATCAGGTAAAGTATATCATCCTAATTAAATACAGTTAATCACATCATCTAACAACAAACCCAGTCCCACTCAAGCACAAAATTTCTCACATTGTAACATATTGCCTGTTACTGGCTATTTTCTATTTTTTATTTTTAGGCCTGTTATTACATATGAGTTGTGTGCTCTATATTGGTGTTTTGCATTTTATATGCTTTATATACTACATTTATATATTTTAGATATTTTTATATGGTGAATATTGGATAAAAGGAATGTGCTGCTTTAAGGAAGATGTGTGTGTGTGTGTGTGTGTGTGTGTGTGTGTGTGTGTGTGTGTGTGTGTGTGTGTGTGGATTGACCAATGAGATTATTTTTGAGTATATTTAAACAGGGCAAACATGTATAAGATTATCTGATGAAGTTCATAAGAAGTTTACAAAAGTGATTGTCTTTTTTATTTTGTTTGTTAAAACTTAATACATTCACATTTTTACCGTGGATCCACCTGAGCCAGCTGTTGTTTGGACTACATATGCATACACACACACAGACACACACACACACACACACACACACACACACACACACACACACACACGTGCGCGCGCAGGTGTGTGTGTATGTGTGTGTGTGTGTGTGTGTGTGTGTGTGTGTGCGTGCGTGTGTGTGTGTGTGTGTGTGTGTGTGTGTGTGTGTGTGTGTGTGTGTGTGTGTGTTTGTGTGTGTAATTTATAGTGATGGAATTAACATTTCCCTTTGACAAACAGAAAAAATCTCCACTTCCCTTATTACCGGCTGTTATCTGTGCAAGATTACAGTACAACAGTATAATGGAATTGTCCCATTCCCCACTGTAATGTGATCCTGGAGTTGGTATATATAATTAGCTGGAGTATTAGGGGTGCAAGGTAACAAAACACTTATTTTATTTACATTTTTTGGTTGTTTTTCTAATTGGTTGGTGATCAAGCTGTTGTGCTTCATCACTTGCCATTTGATGTACCTATTCAATATATGGAGATGTAGCCATATATGAATATATATGGATCTACTTCAAAATCCCGATGCCCAGAATATCGACATTCAAAATCCTGAGACGAAAATCACGAAACCTAGGAAACTCAAATGTCAGATTTTTACAATGGTAAATAAACACTTAGCCAAATAGAAATGAAACTCATGCTGAGGTAGTTAAAACCCACCTAGGTGGTGGGCTTTGCCTCCACACCATCCAAGGTGGGGGCTGCACCCCTCACACTCCCCCTAACTAAATATACCAACTCTGGGAGCACACTATAGAGTAGAGAGGGGCATGTTGGGCAAGTATTTACTTACTTTAGTAAAATTCCAATATTCCAGCATTTGTGGTTTGATGATTTTTGTCTCAGGATTTTGAACTTCGATAATTTGGGCATCAGGTTTAGAAGTAGACCCATATATATATATATATATATATATATATATATATATATATATATATATATATATATATATATATTAGAGAGAGAGAGAGAAAGAAAGAGAGAGAGGGAGTAAGAGAGCAATATAATATTACATTTCTCAACAGGAAAGTACTTTCTGGGAAAAGGAAGTTTTGTATATAGGGTGCAGTTGGCCTTTTAAGGCCAAACAAAAAAACAAAATCATATCTGATATACATATCACTTGTGGCATATTTCAATGACAAATAAGTTTTACTAGCAGTGCCATGGAAAGGTTAGAAGGAATTGAGCATCTGCTTAAGATTGTAACTTGTAGGTGGTGTTGAATTATTTAAAAAGTCTTAAAGCTTATGCCCTGTAATTAAGTGATTGTAGTCATTTATACAAAACTTGTACACTGTCATCTACTTTTCAGTGGTGAACAAACTACCTTAAAAAGGAGTGCATTTACTAACAGCAGATGTCTGTTGTGATATGCCTGTAATTAGCTGGTACAGCTTGTAAATTGTGTAATGGTCAAACTGTTCTTTTTTAATGTATAAACTACCCTTTAGATAACAACACAGTTTGACATTTCATAAGATGTCTGTGAGCAACCATGATAACTTGTACACACTGGGGGTGTTAAATGGGTATGATGCTAAGGGTGCTAAATTCCTTCTTTACAACTCTGCTCAATGGAAGAACGTGTCACTTGTTTTCACATTTATTAAAGTTTCCTATGGTCAAGGAATGGATCAGCTTCCTTCACTGTTTACAGTACTGGGTTACCACTCATTGGTTTTGCATGAGACTTTTTCTACAACAATGGATGGACCCTAAATACATTACCAAGAAGAGTTTTACTGAAGAATTATAAATTAAATTATGGGCGCTAATACTAAATATATTTCTTACATTCCAAATGGTATTACTACATACTATGTACTATATAACTGAGAAAATGATGACTATAATTGTAGTAATTTTATGATTCAGAAAGCAGTCACTGTTTGAAGATATTATGGCTAAAGTAAATCAACAATATTTTGACAAATAATTTGGCTTTGTTTACTTAGCATATACACCACTATCTTAGTTTAACATGTAAAAAAAGTCTAACCTATTACTTTCTAATGCCAGTATTGGGGAAAAGTTAAAAATGTTAGTAGATGTTTGCTTGTGGCCATAAATGAAAATTAAGTATCTTGCTTGAATTATTTTGATTAAAAAAGTAAATAGGCATAGAATTCAGTGAGCTAGCTATATGCATACATTAATAACTACAACCATTATTTATTTGTTAGCCTTGTATGCTCAGTGGACAAAATCTTCCCTTTTCAGGGAAAACCCAGGAGAACTGCCTGGTTAAGTGATTGCTTAGAGTCAAACAGCAACAAATGGATGCTAAGGGAATCAAACCCTGGTCAGCAGGAAGCAGGTCATTAGCAACTTATAATCTTAACCCTCTATCTGAATTGTCAGACTTGGAAAATTGAAATGTTCGGCAGTTGCACTCATTTCTCATCAAGTTTTATCTGCCTGCAGTAAATAATAAAACATGACCAAAAACTGATTATTCGAAACATCATTTTTTTTTTACTGTGAGATGAAATATATTATTCTTTTAAATATAATTAAGGTTGTATTTTGGTGTTTGACTTGTAGCAGAATATCTACAAACTCTTTTAGTAATCAGCAATAATTTAGTATTATATCCACAATCCTCATAAAGTCACATATGAAACATATGCATTTCTATTTCCAGCAGGATAGCATGACTATGACAAACTATTATGCTGCCTTCTGTGTGTTAATATGCTCCTATTCTCAGTATAGAAACTTCAATTTAACTCTCTCTGAAGTGCATTACATAATGGCAAAACAGTAGGGAAAATGATATCAAATGACTGAGTTTGCCCCATGGTGAACATTAGTTTTTAAGTGCTGCAATCTCTACTGCTGCCACTCTGTACCTTAATGATGGCTTCAAGTTAAAAGAGTTTCACAACACATTTCTGAAGTTATCTGTGAAGAACATGTTCAGATAACATTGTAATCAACATCTTTATCACCACCTCTTTCTGCTTTTGAAGCCTTGCTGGCTTCAAAGGCAGAGCCCTCACATAACACAAATTAGACTCAACATCTTTGAAACTGTTTGGCTGATAATATTTGCGTTCGCTTGGAAGTATTATTTTAAATTGTGCAGCTACAGATTGCTTTGCTTTTATAAACCAAATTGTTTAAAATACATGACAAGATGTTTCCTTTTGAAAAATAAAATAGGTTTTTACTTGACTCGTGCTTCTAAATTGTTTTGATATTGTAGAGGAATACATTATCTTCTGCTTAGAATGATTTCCAGTGATGTAACATACAGGACAGAGGTGGCAATGATGAAAGCAAGCTGAAGACAGAACAGCTTGGCATGCAGCATTCTAATTGATATCCACTTCACTATTTAGTTATTAAGTCTTCAAATCTTAGAAATGCTTAACAGGTTGTGTTAATTTTAGCCAAATGTATATTTTCATTATATCAATGCATGCACACACACACACGCACACACATTTATATATATATATATATATATATATATATATATATATATATATATATATATATATATATATATATATACATACATATATGTGTGTGTGTGTGTATTTGTATTCACAGACAACTTAAATATGCGTACAGTTTATCTGAAATATATTTAAGGTATCTGCTATTTTAAGCCTAGCCAATAATTTGAGGTCATAATCAAACTCTGTATCTATAAGGTGGAGACCTTATCCGTTATGCCATGTATGCATATCTAGCACATAAGTTCAAGGGATACAAATGCAAAACAAAGATTACATTGTTTATTTTGAACAGTCAGCTTATTTTTTATTCTAAGAGTAGAACAGGGGATACATTTCTACAGAAATTGATATATTTTGTACATTCTCTACATTTTTATTGCCATGTCCATGTATTTTTCATTTAAATAGACAATGCTAGCTTTCGCTGCTGGTGCATTTTAGTCAGTAAAGTCCTTTCAAAATAAATTAGTGACCATTCATGTGTTCTTATTATATGTTCACCTATAATTCATTATCATTCAGAGTTTATTTCCCTCATTAATTCTCATCTAACACCCACACACAAACACACACACACACTCTGTAGTTATGACACGCACACTGAAATCGTTTTTCTACCCTAGAATTACCTCTGATCCATTTTGAATGTTGTTTGACCTAACACAGAAAATTAGAGTTTTATTTAGGATCATCATGCTACATAGCATGCAGAACATTTTATATTAAGTTCTCCTGAGTTACTACGCTCAGTTTTAAAATAAAATGAACTCCTAAACTGGGCAATTTTATATTCTGCTCCCTTAACACCCTTCTGTGTATCTAGCAATTTGGTTAACAATCCTTGTGAATTAAGCAATGTCCTTTCGCCACAATCCTCATTGAATTAGAAACAGCATTTTCTGTCTTCATGCCTGTTAATCTTTAAAAATTTGTTAACCAATCACCCCTTTCAAGAGTCAAGTAATATTACTTGATACCTCTAAAACATATTTTTGTCCTGTCCTTGTCCAACCTAAACAGATCCAGACTAGATGACATGCAGACCATCTCTGTCCATTTGTTATCACCTCAAAACATGTGATAACCAAAGTAATGACTGTTCATTTTAAAATTTATAAAGGTTAACCATTACTGTCGCTTTCTTATTTAACTTATGCCACTAGACTCTTAGAATTATGAATTCATGAATTGCACTGGAAAAGCTGGCCATTTGTCCAGAGACTATGCCCATTGCTCTTAATCTCTTAGATCCAGAATCAGGGACAAATACAAAAGTAATCAAGGACAGTCATGGACACTATTTAAAGTATTACTTCCATTAACTTTTGAATTTGGCAGAATTAAAAAAAATGTGAGTTAACATGCATTTTCTGAGGTAAGCAAATTATATGTCTAATTATTGTCATTACTTATTAAATGTCATCCACTACCTTTACTCCTTAAATTTCCAGCTGTAGGAGGTATTAGGAGAGACAGAGCAAATTTTTAAGCTACCATCAGAGTCATTCCTGAAAATAAGAGAATGTTGCAAGGTACAAGTACATCTCAGTTGCTCGTAGCTTTACCAGAATCTCTCCTTAAAGTCAGGTCTTTTTCTGTTTCATGTTTTCCAAGTTTGCAGTGGTAGGACAAACCATAACCTCATCAGGAAAAGCTTTTCGCATTCTTAAGACAAACTTCTATGTAAAATCTGTCTGTAATCCCATTTTCTCTAGCTCCTAAGAGAAGTCAGAATGAAGTCATGCACGCATCTACTTTCCTGCACTGTGTTAAGCCATGGGATTGATTGTGTTTTCTTCCTTTCTTTCTTTCTTTTTTTATACTACGCATAGTTACAACATGCATTGTCTTTATTACATTCCAAATACTTCAGACTTAACAGATTCGGGTGATCAGCCTATTATACCTATTTAGCTGTAAGAGATAATGTATAACCTCATTTTAATATAACTGTAATGACATGTTCTCTAACATATCCCATTTAATGAAACAGAAATGTTACTACAAAGTCAGCCTATTTGATGACCAGTGATACTTCACAGCCTTAGAACATAACAGCACCATTTGGCTCACTGAGGACATGGAAGTTTTGGAAAGATACACCCTACCCTGCAAACTTCCAGTGCTCCTAACACTGATACAGCCTTGCATGTACCTGAATGTTGCTGCTGAGCATTCTAATCCATTGACTCTGATACAACCATGAAGGTGGTTTCATCTTCATGCATTACAGATTGTAGATTGGATTCTGGACCTAATAGGCTGGTTGCATCTAATCTAGAATCCCTAAAACTGTTTTTTCTCCAAACAGCACAGCCCACATTTACTACTGAGGTTTTAAAAATATTCTAAAATAGGCCTGGAGTTACATAGTCTCAAAGTCCACATTATATACCTGTGTAATAGAATATTACTGACTAACTTCAACATTTCCTTTTTAGGTATGGTTATTGCAAATGTGATTTATGTTGAATAGTGTACCCACCTGAGCTTTCATTGTGTCATTTGTTCTTGAATTTCATGATCTAGAGTCAGATATACACTACTCTTTTTGGGGTACTCTTAATACTGATGCATCAGAGAGTGTAATCTATCCAAAGCCTTTTTGTTATTTGTGAAAGCTTTGTTACAAAAAATCGTGGGATCATTATAAATTTCCTTTGCACTCACAGTGATTTGACAACCACAGTCTTGTGGTATGCTGCACGCTTATTGTCGTTCACTCATTGAACTGTCTTAAGCAGAAGTTCATTCTTACAGTACTTCATGAGCTGTTGAATTTTACAAGCACCATTTACCTTTATTACTCATGTTATAGATGCCTCCCATAAAAGATATTGTGGCAAGAAGCAGTATTAAGTGCCATAGCAAGGTTGAGAATATTTAGTATATCTCACCATTCCTGATGAGCAAAGGCATAATTTTGACTTTTTGGGGAGTTGTTTGGATAACATCTTTAACTGGATGAGTTGTAATTAAGTCTGGTAGTTGACACAGAGGGTAAGGTTGTGAGATGTAGTGCCTATGGTACATGGCATGATTCCCTCAGCCTTGAGTAAGTCAGTTAATCAGGCATTGCTCCCAGGTCACCCCTGAAAATGGAATGTGTGTCTAGTGGGTCTACATGGTTAACAGATAGGATTATTACTATTATTAATTGCTTGAGGCTAAATACATCAAAGTCTATACATTGCTGTCATAAGTAAATGTTAGACCATCACCTACTGTCATAGACTGGCAGTTTACTGCACAGATTTAAGGTAATATTGTGGACTTGGGCTTGGCCCCTCACCCTCCATTACCTATACTCTGAATTTCAGCAAGTCATTCACATTACATTGTTTCTAGGCATACATTGAGAATTGGTCTCCACCCTACTGTACAGCCCACTTAACAAAGTAAATAAAAATAAATAAATAAATCCATAAACAAAATTTCTCCTTTCATTTTCTTTGGAGGGAAAAAGTTCTTGTATTTCCTGTGTTTGGTCTATAGGAGTGATCCTATACAACACAAAGATACTTAAAGACTCAATGTCAACTGAAGTAATATTATCATAGTATTATCTTAGGTGCACTCCCAGAATACATTTTTATCTCATATTGTTACATCTGTGGAATAGCTTCAAGGTAAAATACCTCATCCATCTAACTGATCTTGAAACAGTCATTTATGCACTCATGTTTTCTCAACTGTACTGTAGTATGGTGCATTACCTTCTAATAAATTACACTAACATTGGTGCATCTAATGTGCAGAAATCTGTGACAAAGGCTGGTGAGTGAAGCTCCTTGATCATAATGTCACTCTTTAAATGAAAAAAGGAAGGTATATATATATAATGGATACTACAAAGTTGCAAACACCTCTACTAGGAATTACAGCAATTATATATTGGATGGAAAATGCATTCTGCCATATTTGTGGTTCCTGCAGGCTCAAGAAGCTAAGTATCATAAAAGAATAATTAGAAGATTCTTCAAAGAGGTCGCTGACCAAGAGCAGTTAAACAGACTCACTAATATGAAAATGTGGCAATCTATTCCTGTATGTCAAAAATAAAAATATATATAAACCATATAGCTGAGATGAAACAGATAGCTGAGAAGAATTGTTATCTGTGAATGTTCTCTGCTTGTAAATTCAGCTGTTGGAGTTAAGATCCAGTAGGGATGTACATGGTTACTAGGCATGTAGTCCAAGAGAACATGGAGAAGTCTAGCGCAATTTTCTCAGAGCACTATCTCGTGAAGTGACTTACTTCTATGCTTAATAGTGTCATTATGCTCCTCATGGGTACCAGTCATCCCTTTTTAGTTCTGCATTCTAACAAAATACTTAAATTAAATTAACATTTTTGAAATGTCAGAACACATGGTAGGAATGAATGAAAAACTAGCCAGTTGCTGAATGAGTCCCTGAACTTTGCATTAGTTTAGATAACACATTGAAATTTGATTATAAGAAAAGAAGAATTATTTAGGCTACAAGAAGCAGATTGTGACCAACAATCTTATTTCTTGTAAATCCAGTATGAGCAAATGTCTAAGATGCACCTATTGCAAACATATTCACAATGGCAGCACAATCATACATCTAGTTTTAAAAAATGATTTTATATTATGATCTTTTGGAACATGTGACACAAAGAATGTGATATATTATGCTAAATGCATATCATGTGAAGCCTATTATGTAGGGAAAATAAGCAGGAGATTTAAGGAGCATATAGCTGGCCATATTTCAGAAATTTCTAGGAAGATATCTGCTAATGCTCTATACAAACTTAGCGCAAAGGGCAATACACATTATATTTTGTTTTGTATTCTGCAAGTTATTAAAGTTTGTTCTAGTAGAGCCGATCTTATCAGTTACATGGAACAGGCTGAGTTGAATTGGATATTATATTTTAGAGCTCACTTGCCATCAGGGTTAAATGGCTGCACAAATATTAAACCATTTTATATGAGTTTCATAATAAGGTTTGATATGGTAGCTACTTTAAGTAAACTGAAATGTCTTAATTGAGAGTCTTAATTAATTTTACATCATGTGATTTTGATTTTCTGTATAAGTTGGTTGAATTTGTCACTTTATTATGCCTGATGAAGTGCTAAGTGAAAGTTGAATACTAACATTTCTACTTCTTTTGTTCAACACAAAACAACATTTTTATGGTTACAGTGGGCTTTATTCTTTTGGTTTCTAATATCATGATGAGAATGAGCCCCATTCCTTAGTCAGGGTACAATAAGAGGTCATGCAATTAGAATTGTTTCAGTCTTTAAGAGTGCTCTTATCAGCACTCACAAGGTGCCCAGAGTCGCCTTCTTCTGTAGTTCATGTTTCCAGTGCTTCTCAGCTACTTATCTGTTGTAGTGTTTGCATAATCTACAGTGCAACAGTCACACCCCACAAGATGTCCATCTGTTGCCAATTCTTTTTTACTAAATATACATTTACATAAAATATACATTAAATATACATAAATAAATTTATAAATAAATATACATTTTTCTGTTTCTCTCACATGTTCAGTGGACTTTGTAAATCAATGTGCACATAGCCCACTATCCTTGGCTGCCATTACTAAACATTCATCTTTTGGTTTCAACTCACCTTTCCTTGACTTATACTGTGTCAAATCCTGATTGACATGAGGTTATTCCAGGAGGTCTCCACACTTTTTTGTATTGATTCATTTGTTTTTCTTCTTTGCATAAATATTGCACTTCATCATATCTCCTTTTCTTTCTCATTTCATTGTTGCTTTTTATGCTTTTCAAAAATCTCTTGTTTTGGTACTGATTCCTATGTCGCTTCCTTTTCCCGAAAAAAGCATAGGAGTTGACTAGAAGAATTGGAATTACCCTTGATTTGAATAAATGTCTGGAGTTTGGAGATTAAGATTAACTGGAAGAAGAGCAGCAACACAGAAATTAATGAATAAATGTGAGATTATAAAGCCTCAATAGAATTTGTGAAATACACCTGTACAAGAAAAGGTGAGGAGAATGGACTTTTGTTGACTTTGTTATGCTTATGGGGACCTGAATAGCATTTGCCTCACTTCATGCCATTAATGTTTGCAAGGACACTATGGGGGAGGGAAGACTAAGAAAAAAAGTAAAGCCATTTCTATTCTTAACAGTATTTTTATAAAACTTTTCATGATACAAATTGCATGTTTCATAGCAAAGTATTTTATTTATTGTTGTATGTGATAAAAATACTAAAGTAAACAAACATATTTTTCTTTCTTTAATGCAAAAAGAGAAAAAAGGCTACACAAAAGCATGTTTAAGATAATAGGCTATAATCGTGGGTTGTTCAGATACAGTGCAAAAGTACCCTGATCACGGTATATGTAGAGCTGATATGGTTTCTCTTACTTTTGCATAGGTGAGCGTCTGGATTAAGACCTTTGGCTTAATTATTAAAAAAAATTAAGTGGAAAGAAGCAAATAAGATAACACTGAATGTAATGAAAAAAATGTCTTTACCAATGTTTTTTTCAGCATGTCTTTATAGGTCTAAAGCTGATGGCTACATTTTTTTCTTTTTTCCTTACATTCCCATGGAGACAAGCTGATTATAGGGCAATAAAACAACCAAGGCACTGGTTTCTTGAAGGCTAAACATTAATGTTTTCTGAAAGCATGCAATTTTTTTACACATAGGAAGGGAATAAAGATAAAAAAAGGACAAGCACCAATTAGTGTAACTAGGAGCACAGGCAGCAACATGTATCTTAGCATGGTTAACCTTAACATTAGGTTAGATCAAGACTGTATTTGCTGCTATCTGTTTGAGACAATTGTTCCTCTTAGGACGGTTAAAGTTCATTATCTGAAGATGTACGTAGTTATGTATGTTTGTATTAAGTTAACAGGTTATGGAGTGTTCTGGGTGTTTTTAAGGGTTTCTATTAAAACTTAAAGTCTTATAAGTTCAAAGGAAGATGATAAGAAAAAAATGTATAAATGATTAATCTGTTAATGTAGCTCTCAACCTCCTTAGCACAAGAAATCTGTACAAAGTCAAAAATACTAGGGGGCAAAAGCCCAAAAATAAGTAGAGATTTTAAATATTGCTCTCATAAACTTAGAAAGTTTCATGAATGACAGGATTTGTGTTAACATACATTTTCTGAACCTTACATATATGTCATTATTTTCTGACTTAAATCCTCAGTGATTTGCCTGAAAACCACAAATGTTATGAGGAACAGACCAAATATATGTGGCAAAAAATCTGGACATTCTGTGAAAATCTGGACAGTTGAGAGGTATACTTGCCAAAGATTTGAGGGTGCATGTATCACAAAGTCTGGAAACAGACATTTATAAAGCCTGTCATATATAATAACTGGGAATAATGACTTCTTATATGAATGGTCTCATGGGTATAGACAAAAAGGAAAGAAGGTTTAATTATATTAAGAAATGCAGAGTGCAAATAGCAGTGCTACAGGAGACACACCTTGAAAGAACTGAGCATTAGAGTTTAATAAAGAAAGGATTTCAGGGTGGATATTAAGCAGAACATCTCCGACAAAGGAAAAGAAGCACACTTATGTTACTTGTCAGAGAAGCTCCACTAGTGATAGATGAGGGGGAAAAGATAATAATGGTAGATTTGTGCTACCGGCAAGGGAGAAGGATTATTCTGGTATGTGTTTATATTCTACCTAAAACTGCTATTATGGAGTTAAGAACATTTTGGGAAAAATAACCAGCTTTCTGGAGGGAATAGTATTTATACGTGAGGAATAGAATTTTATTTGCAACAAAGAGGATGTATTTGGGAGCCTAAAAGTGGAAAATATAACAAAAGAGAGTAGATTTCTGAAGAAATGTATGAAAATATTTGTTATGGAATGAATAAATTCAGTAGTAGGAACTCAAAATATATTTTACGTATTATTTCCCAAAGTACAATAACTGGGCTAGACTAGACAGAAATTATATTTCACAGGAACATGTGCATTTAATTAAGAGCTTTGACACACGACCACATAAAAAGTCATATGCCAATAATAACTAGGATAAAAATGCAAGGATAATGAAGTAAAAATAAGACATTGGCACTTCCCCACCTGTCTGTTAAAAAGAGAGGAATTTAAGGAGTGGGTAGTGGGAATTATTTGTGAGTTATTGGGGAGGATAGAACATACTGCAGAAGCTATAACTAGTGTGAGGGATAAAAATGAAAGTGGTGTTTAAAACAGGGTAGAAATAAAAGAGAAAGCAATAAGGTTAAGAAATTACAATAATTATTTAGAGCATCTGACAAAGGCTAAGGTATCACATAATAAGGGGAACCTCACAGAATAAGAAGGGGGCTCAAATGCAGAGTGATAAACAAAAAATAAGGGAGTACTTGGATAATTTGCATGAGTTTAGAAATATTCCTATTAAGCAACCTTTGTTATAATAACTCCAGTGCTGAAAAACTTTTAAAAGAAAGATTAAGCAACAGAAACTACTAAACATTGTTGCCAAACTTAGGGATGCTATAAAAAGAAAAATAACCAGAGATCCTGTACAGGTATTACAGATATTTCAAAAAGAAATTTAAGAAAATTTATATAAAGCAGAAAATGGGCAAATCAAGAAAAAGCACAAATGGAAATATTTATGGAAGACTTAAATACACAAAGGTTAGAGGTAGATGATGCTCAACAATTAACAGTTAAGATAGGTGTTACAAATGTGATAAAAAAAACAATCTGCAGGAAAGTCTGCATGAAAAATTGGAATTCTGGTGGAAGGATGAAAGCATGGAGGGAAGAAAATCATGAAGATCTGGAAGGTTTTATTTAATAATATTTTAAAAGGGAAACACCAATAGCCTGGAAAAAAAGCTTTGGTGGCTGTACTACTTATAAATGGCAAAGACTCATTATATCCAGAATCATACAGGGCCATTTCAATTTTAAACCATGATTATAAAGTGTCTGTGTGTATAATAACTAAAAGAATGGCAAAGATTAAGATGCAATTGGTAGGTATGGATGAATGTGGTTTTGAGGTGGGGAGGCAAATATTTGACATCATTAATAGAACAATGATGATCCAGAGGGAAGCAGAATGTAGGAAAAAACACTGCTTTTGGTGGGTCTTGATGCAGAGAAAGCATTTGACAGAGTAAACTGTGATTTTATGAGCAGGGCAATGGAAGCATTTGCATTCTCTGATGCAACAATAATGTCAATTAGGAGGCTATATGAGGGACTGGAGGAAAAAATCAAAGTAAAAGGGTTGTTGTTGATAAGTTGTCTTTGAACAGAAGAACCAGGCAGGGATGCCCTCTTTTCCTTTTGTTGTTTGTGTTATATTCAGAACGATTATCAAAGAAAATAAGGGACTCAGAGATTCAAGTATATAATTAGCATGGTAATCAAGAAACGTTAGATTTATTTGCAGATAATATTATTTTGTACCTGATGAAACCAGAAAAGGACATTTTAGTGTTGTGGGACATTTTGAGACAGTTCCACATTTTTTTCAGGATATAAAATTAATGAAGATAAAACAAAGGTTGTAACTCTAAACTAAATACCGCACAATTGGTTCAGCTATAAACATATTTATGAGGACATGATAAAATGATGTTTAGGAGACTGGGTAAAAAGGCTTTTGTTATGGCAGCGAAGTACATGGGTGGGAGGAGACTAAACAAAAGATGATACAAAAACTGAGAAACTTGAAGTTCTTGTCTATGGATATGGATATCACGATACAAGCAGTAAAAATGCTTTTGATCCTTTTAGTTTCATACACAGGTCAGAAATATTTTTATCAAACTGGAGAGAGGCTATGGATAGTAATTAATAAAGAGTTGAAGGAATTTATCTAGTAGGGGAAGAGGCCAAACTCAAGTGAGATGAGATGATCCTTCCAATAAAACAAAGTAGTTTAGTATTACCTGATTTGAAAGGATATTTTATACAGTTAAATCTCATATGCATAACACAAGCAGGAAGCTACAATTCAAAGTGGAAAGGGATCATGATGAAACAGATGGACATAAAAGGAATATGGAGAAAGTGGGATTTTTAATGCAAATCCTTAAGAAGAATAACACCAGTCATACAGATTATCATATTCATAAAGTAGCAGAAAGTATTCTAAAAATTAAACCAACAAGGGAATGGAGAAAGGAGATTCTGCCTATAGGGATGACTGCAATTAGGGTATAGACAATATGCAAGAGGATTATGAAATTTATTGCATGAAACTGGGAAAGAAACCAAGATAATGAAATTAAATATTTAAAGAGGGAACAGTTAGTAGAAAGAGAAGAGGCCAAGAAGACATTCGGACTGCAGGCTAGTAATTGCACTTCCTATCACAGATTGATATCAGAGGATAGGCAAAAAGAAAGAGATAGGGGAATCCTAAGTGAAAGACCTGCACTGGTAGAGTTTTTAGGTGAATCTTGAGCAGAAACTGGTGTTAAAAAACAGATAATTAGCCGCTGTGGTGCAGTGGTTAGCATTGTCGCTTCACAGCAAGAGGTTCTCCGTTCGATTCTCGTCTGAAGCGCCTTCTGTGTGGAGTCTGCATGTCTTCCCCATGGTTGAGTGACATTAAAAACATGCAGGTAGGTGCATCCATGAATGGGTGTGCCTTCTTTGAAGGTTGGGCATCAAGCTGGCAACTCGGCACCATAAAAATCCACTGCCAGTCATTAGTGGACGGGCGTTCTGCTGTGACGACCCCTAACCGGGAAAAGCCAAAAGACAGTAGGTCATTTAAAATATTTCACAGTAACTATAATGAATCAATCAGAGGAAGTTAGAAAAGGTTGGGAAGAGAGATTGGATAAGCAATTAACAAAGAAACAATGGGAGGATATGTGTATGACTCCCAAATACGTAATGAAGTCTAGAAGATTTAGGACTTTCGCTTGGAAGTGTTTGCATAGGTATTTTTATACCCAAAGCAGACTCCAAATAATATTTCCTCAGATATATGGTAAAATGTTAAAGGTGTGATGGGGAAGAAAGAGGTAGCTGGGAGCATATGTTTTGTGAGAGTAATGAGTTGGTAGACTGTAAAATGCCCTACAGAGTAATCTGTCAGAAATACTGGGTGAGCAAACGAGTCTAACTAAGGATTTTTTTTTTTGAGCTGGGATATAGAATCTAAATTGCCTACAGATAGTAAGGCCTTGTTAAGTTTAATTCTGGTGACTGCCAAAAAAGCAATTACTAGAAAATGGAAATCAAAGTCTAAATCAACTGTATCTGAAGTAGTGAATATTGCAATAGATATAAAAGAACTGGAAGTGGGATTTTTAGAAAAAGGTAGGATCAAATTACATAGAAATAATTTTAAATTGTGTGAACCATATATGCAGAAAAATGTTTTGGAGGAAGAATGAGTTTAAGAGATGGCAGTAACTGAACAATTTATGTAATGCTGGATCAATTATATTTTATAGAAAAATATATGTGATGTATAATGTTTGTAAATATGAACTTGTTAATATGTTTTTTCTACTTTAATTTACATGCAAGTTTGCCCATGTCACAAGTGATAATACAGTAAAAGTGTTTTTAACAAAATAAATAAATAACTTATTTAAAAAACAAACAAAAACATCTCTAGTGTAGGATGTGCAGGTAGGTGGGTAGTTTCATCATCTTCATAGATGTGGTGGGTGAGGTGTGGGCTACAGTGGTATGATGGTGATATAAGAAGTAATACATCATGGGGTATGGGGCCTATTGTCCCATGCCAGCAGTGTCATGTTGAAAGACATGGTGCATGTATTTGCACAGTGGGAACACGTGTGCAACCAATCATGAGGACAATGTGCTGTTCCACAACTACAGAAGCAATTGTGTCCACAATAGACACAGCTATTAGCAGGCGCTTTGCAAAGTCATGGTAATTTGCCATGAACCAGGGCACTTGAAATGACTGTAACAAAAAAAAAAAAAAACATAGAGGTATTCCAGGTGAAGGTATGAATGAAAAAGGCACTTGCTGAAATGATACATGAGAAATAAGCCATCGAGGGACCTGCTTTCATTACAAACCACACACTCCTTCCCCCATACAACTGTCCTCCATGACCAACAAGGCTACTCATCCTACCCCTTAGATAAACTCCTTAACTCTCCAGGACCCTGCACAGCTCAGAGATATAGCAATCACCCTCATGCCAGGCACCAAGAGGCACTGTGTATGCAGTGCAAGAATAAGGAGCTGGTTATCGTGCCTAAAATATGTACTGCATGTATATCATTGACATTTGTTTTACTGTACCATTACCAAAGATAGCATAGATTAAATTCAGATCTGCTGAATCTAGCCTCTTATTGATACACTTGAGCACTAAACCAGTCATCTTACATTAAGAAAGGCTCCCCTGCACCCTTGTGACAGAATAGTGTGGATCCAGCCTTGTCTGGGCTGGGGATTGCTGTAGAAAGGTTCATTGCGTGTTTTCCTATTGGCAGATTTGCTTAAAATTGTTCAATTTCACCTGTAAAGAAATCACAATCCCTCAGATGCACACGGTCCAGGGATGTAAACCTTGTCATCAGAATGAACAAAGCATGCTGGAGGGATAGGTTCCTGACCTAGAGACTCCCCAGACTCTGGAATAGACTGCCCATACATGTCAAGCAGAGTACATCTTTGGCCCTCTTCAAAAGGAACCTTGATGATTTGATGGGAGATAGGAAATTCACCCCGGGGATCACGTCAGTCACCCTGGTAAACAGGGGTCCAGGGAAGTAAATACTGTGGGAAGAAATAGCCAGGGAATTGTTATGGCTAGGCTTGTATAGGCCCTAGGGCCAATAGCCTAGTACCAACCTATGAACCTATGAACCTGTATTTAAGCCTAGCATTTGCATGGGTATGTGTTCATTTAACCGGAGCTGCTCTATGTTTGGCTTCTTTTGCCAGAGGTCTAGAGTAGACTGATGATACTCTAGCCATCCAAGGCTGAAAACAAGAAAATAAATATACGAGTCTTGTGATTTTACTGCAATTGGTAAACTTTTTTTTTAATCAAAAACTGCTACATTATTTCTGTTTTTGCTGCCTGTGGCTGCATCATTCTTTGCATTTGATTTTTTTTACTGTACTGTTACCTTAGATAACATAGAGTAGATTCAGATCTGCTGAATCTAGCTTGGTATTGACACACTTGAGCATTAAACCATCCAGGTTATATTAAGAAAGGCTCCCTTATACCCTTGTGGCAGAAGAATGTGGATCCAGCCTTGCTTGAGCTAAGGATTCCCGGAGAAAGGTTCACTGTGTGCTTTCCTATTGGTAGATTTGCTTAAAAGTGTTTAATTTCTCCTGTATTTAAGCCTTGCATTTGCACCACACAACTGGGGTTAACTGTGCCCTGTATCAATGCAAATGCCTTAAAACACAATTTTTCCCTAGACATCTGTTAGTGGAGCCCTCACAAGCTTCTCTGCTGTATTATGGGCAACTCAGTTGCAGACTGAGCAACATTGCCACATGTCATCCTCAGAGTTCAGCTGAAAAACCCTTGCTAGTCCTAATGCAAAAACTGGTCAAACTACAGTAAAAACCTGCTATAATGGATAGGCAGTTTCCCATCATTTCTCTGGCCAGCCTGATTGACATGGGAATACTGATGCAATGTAGTAATTGCCTCATGTATACTGACAGCCACTTACTCCTACAACAAATACCCTAAGTGAGAGATGTAATTACACTATGAAATTGGAATCACTTCTTTCACAAAACAAACGACCGGATAAAACAGGTTGACAGTACACACTCTTCACCTCGCATACAAAAATAGACATGACACCTAGACCCACATATATGGAGGTACTCACTAGAAGTCTACCAAAAGATCAGAGTCCTCACAAATATAAACAATGTGCAAACACTGCTATGCAAATAGAAACCATTACACATAATAGCACATGCAACTGTTTCTCAGCAAATAAGCCCCTAAGGTAAAACACCTCTAAACCTAATGTCCTGGGCATAGGTGACTCCATAGTGAGATACAAAGATGATCCCCTTTCCAGGCTGGACAGGGAGAAGGTCATGGTCAGCTGCCTTACAGATGGCAGAATCTGTCAAATCATGCAAGCACTCAAGTCACTTAACAAGTACTGCTATGACTGTCATAGCCCATGTTGGGGTGAGTGATTTGGGATGTGCCTCTCTGGACTATATATTGAGAGACATGACTGAACTCTCAGATTATGTGTCCCAAGCAAGTATGTCCCTTGCCCAAAGCAGCATTCTACATTCACCCAGGATGATGCCACAGTATAAGCAAAAACTGATCGACTTCAACAATTGACTTAGCTTCTGGTGTCAGTCCAGGGGATCCAGTATCTGTCAGCTGGGGATTACATTGTTGAAAGGCCATGCTGCTTTGCCAGAGATGGTCTACACCTGTCTCCTATAGGCTTTTGGATACTGGTAAAAACACTTTCTTCTTCCATAGTGCCTTTTTAGACAATGTTAAAACAAGAACATTTCAGATGAAACAATATCCACTAAAAGCAAACTGAAGGTTCTGCTGTTTAATGCTAGGAGTCCAAACATGAAGCTGCATTCCCTGGAAGCACTACTCACCTTGGAAGATGCTGACATCTGTACAGTCACTGAGATGTGGTTCAAGGCCTCTGAGATCACCCCGGCGATGCAAGACTATAATGCCATCCACATGTTCACACTTCAAAATAAATATGTGAACCAAAGGTGGAGCTGTAGCCATCTTCATTAAAGCCAAGCCTTGGACAGCTAGGATATCATCAGTCTACTCTAGACCTCTGGCAAAAGAAGCCAAACATAGAGCAGCTCTGGTTAAATGAACACATACTTGAGTCTGGTCAAACAGTATGACTCTCTAGAATTACTCCATGTCCAACTAGCTATAGTCAAAATACCCTACCACATCATTGCTAGTTATAGATCCCCTACCACAAACCAAGAAATGCATACCGCCTACCTGGACTTACTGGAATCACTCACCATACAGTCCAGCACCTTAGTCATGGGTGATTTCAACTATCCTTCCACCAACTGAATACCATACATGAGTACAAACATGCTTGCCCAGAGTTTCCTGGACTTTGTCAGTTCAAATGCTCTGGATCAGATAGTCTGCACTCTCACAAGGGGCTCAAATGTCCTAGACATAATACTCATCAACATGGGGAGTCACGGCACTACTCCTTATGTGATGCCTTCCTTGGTAATGTCAGACCGTAAAACTGTCTTTTTTGAAGTAACTATTGGACTTGGCACCCTCAGAGAAGCTAAAAAACTAAAAAACTTTTCTAAAGCAAACTACAGACTGCTAAGTGATGGTATAAAAAGTTGTACACCCCCTGCATTCACAGACAACAATGAATCCTATGCAAAGGTGTAAACAAATGCCCTGTATAAACTTGGCTGTACCTGACCAGATGAAAACCAGGCCCTGCTGCAAAAACAAAGATAACCTGGTGAACCTCAAGTATAAACAGGTTATACAGAAACTGATGTCCAAGAATAAGAGAGAGCTTACTCAACAGAGGAAGAATTCTCTCCACAGTTTGAGCAAGCAAATCAGACATCTTGTAAAAGCCTCTAAAGCTAATAACAAAGGTGAAGTAGTATCCCTGGCCAAAAGATAATCATAAGTCATTCTTTAACTATGTCTGAAATCTAAAAGGGAATGCCCAGCTATGTGCTGAGCTGGTAGAAAATGGTACCACTCATACTACACCAGAGGAAATTGCCAACTTGACAACTTGTTAGCTGACATATTTGTTGCAAATTTCACCCCCCCCGGCCCCATCAGCCATAACCCAAAGCATGTCTGACACCAGTCCTCTGCCTAGTACCGCTAGAGATCTTGTTATATCTGCACTCTCAAAGGGTAAAAACATGGCCTCAATGGGACCAGATAACATCCCAGGCTGCTTAATAAGTAATCTAAAACAGGACCTAGTGGACCTACTTGGCATTCTCTTTAACCATAGCCTGAGAACTGGCTTTGTTCCAACAGAGTGGACAACAGCAGTAGTAATCCCCTTGCACAATGTGGGGCCATCAACCACCCCTGGCAACTATAGACCCATAAGTAGTCTCATCTGCAAGGCCATGGAAAGAAGCATCATGGACCTTATCAACAAAGACATAAGTGACCTTCAAACTCTATATCCAATCCAATTTGGCTTCATTAAGGGTAGATCATGCTTACTAAACCTAGTAGATTTCTTTGAGGAAAGTTGACAAAATAACAAAGACCAAATCCAGCAAAATTCCACCACCAGCAGAGAGTCCAGGAATCAAAAATACAGGCCAAGAAGAGCTTCCAGTAGTTTTATTAATAAAACACAGCAAAATTGACAAGATTGTGTGCTTTCGTATAAAAATACTTCATCAGAATATGTTAAAAAAGGGCAAACACCAAGTTTAAATATCCCTTCCTATAATCACATGACAGTTTGCATCATCAATGCACTCACTTGTAGAAAAAAGCATGCCTTAAAGCAACATGTTACAAGTTAAAACTTAAAAAATATTATGTTATCTATTAGTTTTCAAATATAAAATGAAAATAAAAATAATTCTTGCCCAACAAAAAAGTTGTTTTATATATATATAGTATGCTGAAATGAACAGAACAACAGCACCTGGCTACACAGTATAAGATTTAAGTTTTAAAACACAAGCTATAGACACTCCTTCATTGAGACCAGGAGGGTCGGTAGCATTTAATCTAAACTGCCAACACAGTTCCCTTTCTTTCAATTTATCCTCCCATGGTCCACCTCTAAGGTCTTGTAACACTTGTTCCGAAACAAAAAATCAAAAACTGTGACTGGGGTAGTCTATAATGTGTTTAGCAAGGGCATTTTTACTATCCAGTTTTCTAATATCAGCTTTGCTGTCATGTATACGCTCTTTGATTTTCCCATTTGTCTTGCCTGCATAAAAACATTTACACCATTGACATACAGCAGCACAGACCATGCTCATACTGTTGCAGTTACAAAAATTCCTGGATCTAATTGGCATTTGGTTTAACACCAGGTTATCATCTTCTAGTATGCCATTACAATAATTGCAAAAGCCGCATTTATAGGTGCCAGCCCTTTTGTTATTGTGTCCATATTCACAGTGGACAGATGTGTGCTCAAGATAATTTTTAATGGTCTTGCCCCTTCTGAAGACCATGGTTGGATGGTTCCCTATTTTGTCTTTGAATTTTTTAAACAAAAAAAAAATCTGGCAGTTTTTGATCAAAATACCCCTAATCTGAGGGGCCTCATTACAAAACTCTGTAACAAAGGCTTTTTGCATAATAGGGACATCCACTTGTCTCCTAGAAAATGCACCTATGGCCAAAGTGGAGGTGGGATGTATAAGGGGTACTATATCTCCCTTCTTTCTTTTCTCCATGATATTATCCTGAATTGTGGCAACTGTGCCCTCTGAGTACTCCCTCTTGAGTAACATGTGCCACAGTGTCTCACATTCTTCCATGAAATAGTTGTGAGAGGAAACCATTCTGGCCACTATAATATAATGGCCTTTGATTATTCCTATTTTTGATGGAGAGAGTGGTTGCTCTAAAATGTAATAAATTGTTGCTGTATGTGGGTTTTCTGTAAACTTCACTAGCCCAATGTTCATTCTGATAATCTTTAAAAATAGTAACATCCAAATAATTGGTACTTTCCAACTGAATGGTGAGAGTAAACCTCAGAAAGGATGTAGAGGAATTAATAAATTCCATAAAATCCTGGATCTCCTCTGGGGGTCTATCCCAGACAATAAAAATATCATCCAAAAAAAGGAGATATAACTTCCAAGGTTTAACCTCATAGTGTCTGAAAAGAACATGCCATTCCCATTGCAGCAATACTATATTGGCAAGTATGGGGGCACAAGTTACCCCCATAGCTACCCCTTTTTTCTGCCTATAGTATTACCCCTCCAGAAAAACAAAGTTAAATTTCAGAACCAATTCAATGCATACAGTTAAAACATTAATAGTGTCATTGTTAAACTCAGTGCATTCACAAAGGAAATCATGGTACCATTCCAGACTTGTTCATGTGGTAAAATGTTAAATAATTAAGTTACACCCACTGTTCAAAAAAAAAAAGCACAGTCCCTTGAAAATTCCAATGTTTCCATTTTACACAAAAAATCCCATGAGTCCTTGCAAATGTGTTCAAAAGGTTCCAAACACTTTTTAACAAAGAATCTAGGTCGACCCCAAGGGGGTAGATTTTGGATTTACTGGCATTTACAATTGGTCTCATTGGTGGGTCAACAATGTTCTTGTGAATCTTGGGGATCCTGAATATACACAGGACAACAGGATGTAATACCCGAAGAAAACTGTGTACTTCCGGTGTGTTCTTCCCCACTTCCACCATGTAGTGCAGAAAAAAATCAATTCTGCAGTATGCCAGCTTGATGTAACTCAATGACGTCTCCTCATACAAATCACTATTTGTGACATGGCTCATCATTTTGTACAAGTAGTCTTCTCTGTTCATAACCACTACCCTCCCCTTTTGTTGGGTTTCATGACCCTTAAATGTTTTTTCCTAGCTAATTGAAAAAGCAATGTATACTCATGATTATTCACATTACTTGTGTTATTATGATTAAATTTACAAAGGGCTCTGAAATCCAACTCTACCATTTTTTCAAACAATATTATGGGCAATGGTAATGGGGGTTAAATATGCTGTTACGTTTCAAAATATTGCTAATAAAATCTGTTTTGACTTCCCAATAATAGCTACAGATTAATTTTTCTGAAGTACAACTTCAAGTCAATTAACAGCGTATCTATTTTAAATTGAGTAGAAGGAACAAAAAAACTCACCCTTGCTGAGTAGATCTGCATGTTTAACAATACATTCAAAGTCACTGTAATTTAATAAAGTCACCTGAATGATTAAATATCAACAAAGGTCCTTATGTGGCATTTTCCTCTTGAAAGTCAGACTCATCGTCGGCTAATGCACTAAGTTCCTCAGTTATGCTGTACAATATCCCTGTGGTTGCTGCCACCTGTTTCCAAACTGTCATGTGATTATAGGGAGGGGTATTTAAACTTGGTGTTTGTGCTTTTGTAACAGATTCTGATGAAATATTTTTATACAAAAGTGCTCAATTTTTTCAATTTTGCTGTGTTTTATTAAACAACTGGAAGCACTTCTTGGCCTGCATTTTTCATTCCTGGACTATCCTGCTGGTGGTGGAATTTTGAAAGTCACCAAAATCCTGTATGAAGGTCAGTCAGTACATATCGTCTATCTTGACCTAGCCAAGGCTTCTGACACAATCTCCCACTCAGGTATCACTGAGAAACTCTCCCAGCTGGGAATTAACCCTTACATCATTAGATAAGGTAGCCAATCGTCTCACCCACAGAACGTATACTGTCAAAGTTAGTGACTCCAGCTCTACCAATAGATCCATTACCAGTGGTACAATGATCTGTGTTGGGCCTTTTACTGTTTGATCTATTTTTAGGAAATCCAGGCTAAAGTAGATGGCCTTTGGCTTAACAAGTTTGCTGATGATTGCAAATTGGGTGCAATCATTGAGTCCCCCAATGATGTTAAAATATTACAGGAAGGGCTAACACAGACAAATGATTGGTGCCAAAGCCACAGTCTAAAACTAAATGCAAAAAAAGTGCATTATTATTCCATTTAATAAAGTGGAATTCCTTACTAATTACAGTATTCAAGGAACAAAACCAATATCAGTGTGGTGATAAGTCCACTGCACTCAAATTAAAATCAATCCAAGGTAATAAAAGTGACTGTGACTAGAACCATGAAAAAAATAAATGTTAAACCACAGTAAAATCACGATAAAAGCACAAGTGCAAAAAAACACTTTCACCATAAGGCTTAATCAGGCTAATGACAAACAGATCAACAGGAGTCTCACACACACACACACACACACACACACACACACACACACACACACACACACACACACACACACGCATACACGCACACACATTTTATATATATATATATATATATATATATATATATATATATAGATATAGATATAGATATATATATGCAAATATAGTCACATGACACATTTAAAATAATTAATATAATTTTAATAATTAAAGATGCAATGAATTTGATTATGTAATTGCCTTAAGTGGGGTATTAAAGTCACCACTCTGTTCAAGCCTGGAGAAATATGGGCTTTGAACCTAAAAATCCATTTTAGTTCTTCATACTCATCTAGGTGCTTTATATCAGGCCCTCTTAATGGATCTGATATAATTTTCAATATTAAAAAATTAAAAGTGTGTGCAGTTTCTGTAACATATTTACACAATGCATTACTTAAAATCTTCCTGTTGATGTCCGAGACGTACTATGAGGCATATTATATTTGGAAGACCAACAGAAAATTAAAAGAGAGAATAGGTCAACACATCTCGGACATCAACAAAATACTATATAACAGGTATTAAATCATATTCACCCAATGTTGGCAGAATGGCACCATTGTCCTCTGGTACAGGATGACATTCTCCATTGCTTCATTCTAAGCTGTAAAACAAGAAAAAATATATACTACATATCAATTAACTATTCATTAAAAGTTGCATTTGTCTATAAGGAAAATAATAGGGTAGTGATCAACCCTACATACTTAAAATACATCTCAGGGGGATTATTTCTGACTTGTTCTTTCCAAGGCATAGCCAGTCAGTATGGCATATTCTCAGGTCACTGAAGTAGTGCTGGTATGGCTGAACAATGTTGGATATGCCAGTGGCATCAGTCACCACCCTGTTATGACTGTATCATGCATGTACTTTATACAGGGAATCATCATGACAGTCCCTGACCAGGTTCTCACAAAAGTGCCTTTGCAGCAATGTGAAGGTTAATCTCACTTTCCTTAGAGCAAGTCCTGGGAGCTGTATTGACATTAGTGCTCTTGGGAGACACGATCATTCAGAAGATCATAATCCAAATAAAATATAGTAGCCCTTTCTGCATTTTCAGGCAGCTATTTAGTAAGATCAGTCATGGTGCCACCACTGCATTGCACAAGAAAACATGGCATGGCTGCATAGGTTTGGGGTGTGAGCAAGGGCATGAAAACCTTGTTCAGGGATTCAGAATGACTACATTTGTTAATACTCATACATCTTCACACCTTTACAGGTGAGACAGCTGCACTATATTTCCTAACATCTTCTCCTGGGTCATAGGTCATAGGCCTGCCTATGCATGATCACTGTGCTTGGTGGTAATCATGCAAAGCCATAAATCAGACCAAGACTCATAACACAGTATTGATTAATTGCGCTATGGCTTAAATGTGTGACTCGGGAACATTGTTTCATATGATGTTCATTAACATAAAGGCAATGCTAAAAAATGTCTTTATTGCTCAATGAAAGCAGCTGCAACTAAACTGGATCTCATTGTGCTATGGAAGATTGCCACACAGCCAACTGGCAAACAAAGATTTCACTGGGTTGTACTGAGTAGTTGAAGCAAACACACCTTACAAAAGAGTGAGTGAGGAACTGCATTTTGTTCATTTTTGCTATACTGTTACAACTACTGTTTTACTTGTTTGATGTTTTATGAGAGAAGTTGGACAGTGTAGCTGCGTAAAGTGCTGGGGTAAATTATAACATGGTGCCACTATGTTGAGGCTGTATAGGGAAAGGTCTACTGCCATGGAAAAGTAATTGGAAAATGTATGATAATGCAATTATGAGTTGTCTGTCTTTACAGATTTTGCAGGTACCACAGTTCTTCTCATCGGCGAACGAATGAGAGTTCCACCCAATTGATATTGAAATGTCAGTGTTTGGAGATGTTTGCTGGCTGATAAACAGACCCACAACTGTGTAATTAATGTTGCAGTGACCTGTTTGTGAGGGCTATCTATGTAGTGTGGTGAACAACGTGTGATGATTACCTATGTCATGCGTGTATTAAAATGGGATTAGTCATATTTATAAAATGTTTAACTATGTTGGGATTATGGACAATGCCACCCTGAGTGCAAAAGCATGCATAGAGTAGATTCATATTTAATAGCACTTCAGGGAAGTACTGTTTTCCTTTTGTGTCCATGCACCCTTATCAGTTTTCTCAACTCCTCACTCATACACTAAAGATATACCCCCGGATTCATGAATCTTCAGTGTAAGACTTAATAAGTCTTACTCGGAGGCTGCAGTTGAATGGTATGATGTCAGTGTGCCATGAATATGCATGAGGGCACGCTGACTCAACCGTAAGTCTTACATGGACCGTGTAAGAAAGCAGGGGGCGTGGCCGACTGCTGAGCAGTCTAAATGTCCACGCTCCTGCAAGTGTTTAAAATAAAAGCAAATAAACCAGAGCGAGTCCGCCCAAATGTCTCCGCACCCAACAACTCACTGTCTGATATTGTAAACTCCCATCACCCTTCTAAAGCGCTAACATGAAATTTATTTTTAAATCCACAAAATAGCTGCCCGTATTTGCGTGTGTGTGCGCGGGTGTGCCCATTGCTTAGCTACAGTTAGCAATCCTGACATGGAAGAGCATAAGAAAGAATGTATATGCAAATCGCACCAAATAGCAATAGCGTCACAGTTCGAGTCCCACCACTACCTTTTGTATTTATTTATTTATTTTGTAAATCAGTATATGGAATAATAGCCAACATATATGTTTAAACATAACTAAAAAGCAGTGAAATGGCCAATGTATTAGTGAATAAAAGAAATATTTTAAAGGATCCAAGTATAAGATTGCCCGCAGTTAAGCAGCGCTTTACCCAGTGCAATGTATTTGGCCAAAGTTAAATAGCGCTTTACCCAGCGCAATGTAGTTGCCCAAAGTTAAATCCCACTTTACCCAGCGCATTGTATTTGCCCAAAGTTAAATAGCGCTTTACCCAGTGCAATGTATTTGCCCAAAGTTAAATAGCGCTTTACCCAGCGCAATGTATTTGCCCAAAGTTAAATAGTGCTTTGCCCATAGCAATCGGTCTGCGCAGAGGTGCGTGCCGTGCCAACCAGCGCACCGAAGGGCAACGTGGAGCAACATAGTGCAAAGTTGCTTAAACACAGCCACACCCCCTAACCTGTCTGGACAGTAGTAAAATAAAATGCAATGATAAGGTTTGAACCCAGGACACGATGCACCATAATCAAAGTACTGAACCACTAAGCCACAACAGCTTAGGATAAACATCCACTGTTAACATATATATATAGTAATAAATGTTTGATTAACCATTGCTAAGCAGGTCTGCAGTTATCCGAGAATATTCAAAAATGGGCAATCACGGAAAAGTGCGGGAAATGCGGCATATTTAAGCCGCATAGGCGGGAATACTCACCATAACTGATTGTAGCTCCCATCTGCAGTTAGAATGTCTGGTGTGGGAGAGGGAACACGCTTTAGAGTGCAATACTGGGGCATCGAGGAGTCAAAATATATGGTTTGGCTCCTAGTCCATCGGCATGAGACTTGACTCCTGCAGGGCCAGTTCCAAGGAACGGAGTATAAGGTGGATGCTTGGAACCGGTTGGCTCATGCACTCACCAGTGCCACAGGCATCCCTCGGACTGGTGAGCAGGTCCGTCACCACCATGCAGACCTGAAGAGGCAGAAGCAGGACCTTCTGAACCAGTGGATCCAGGAGGCCCGTCAAATGCAGGATGTCCCACTACTAAGTAGGTAGCCATGGAATGCAGCATGTAAGAGAAGCTAATATAGACTAAATAATGGATAGGTATGTCTCAATATCCCTTTATTTACTCCACAGCTGCAGGTGCTCGCGCTATGAATCAGCAAGCCTATGCAGATAGGCTGCTAAGGCTGAGCCACCAGGCAGGTTAGTAAATATTCTGCATGTATTGTTACATGATATATGTGAGTGAGCATGAGAAAAGTGTTTAAGCCCAATAATACAGCAATAAAATGTCCTGATTAAATCCTCTGCATGTACTGTTATATAACAAATGCCAGTGAGCCAGAAATAGAGTATACTAACCCACCAATCAAGGTAAAATAAATCTGGAATACTATCCCTACATGTACTGTCATAACATATAAGTGAGCAGGCCTGAAAAAGAGTGTTGTAACCTATCAATAAAGGTATAATATGTCCTGAATATGTCTTCTGTATGCACTGTAATAACAAGTAAAGGAAAGAGCCTGTAGAAAGAAAGGTATAAAACTTGGAGTGTGTCTGTGTCACTTACTTTGAAATGTCATTGTACCCTTGCAATAAAAAATAGTACTGTTGTAATAGGTGCTGCCAACCCACAGTTGTGCAGTCCCATAGGAAGTGGATGAAGGAAGTGGCAGTAGCTGTGAATTATAAAACATTAATTCCCTGAATAAATCCTCTGCATGTACTGTTACATATCATAAGTCAGATAGCCATGAATAGAGTGTAGTAACCCATGAATAAAGCAAAAACATGTCTGGAATACTATCTCTGCATGCACTGTCATAGGTAAAAAGTGAATGAGCCTGTAAAACAGTCTTGTAACTTATCAATAAAGGTATAACATGTCCTGAATAGGTCTACTGTATGCAGTGTAATGTCAAATACAGGAGAGAACCTGTAGAAAAGAGTTTTAATGTAAATAAGAAAGGTATAATACTTGCAGTGTGTATGTTCCAGTTACTCAGAAATGTTGTTGTACCCTTGCAGTGAAGAAATGTTACTCTGTTGTAGTAAGTGCTGACAACCCCCAGTAGTGCAGTCCCATATAAAGTGGATGACGGAAGTGCCAGTAGCTGTGAAGTATGCAACAGTCCTAAACAATTGTGAAATGGCTGAGATGCATAGCTAAATCTGACACATAATTAGCCTGTCAAGGTGTACCCCAGAAATGTTAGTGTGCTACCTGAAAAGTAGTGTTGTGTAGAAAACAAGTGAAAAAGCCATGTGAACACATCCAGATGTGCAGATACATAAACAAGTCAATTTAATACAAGTATGTAGCAGTAACATCTGCATCCTGGACAGTTACCATGTCAGATATAGGTCAGGTATATCATGAAGTAGCAAAACCCATAACGCAATCAAATGCATGTTGCCTAGTGTAAGAATACATGTAGGGGATATACACCTGCAGTCAATAGGAATGTAGTGTACAGTTAAAGTACTAATAAGATGTTAATGGAGGTTTCTTTTTACACCCTACTCCATGCGCATAAACAATGCAATTCCACACCTCAATGGGTATGTCTAATCTCATAACATTTGTTGGGACAAATGTCCTAATGTTATATAAAATATGCACTTACTTTGATGCATGTCCCCAGTTAAAACCATGCAATCTTGGTGGCCTGTTACCACCAATCATCCCTGCATGCTGTTGGAATGTCCACTGTCGTTCAATACATGCATGTGTTATGCTTGCTGTTCAACTGTTGTAACCCTGGTGTGTTGGGTTAATGGGAATATTACTGCATGCTGTTACAACTAACTTGGAATGCTGTTGTCTATGTTGTAATTAAACACACTTAATCACAGAACGTATGGGAAGGCCGGTCCCAGCGGTCCCACCTGTCCCTCCTCAGCTGGCAGTTGCACCAGGCACCAGCAGGTCTGGTGCTGAGCCCAGACCACCCACCTCCATAGGTCCTCTGCCACCTTTGGGTGGAAGCACTGCAGGCATGGGTGGAGAAGGGCCTCCTGTCACCCTCCAATTGGTCCGGGTTATGGTGCGTAAGGAGACCCAGCAATTAGTCACTGATGCCCTACGCCAGCTCGAGGCGAGAGTGGCATGACTCACGGGTGATCCTGCCCCTCCTACGCAGCCCCCAGCACAGTGACCCTCAGGTGTGTGATGGTCTAGTGGTGACTGCCCATGGGTGGGGATCTCAGTCCCACTGTTACCATCTGTGGGCTCATGGGCTTGCGATTTCCAAACATCAGTCCCCTTCAATTGTGTTCAGCCACCCCATGTGTCATACTCCACCTCTGTATGCGTCTTGTTTGTCTTGTCTGTTTACCTACCCAACCTACCTCCCCAAATATACCTACTTCCTCTACCTCACTTTCCACTCTCCCCTGAAGAAAAAAAAAAAAAAAAGGGGCAATCTGTACCCGAAAAAAAATTACGCCCTGTACATAGCTTCCCATTTTGCACACATGTCCATTGGACATGTACAGTGATAATTCTAATTGGCAGTACAACAAACTATGTTGACCTCACCCCTCTCTCAGGGGTGGAAGGTTTCAAATTTCACTCCAAATTTCCAACATATGCACAGCTGTTGCTGGTAAAGAAATGGACAGCTATGGACCTTCCCTACACCCGTCCTGCACATCCCAAGCATGTTTTCCAACTGTCTTTCCCTCTCTGTGCCCCCTTTTCCTCCACTTTCCTATCTCCCCATTTTCTTTTCTTTCAAAGAAATTAGCGCGGGGGTTAGCGGGAGTAAGCACTTTTAAGCAGTAGTAAGCGGGTTTAAGCGAGTGTGCGCATGTGTGCGCTTAGCTAAGCATCGCTAAGCATCATGCAAATCCACGCAAACCCGTTTACAACTGCTTAAAAGTGCCTTAGTCACTCTAGGTCAGGGCCCTTGTTCTGCTCAGCATCAAAATTAAAATACCTTTGTCATTCTCGAACCCCAGACCTCAGACACATAAGACTGCATGCAGTACCACTAAGCCACAACAGATATACAGTAACTTCGCACTGCAAAAAATATATCATTTAATACACTGAGTGAATGTAAAGAGAAAATAGGAAGGCCATAACACAAAGCCTGTTCTGTGGATCTTTACCAGCAATTGTTGTGGGATTGCATTACATGAGTGTGATGTGAGAAGCAGCCAATCAAGCAGAAAATAATGTTGCAGAGGCACTTTACAACCCCCACACAGTATCATAGCAGCACATACACTGGCATATCCGAGTAGGGCAGGAGCCATACCTCCTAACCCAGTCAACTTTCCAGGGATGACCCTGATTGTGAAACATATTTTAGCTGTGTCCCTCAGAATCCCGCAGAAATGTACTGACGTCAGTCAGAATGGTGGGCTATTACACAATGAATACTGACAATAATTACAGTAGACGCTGCTTGTATGTCATGAAAGGAGTACTAATCCATATGCACTGCTTCACTGAAGTATACACCTACTGTTCCTATTATGTGTAAGGTGCACCTCACATTCAACTACATATCCATGACACCATGCAAAGATGTATGTGACTGTTCCATAGGCCCGGCAGAGGCCCAAACACACAGGCATATAGGCTATACTGTTGTTACACACTCTGCAAATAGCTTTCTAAGGCCCTCCCCAAGCATACCCGTCTGTAGGAGTATAACACAGAAATACTAATGGATGTATCCATGTACTGGTAGCAACCGACTATAACAATGCCATTGTAACAGTGCTGAAAACATCTGTGAGTTGTACAGACAAAGAATGACAGTGTAACCTCTGGCTACCAACTGGGTAAGTTCACAGGTGGAAACCATGCAGGCAGACAACCTGCCCTGATAAACACACAGGTACACACCAATCCTGCAAGTCCAGTAAGATAATATTCACACATTAATGCATAATGCTCTCAGTATGTAAGCCACCCCCCCAATTAAAAGATACTTGTGGGTTTAGGGTCTACCAACTGTGTAGGTAGGCATACTCAGTACAGGAATTGTCCAGTTGTCCTGCGAACCCTGTGCTAATGTCAACAGTAAAAAACATAACCCTGCAGAAGTCAGTACATTAATATTCCCAGTATAGTCACATAAATGTTGTGTAAGCATTTGTAGTGGTGAGTAAAACTCTACACTGATAGCTTAGTGCTGGACATGGCAACAGTCAGGTCTGAGTACAACATGTACAGCACTGTCTACACCTCTAGCTTCATTCATAAGACATATACCTACCATCTGACTTTCACAACAGTCTCCACAGCAAACAAGCATGGGCCCCACTCTGAATATCTGAAAGGGCTACGCCTACATACCTTAGCAATTTATAGCATTGGGTTGCTATGACAGTGAGTGCTGCAATTACCACTCAGCAGGCTGCATGCATTTACCAAATGGTGGCCAACAATTGGTGCAGTGGGCATCACGTGCTCATGTGCAGATATCTATAAAAGCAGATAGGACTTGCTATCCCCACATGCAATCATTACATTGCAAGTTGCACATAGCAAGCAGGAAAAAAAAAATGTTCCAGTACACAAAGAAAGAATTTACGTACACAGACAGACCCGGAAGGGACATACAGGTATGTAACAGTTCGTAGTTACTGGCAGGTAGTAGATGGTTATGGTTAGTGCTGTTGATCCTCTGATACATGCATATGTGGTAACAGTAGGTATGTATGCACTGATGCCATGCATAAGTATTGCCATGGAGAAATTGTTGGGTAGCTGTGTGCAGTGGGACATAAGTGTGACAGTTGTAGGTCAGCAGTACATGTCAAACATCTGCACATGTTATCTATGGTCTGTATAGTACTGCATTTAATGGCAGTTTTGGGGAGTATTGCAAACACCCAGATAAACTTGGATGTCCCAGAGTAAGACATGCATGATAGTCACATAATGTGTAGCTTAGCATTGGCAACCGCTGTAGCAGGCTAGCATAGTGATGTACCAGTTGCAGCTATGTGTACCCATGTACTATTACTGTATGCACACATGTGACAACTGTCCCACCTGTAGCAAGGCCCAACAGGTCATCCGTGAGGTGTATGGACTTACAACATTGTGGACCTTGTGTCTGTATGGCACACACATATGTCGAGATACATGTGTGTCTGATTTCTGAGCATCTGAACATGTGCATAGAGCAAGGGACATACTGCAACTGTTTGTGAAAGGCAGACATTTAGATGTTGGTGCAGGTTATGTGCATATATCTATGTAGGTTGTAGTGTGTGTCAAAGAAGACAGCATACATTGCTGGCATATGACATGTGTTATTTAAATGCCATGGGTATTCTTTATTAGGTACATAGTCTCCCAGATATGGGTTCCTGCTAAACATATATGGGCTGAGAACACCTGCCATGCATTCTGCACAAGATTGTGCAATATCATTACATAACTGTACCCCCCTCAACCGTAGAATTACTGATATTCCCACCTTGAAAGGTGGACTGTATATGTGCTGATATGCATATCAAAGTGTACACCAGTGGATGTTGAAATGTACGCCCCAGCTGAATGTTGTACATGTATTGCCATCCTTGTTGTTAAAAACCCTGTACCCATAAACTAACACATAGGTGGTAGTGTACTCAACACCGAAGGTGTGATAAGAGACTACGGTACACAGGTGGACAGTAGTGTCCCTAATGATGATCACTGTGCCACACTAGTCATGCATAACTAGTATAGTCCATATGTCATCAGTAAAATTGTGTCATCCATGGAAACAGAGGTCAGGGTTCCACTCCCCTCATCAGTCATAACACGCATCATAGAGTACAATGTCCCTGTTGGTATGTACCCCAGAACACATACACAGCAACAGTAGATGCCAGACACATACCTCACAAAGAGTGGTACCGTATTACAACAGATGGCCTATGCTGACTGTCTTACCAAACCAAATGTACACTGTGTCGCATACCACCTACCCAGAGGCCACCCCTGGCCAACATACAAAGCTATGACAAACCCACAGGTGTTGGACGTGCTCCATGTAAACAGATGGAACACCAGACAAGATGCACACTCTACTGCCCAACACCTTGTAATATAAAAAGCAGAACATGCTTGACTGGCACATCATCATCACAGACACAGACCATACTGTCGAACCAACCATCTATCAACAGCATGTGAAGGTCCTCATTAGCAGTTGCCATCAATAACCATGATGATTGCATGCGAGATATATAACGCAACCCGGTAATCACCCCTGTGGCTCTGCATGACAGAGGCACAGGAACCTACATTACATGTGTGTCGTAGTGCAGGGTACCATATGTCTATGCTTCCATAGGCCCTATGGATAACAGCCTATCAGCTACCTAGGACATGATACACACATGCATGTACCTGTTCCAACACATGCTATGTGAGGTTGACTGTGTGTGATGGAGAATGTGTATGTGAATGTATCAATGATGTGTATATGCGTGATAGCCTATTGGGAGTCTGTGTATACCATGGTATGTAGTGTTGTAGCTCTAATCCCATCCAAAGGTCCGTATGCTATTGTCAGGGCTGAAAATCACTATGGCATACGTTGTGATGTAGTCCCATGTTGTTGAATGGAGTGTGCCTTTGTAGGCTGAAGCAGTACATGTATGCTTATTGATTGTTAACACTAGTGAATACAAGTCACGTGTGGACTGTAGTAGCACCTGAAGCTGCATGCCTCAACTGCACAGTGTGGTTTATATCCACATGGCTTGGTAACACACTTGTGTGTGTTACCTGTAGTCCACACACATCACATACCTCAGGCATGAGGTCATGTATGTGCTGACACACAGTAATGTATGGTACACAGGTAAGTGTAATCTGGGTTGCCATACCCTTGTGTCTTATAGGTATGTCTGATGTGTGAGTAGTTATGCCTGTAACATGTCCTCGGTGGTATGTGTGTCACAGGGTATAGGTGCGTATCCAGCAACATGTGTACTGTAGTACAGCAGTATGCCACCTATAGTGGTGAATGTGCACATATGTTACTGAGGGGTTTGCTATCAACAAGTAGTGTGGTGTACTGCTAGTACCGTAACTGTACTGTACATAGATTTAAATGGATGACAAATGTCTGTATGCATTAGCTTCATATACACCTCCTGTGGCTAGGTGTTGCATTGTGTCACATACAGTGTGCCATGTACTGTTGTATTGTCCTACATACTGGTTTCACTTTGTGGCTGTGCAGAACATGGTTTTGAATTTAGCATGTGCCAGGCACTGTCAGGCAGTTGTGGTCTTAGCAGTCATATGTGTTATTAAAAGTGTGTATCTGCTGACAGCCAATAGGTTGCTATATATGTTATTTCAATGATGTCTGTACATTAGAATGTTGAGTGTGCAACATGTCTTTTTCACAATTACTGTTTAATTGTCTTCCAGTGTTATGGCACATAACCGAAAGCCATCATACACCCCTGAGGAGGAGGATGTCATCAGAGATGCACTCATCCAACATTACAATCTACTGTTTTCAAGATCCTGCCAGGACCTGAATGGTTGCACTGCACTGTGACAGGATGTTGTCCATTGGGTGAATGATGTAGGTATGCATAACCAGACCTATGAGCAGGTACGCCATCACTGCAGTGATTTAATCAGCCGTGTCCAGCAGCATGCCTCTGATGTCACAGGTGGTGGTGCTGCCACACATCCCCCTTCACCAGAGTGGAAGAGCTGCTCCTCAGCATGGTGGCTCCTGGCCAACCGTTACAACAAACCTGTGTCATCATGGAGGCCGGAGTCATCCAGCACAGCGACAATGAGCATGCAGGTAACACGACACATCCGTAGACCACTGTCATCCAAAGTGTTGTATTATGCATTATTCAGATGTGTAGTGTGTATGCAGAATATGTGGTGCCTGGTGACATGAAATACTGATAATGCGGGACATTATCTATATGCCTGTGACTGTCACCCCATGTACTACTGTAGAATTTCAGACTCACAGCAGCAATGCCATAGTTGTTGACACTGACATACTGTCTCATATCCTTGCAGGTCCCTCTGGTGTGATAGCAAGACAGGAGACCCATGCTGGTGAATGGGCTACAGTCAATGTAGCATATGACATCTGCATGTCATAGGAGAGTTGTAGGTCATATACACATGTTGAACACCTACGCATAGTGCATGGTCTGCATGTTCTCTGTGTGACTATGCACTTCACATTGACACGAGTAGCTAACTCATACACATGCAACACACAGAGCATCACAAACAAGTGGGGTACACTGTAGTGGACATTGTATAGGCATCATCGATACACATGCACACAACACACACCACTTTGTCATATACAGTATGTGTTATGATACACATGGCATATATAGACACCTGCTGTAAGATCGTACTCCAGTATCCCATACATGATCATCACAGCACACATACTATACTTGAGGGTAGAGCCCTATCATGGGGCACTGTGACATGTGTCAACACACAACACAGTCATGTTAGGTAATGTTCCCTACTAAACACCTGACATGCCCATGCAATGACTGTCTGTGAACTGTTTAATGTAGCCTAAGTGGTGCAGGTCAGGTACAGCAAGATAGTTGCCAGTGTGACATGCATCAGTGTCCTTGAGTGACCACATGATGCTGCCTGATGATGGCCCTTGTTACTACACTACATCCAGTTACAGTACCTGCAGTACTACACATAGCATTCATCATTAGACACCTGCCAGTTGTATGCATCCGGACATGGTTTGTATACCTATGAGTGATGGTGCACACGACATTGGAAAGTGTTTCAGACTTGCAGTGCAATGTTGTATCCATGTACACATTGTCTACCAGGGTGAGGCCAATCGGTGAACAACACACCTGCATCAACGACATGTATACTGTTAACTACAAGGACTCTCTACACTCGCACTGCATGTTATCAAGCAACGCACATTCTGCATGCTGACACGTGTGAGAGGACTCCTTGTATGGTGATACTGTACTCCACCATCAACCACTAATGACTATGTTCCATATTGCTGTTGGTGTGTGTGTGTCAACTTGAATGTGTAGTGTAATAGTGTGCATGCATTCATGTGTGCATGTGTTCATGTGTTCATGTGTGCATGTGTGCATGTGTGCATGTGTGCATGTGTTTACATGTGCATGTGTGCATGTGTGCATGTGTGCATGTGTGCATGTGTTCATGTGTGCATGTGTGCATGTGTTCACGTGTGCATGTGTTCATGTGTTCATGTGTTCATGTGTTCATGTGTGCATGTGTTCATGTGTTCATGTGTGCATGTGTGCATGTGTGTGAACATCCCGTACAGATGGTAAAGTGTGCTTCCTGTCTCCCTCTCACAGGTGCTGAGGTAATGTTGGATGGGTGGAGCGGGGTACCTGAGGTCACTGCCACTAATAGTGACCATAATGATACATGTGTAGTGGCACAGGCATGTTTGACAGGGTCTGTCGGTGGTCCACCAATTGACAGTACACACCTTTCCACCCCATCTATGTGCACATATGTACTGCCATTACATCCCTCGACACCAATGGCCTTAGGTGAGGAACAGCATATGGTAGGCATTGACCAGGAAAGTGTGGTATCCATGGCACATGCAACCCCACACAGCAGCCATGGCCAGACACACGGAACGGTACCACATAGGAATATGTCCAGGGGTTCTTGTGGGAGCATCGCTGGGTGTAATGCCCCTAGCAGGCGTGCCCACACAGGTCTCACAACCTCAGGTATGGTCTGGGCTGTGAGGCAAGCACAGGCACGTATGGAACAGTACACCAGGCAGGGACTAAGGTCGCAGAGGGCTCATAACACTGCGATCAATGACAGTATCCGTGACCTTGCCGGTGCCATCTGCAATTACACCAATGTCATTGATAGACGTTGGGGGGAAACACTAGATGTCCTCCGCAATGTTATGTCCATGTGCCAGGACAGTGCAGGATGGCTAGGACGTCGATGTGGATTTATGCCAGCAACATCCTCAGCTGGCAGCAGACGTGGATGACAACCAAGTGCCAGCCGCTCCCGTAGTGACAGTACCAGCCCCAGCAATGTTGTGGCTGGGCTGTCGGTAGACCGTCCAAGATGACCACGTGCAAGTGGCTTTGGCCAGTCCCAGCAGCGACATGGGTCCAGTCAACATCACTCTGCCTCTGATGATAGTACTCAGTCTGGCTTAGTACCCAATACAGTCTGTGTCACCCCTGGCAGGCACAGGTACTGTGTCCGTGGCCGGCGACAGTGATCTGTACAGCCTGGCTGTTCCACAAACTCCCATATTTGGCAGCCACAAGGGGGTACTGTGTGCATGCAGACACACACATATACTACCAACACGTAGGGCCAACACATACACACACACACATCACATCAACACTGACCCATACTGTACAGTTGTCCCTCACACACACACACACACACACACACACACACACACACACACACACACACACACACACACACACACACGCACACACGCACACACACACACACATACATGTTGATTGCTGGGTCATTGTCGGGCTCTGGAAATCAACCACACACCCTGTGCATAGGATGACACTGTGCCACCTCCTGTCATCTGTGACATTGATGCAGGAACAGAATAACACAGTGCTGATGCACAGGGTGACCTACTTGCAGCGTAGCAATGTTAGCATGTTGTGAACAGTAATGGGTAATGACATCCTTGTAGGTGTATCTGAGCAGGCATGATGCATCCCAGCAGTGATTATCAATATTGTTTTGTATACACCAGTATCAATACCAAACATGGATTGTCCACACATGTGACAGTTGGCGGATGTGTGTGGTTCTGGCAGCATGTGTTGTTGAGTGGATGTAACATCTATGATGTGTGCTGTACAGATTACAAGGTGTACATTTGTGAACTTGGTGGAGGAGCACTGTTTGCATGTATGTGCATGGTGGGCACATGTAAAGGGTGACATGCCCTGTACTACACAGTGTTAATACTTCACATTTCCTATTGGTGTCCAATATGCATGTCACTACACATATGCCCCAACTTGGGTACACATGTGTGTATGACATGGTATGACACTATGCTGTGGGTGATACTGTTGATATCAGTCATTGGTTAGCATTCTGGTGGTGTACATAACCTCAACAGCCTGATTTTAACAAATTGTTACATGATGTCTTGACAACTGACACACAGCTGTGGGATATACAGTAGCATTAGAATCATTCTGGTTTTGTACTATACCAGTTACCAGTGGTAATGACCACCACACATTCCCGTGACCACTCCTGCTTACCATGTGCCCATCCTAGATACATGCAGACACACTAGGGATATGTACATCCACATCTGGTGATGCATACAGTGGCCTACAAAGCATTCCCCAGATTGGACACCTATCTTCCATGTGGATATCATACAGACACATACCTGTTGACAAACACATGTTGTGAAGCTATGATCCAACAACAGCATACTCATCCGCATTTGCTGCACATAGTATCCTGATTGTACCACATTGGTAGTAGCACACAACGTGTAGCAGGCGTACCGATGTGTATAGACAGCCACATGTGATTTCATCTGTCCTTTGATATCCACATCCCCAAGGCCATGCTGATGTCCCTCAGTGTATCACATAAGTAATAAGGTGTCTGTATGCATATACACGGGTTTGTTGTATACCTACCATGAAAGGCCATTATTGACAGACTGTGTTGTGTTTGGGCATGTCTGTCATATTCCACAGGCATACACCCACACTCACACTATTGTATAACAACTGTCATGTGTGTGTGTGACACAGATGACCTAGGGCACAGCTCACTACAGTGGCTGGACCTGTCACATACATACATACATATGTGAGCTACGGTCCAAGAAGCAGCAGCAAAAAATGTCAATGGTGACAGATGTAGTTGTGTTGACATGCAGGCTTCACACCTATGACATGAATGAGGTCACATGTACATATTTGTCTTGTCCACACAGTTACCAATTTAGGTCACATGTACATATGTCTATTTGCCACACAGATACCAGCAGTGTGCAATGCACATACTGTTGTTTTACTGATATGTCATACAGTGGTAGTAGCAAAACACACAACACCTTGCTCAACAGTGTCACACGCACACACTCAACAATTGCAGGATTCAAAACCCTACCTACCTATGTCATGGTACTAGACAAATATGCATTACCACTATGCGCTATATGCTTTACTGGGTGTTTTCATTTCCACTGCTGTTTTTGTGGGATACAGACATCATCAAACCAGCAAAAGGGGTATTTACCTCTCTCATTGTGTTTTCACATTCTCAAAACAGGCCACTCTTCTCATAGGATTACACACACACATACATACACACCCACACTCAGCATTTGTAGGATTCAAACCACTACCTAACTATGTCGGGTCTATATTATATCATTGAACGCTTAAAAAAGCGAATGCTGATTGATCAACCTAATTTAAGCGAAAGCTTACAATCTCAAACTGTCAGATCAGTGATTTTTTTCCCCAGGGAAAAAAATCGCTGATGCAAAACACATACACACAACACAAGTACACCAAACAAACAGAAATCCACACACATACACCTAAAATCTGATACCTAACCCTACACTAAACTATGCACACACCACTAACTACCCACTTATCTTAACCCAAACCCAAACCCTAAGGTCCATCACTATTGCACACTCACCTCACTCGCTCCTTAACCCTAACTCACTTAAATCCACCCTAACCCTCATGTCCACTCAATCGCACACACACCTAACCTGATCCCTAACCCTAACTCTCCTAAATCACCCTAACACTCACATCCACACAATCACACACTTACCTGAATCTGACCGGTAACTTTCCACCATAACACTGAAAATACCGAAGCAACAGAAACGGACAACCACATTCTTTCCCTAGGAAAAAAATTTGAGTTTCTGCTGCTTCGATATTTTGCAGTTTCACGAAAATAAGTTTGATCAATCAGCGTTCGCATTTTTAAGCGTTCGAGGATATAATATAGACCCACTATGTCATGATGCTAGCAAGATACACATTAACACGATGTGCTTTATGCTTTACTGAGTGTTTTACTCTCCATTGCTGTATTTGTGGGATACTGACATCATCACACTTGGCAAAGAGGTATTCACCACTCCTAATGTGTTTCCACAGTCTCCAAAAAGGCCACTACTCTCAAAGGCAATCACACACATACACAGGATTCAAACCCCTATCTAACTATGTTATGACACTTGTGAGATACACATTAACATGACACTCTACTTGCTTTACTGGGAGCATTCAATTCCAAAGCTCTATTTGTAGGATGCTGACATCATCACACTTGGCAAAGAGGTAGTCACCACTCCTAATGTGTTTCCACAGTCTCCAAAAAGGCCACTCCTCTCAAAGGCAATCACACACATACACATTCACACTCCGCATTTTCAAGATTCAAATCCCTATCTAGCTGTGTTATGACACTTGTGACATACGCATTAACATGACACACTATTTGCTTTACTAGGAGCATTCATTTCCAATGCTCTATTTGTAGGATGCTGACATCATCACACTTGGCAAAGAGGTATTCACCACCCCTAATGTATTTCCACTCTCTCCAAAACTCCACTCCTCTCAAAGGCAATCATACACATACACATTCACACTCCACATTTGCAGGATTCAAACCCCTACCTAACTATGTTATGGCACTTGTGAGATACACATTAACACGATGCACTATTTGCTTTAGTGGGCGCATTCATTTCCAAAGCTCTATTTGTAGGATGCTGACATCATCACACTTGGCAAAGAGGTATTCACCACTCCTAATGTGTTTTCACAGTCTCCAAAAAGGCCACTCCTCTCAAAGGCAATCACGCACATTCTGCATTTGCAGGATTTAAGCCCCTACCTAACTATGTTATGACACTTGCGAGATACACATTAACATGATGCGCTATTTGCTTTACTGGGAGCATTTATTTCCAAGGCTCTATTTGTAGGATGCTGACATCATCACACTTGGCAAAGAGGTATTCACCACTCCTAATGTGTTTCCACAGTCTCCAAAAAGACAACTCTCCTCAAAGGCAATCATACACATACACACACAGCATTTGCAGGATTCAAACCCCTACCTAATTATGTTATGACACTTGTGAGATACGCATTAACATGGCGTACTATTTGCTTTAGTGGGAAGCATTCGTTTCCAAAGCTCTATTTGTAGGATGCTGACATCATCACACTTGGCAAAGAGGTATTCACCACTCCTAATGTGTTTCCACCACTCCTAATGTGTTTCCACAGTCTTCAAAAAGGCCACTCTTCTCAAAGGCAACCCCACACATACACATTCACACTAAGCATTTTACAGGATTCAAACCCTTACCTAACTACGTTATGACACTTGTGAAGCACTCATTAACACGACACACTATTTGCATTATTGGGGGAATTCATTTCCAAGGCTATATTTGTAGGATGCTGACATCATCACACTTGGCAAAGAGGTATTTTCCACTCCTAATGTGTTTCCACAGTCTCCAAAAAGGCCACTCCTCTTAAAGGCAATCTAACACACACACACTCACTCAGCATTTGTAGGATTCAAACCCCTACCTAACTATGTCATGACACTTGTGAGATACACATTAACACAACGGGCTATTTGCTTTATGGGGAGTAATCATTTCCAAAGCTCTATTTGTAGGATGCTGACATCATCACACTTGGCAAAGGGGTATTCACCACACCTAATGTGTTTCCACAGTCTCCAAAAAGGCCATTACTCTCAAAGGCAGTCATACACACTCAACAATTGAGGATTCAAACCCCTACCGAACTATCTTATGATACTAGTGAGACACGCATCAACACAACGCGTTACATGCTTTACTGTGTGGTTTTTATTCACATGCTATATTTGTAGATTGCTGACATCATCAGACTGGACATGTTAATGTGTGTGCACTTACTGTTATGCAATCCCAGGAATGAACCTTGTGGGTCAGCAGGTGTGAACATCTTGAACAGGATTACACTATTCATAGCTTGTGTGATCTGTCTGTGGACAAATTAACATTCCTTCATATGACAATACGTATTCATGCAGGGATTGTAGTTTTTGTGGATACAACATGTGTCTGTGATGTTGGTAAGGGGCTATTCAAAGTCTATGTGGGACCTGTGTTGCTCCTGTCAGTGATGTATGTCCCGGGTGGCTGCCTTGCAAGATATCTAGCAGGTTTGGGGAACATGATGTGCTCATTAACATACCACAGACATTTGGGTTGTGTGTTTGTCGGTTTACAATATCTCTGTTCCTGACTGCAATCATGATGGACTCCATGGACTAGCATTTCTGACTTTGTAGGCTTATAGGACTATAGTTCCCATGGTGTGTTGTGCACCAACACTTGTGGGGTGTGCCGCATGTTGCTGTAACACATTCAACGGTGTAAGGTCCTGTAGTGAGTGTGAGTTTCAACAGACTGTTCGGCTGCAGTGTCTGTTTGGCCTGTTGTTCACTTATGACACATATGGGAAATCAATGTTATCCACGTGATGGGATTCATTTTGCATTGGGAGGACCAGTTTACACATTCTACATGTGATATCTCCTGGTATGATGTTAGGGCCTTTTGTCACTGGGAGGTGGGTATATGTATGTATGGGCCTGTCTGACAGGATGTCGACATTGTCAGTCAGGTACAGTTGACCCTGACTCAGGACATATATGAGTGTACTTCAATATTTCTGACATAGCTGTAATGTTTCTGTCTGTACTCCTTTGCAGATTATCTTTCCACAGCAACAACAAACCAGAACACTAAACCCCTGTTATACTCTTTTACACACTTGACACACTACTGGTCCTTTGTGATCAGTCAACAGTGTGTGTCATCATTATATCCTGGCATGTCCAAAGGTCGGTTTCGCGTGTACTCTGCAGTCCAGCTAGTGCATATTGGAATTTTGACGCATTGTTACAACTGCCTTATGTACACAGGGAACACTGTCCTCCTACCAACACACTCACATATATGTGAGAGGTGCAACTGTATAGACAGACACGAGGCTGAGCTCTCACAAGCCATGACTGGCACAGTCTATCGGGTGGTGAAGGTAACCACACACACCACAAATACAGTCCCACATGGACCTATGACAACAGCAAACCATATACATTGACACACAAAGTCATACTTGGAGCATCTAAATATACTCTGCCTAAGCAGCAGATACATTCAAAGCAGACACACAAACAACTGCTAACACACAACCATACACACATATCACATAGTTCACAAAGTCATTGTGCCACACAGTCACTGCCCTTAGGCCTACACAACACACCACATACACTTGTATTAGGTGACTGTAATTTTCGGTCACACTGACATCCCACTCGCCAGGCTGACCAAGGTGAAGGTCACTTTGTGCTGTGTGTTGGGTGCCAGGATATGCCACATGACACATGCACTGTTGTCAGTCCACTGCAAGTACAAATATGGCTCCATCATTGACCATGCTGGTGTGTAAACCCTCAGCCGTTCCTCCCTGGACTATGTGACAAGAGACATAGAGGAGCTCTCTGATCATGTAGCAAGGACAGTAGGACCCTGACCTTGTGTAGCATCTTACCATCAACAAGTACTATGTCACAGTATACAGATGAAATGATCACTTTTAACAGTTGCCTAACATATTGTTGTCATTCACAGGGGATCCAGTGTCTGTCAGCCTGGGATTACATGCTCAACATGCCACGTACATTCGCTATGGATGCCATGCACCTGTCACCCCTAGGCTTTCATAGACTGCCTTAGGCTCTTGACACACACATAGTGGCTGTTTGAAGCAAGGGTCAGAAGACATAACCACAGCCATAGATGTTACAGGGTACAGGAAATAGAGAGTGATGGTGCTCAACAACTGATGTCTAACCCTCAGAAAGCATGCACTCAGGACTCACATCAGTATGGAATCTGTCGATATATGTGCAGTAACAGACACCTGGTTCAGGCTCACAAAAGCACAGCAGCACTAACAGGTTGTATGTCATACCATGGTTTTCAGACACAACACTCGGACCGGACAACAACAATGGGGGGGGATCCGCATACATCATTCATGCACACACCTCCAGGTTGGTAGCAGTGCACAAAGCACTGGGGAACGTACATGTGCAACTGAGAGTGTGCAAAACTGCATTTCAGTTTGTAGACTGTTACAGACCACACTCCCTAACCTGGGTACAACACTTGTTATTCCTGGGAACACTGGGGAATGTGAAGTTCTCACCAAACACCATTATATTGTGTGACTTCATATACACAAATATTGGCTGGGTATACTACTCAAGCACTGACACCCTCGCACAACAGTTGCTAGGATTGTTACACTCAAATACTATGGCAGACCTGGTCAACACACACACAGGGGGTTAAAACATGTGGGACCTGATCATCACCCACATGGGGACTCTATGTTCCACAACACAGGTATACCCGTCATTGTTAAGATCGGAACATACATTCATCTCACTAGACATACATATCCCATACACACACTCATCCTATGTGATCTCAGTGACGTACTTCTCATGAGCGAATGTCACACTTGTACAAACTGAGGTGGTATCCCTCAATGACCCTGGGACAGTGTTAATTATGGCTCAGACCACTTCATACTTTACAAGCTCATTCTATGGACAACTACTGGAATGCATGGATCATGCTATCCCAGATAACTACAAGACTCACTCCTCCAATGGCATGGGACCTGTATAGTGGACCACGGCCATTATTGACATATACAAGGACAGGAGGAGGCTACTACATTATGGAGCACAATCACAATCAGGAAGGCATCTTTGATCAGTACTATGGTATAGCTACGATCACTTGTTGATTCATCTAAGGCCCACTTCTAACGGACACTTGCAACAGACACTATGGACAACCACAAGGCCTTATTTAGTTATGTCAGGGACCTGGGTGGGAACTCACAGATATGCTGTGAGTTACTGCATAATTACAAATGATGCAGTGAACCCACTGACATTGCAAACATTCTGGATGACAGGTTCAGTGGGAATGTTTCCCCACCATCCCCTCTGCAGTGCACATGTCCATCACAACAGGATGTAGCCTCCCTGACATCACAGATGAACATGTGTGTGCTGCCATTTCCATAGCAGACAACACAGCATCAGTGGGACCAGATGGTGTCCCGGACTGTGGCATACACAAGATTCATGACAAACTTCACACTCACATTATGTCACTGTTCAATATCACAGTTACTACAGGATATGTACACATGGAATGGTGTACAGCTACGGTATACCCGCTCCACAGTGCTGGTGCCACAAAGGACCCTGGACATTATCCCAATATATGCCTAGCTATCCTGGTCTGCTATGCTATGGAGTGTATCATCATGGAACACATACACATACACATTATGAGCTTACAGACACTGGATCCTACACAATTTTGTTTTGTTGTGGGCATATTTTGCCTCTTGCAGCTGTTTGATGTCTTTAAACAGTTAACAGGTCCATAGATGTACACAGGGTTGTCCACACAGCCTACCTGGAGCTCGCACACCAGTTCTACACAATACCCCACTTGGCCTTTATACATTAGATCACCAGATTCAATATCAACACATATGTCACAAGATGGATTGCTAACTGGATCATGGATAGCACACACATGGTCAGTATTGCAGGTGCCATGTCTGACTATACACCAGTTGCACATGGCATCCCACAGGGCTCAGTCCTGGGACCTCTCTTGTTCTGTATATATGTCTGATACATACTGGCTAACACAGGAGGAATATGGCTGACCATCTTTGCAGATGACTGCAAACTGTGTGCCATAATCGACTCCACAGCTGGCACAAGCATCCTCAGAGGAGGGTCTCACAGAGATGGATGACTGGTGCCAGAGCCATGGCCTACAGCTACCTTCCTTTAGATGCATAGTCATCACCTTTGGTAGTAACATCGTGCACATACATTATCACATAGGTGATGATACATCACGTACAGTGTGTGTGATTTGGGGACATGAATACTCAGTACTCTCGCCTTTGACATTCACATTGCCAATGTTGTTGGACACACCTTCTATTTAGCCAACCTTATCCCATACGGTTTTACATCCAGATCAGGTGGGGTCATTGTGACCCTATAGTCATCAGGCACATGCCTGGATACAATGCCCCATTTCGGATGTACCTTACCCAACACCTGCAGCAACTGGAATGTATACAGATTTACATAACCAAGTGGATCTAGGGACTCACACAGATGGTACGCACAGTTTGGCTATGGTGACCCCAGCTCTCCTCAGTTGCTTACTGCCTACTTGGATGCAGTCTGTGCCTTTTGTTGGAAGCCATGTCCATCACAGTATTGATGGACAGGCTTCACATGAGGATATCAAAGTCCCTTACAGCTACATGCTCCAGGGACAGGTACATAAGCAATGATGTTAATATGCCATGCTGTAGGGGCATATCACCATCACAGAGGCTCCACTCACTCAGGAATGTGATCACAGTCCCGCATATGCACAGACCCATGCTGACCACCTACAGGTGACATCTTCACAGGTGGATGGGTGATCGTATGTTTAGCCCTGGGATATGTTATGGGTCCTTGCTAGACAGAGGCAGAATGAAATGAACATATGTGAGATATCTTCTGTGACCTACTATTAACAGGCACAGTCTACTGATCTAGCGTGGTTGCAAAATACAACCACACTGTGGCCAGGCTTCTACATGCCCTAGGGCAGATAGCCTAATGTCAACCTCTGAACCTATGCTAATGTTCGGGATGCACATTGTTCAGTGGTGGTACTGATTGCAGGTTTTGTTTCTTCTTTGCTTTACCACTTCCTATGAACAACCTAGGTTTCTGCATTACATATTTGATTGTGACAGGATTTCACTGTATTATATTGTGTCTGTTGTCATATCACTGTGTGCACATGGTGGATTGGTGAATAGTGCAAGGTTCCTGGATTGACACATGCAACTGAGGGATATGTGTGGCCCACTGCTGTACTCAAACTTGCCCTAAGTGTGTGAGCATGCCCAGTTCAGACTTTCAGTGTTTTGTTGCCTGACATTTGTCTCATAGTTCCAAGTGTGTGAGGATGCCCAGTGTGACCTTGCAGTATGTTGCTGTCTGGGGTCCACTATGTTTGTTGATGTGTGTGAATAGTACCGATTTTAACATTTATACTATATGTCTGTTGAATGTCAGGTTCTATAATTACTGCAGACCTCACCTATGTGTCTTAACTCAACAGGGATTATGCTATGCATGCAAGGTTTCCATGAGATACTTAGCATTGATTTATCAACATTCTTTCATACAAGCTGACCATTGACATACTGTCATGGTTTAGTGGTTCTGTACTCTGACTATAGTGCACTGTATCCTGGATTCGAGGACTCTCACTGCTTCATATTTTTATACATGCCAGAACAAACTGCTTCAAGAAAAGTTACGCAGATATGGACTTGTTAACCTGCTTTTGATGTACTATACCCACATTTGACCAGACTTGCACAACATTGCTGGACAGTGCACAATATTGCTGAACATTGCCTGTAGTTGTGCTACTAAGTGTGTGCAATTTTGTTTACATATACTAAATAGTGGTGAGAGCTGTTTATCACTGCTTTATATTGCTTAACACATAGCAATCATGTGTCAGGTGGTGCTGCAGGGCTGCCTATGTTGGATGCCCATTTTACACTCCCTATACATGTTTGTTAACAGGTAGTGTCAAGTTAGGCACCGCTTTTACTATATGTGCGAGTTGGAGAGAGGTATCATTTCCAGGGTTCCTACTGAGCCAGTGTATATGCCATGCGTTGCCTCTTAGCCAAGGCCAAAGCATACTGGGCACGCCTCCTTCTGCCTACTGGGGCAGGCTCAGGTTGTTCCTCCTCTGAGTTACGCTCTGCCTGTGATGGCCTTGGCAATGGTGGGGGGGCTGTTGTGCCCGGCCCTATGCTGCTCCTGCTGCAGCTGTTTTTGCAGGATCATATTGTGTAGCATAGCACATACCATGACTATTTGGGTATATGTAGTTGGTGAGTACTGCAAGGCTCCACCTGATGTGTCCAGGCACCTGAACCATGACTTGAGCAGCCCAAACACACGCTCAATTACGTTTTGTGTTTGTGCGTGTGCCTCATTATGGCGTTCCTGTTCAGGTGTGTGTGCATTTCTGATGGGTGTCATCAGCCATGGCTTGAGTGCATATCCAGCATCCCCCACTAGGTGACCATGAGGGATGTCCCCATTGACAAATGTTTGGTACAGCAGTGTCAGATGCCAGATATGGGAGTCATGGTAGCTTCCAGGGCAGCCAGCACACACATTCAATATTATGCCCTGGGCATCACACATGACCTGGAAGTTGATGGAGGGGTAACCCTTGCGGTTGTAGTAGACCCTACCCCGCTCACTGGCTGGTGCTTTGATGCGAATGTGCGTGCAGTCTATTGCACCCACTACCTCAGGGTATTCCGCTATTTGCTGGAAGAGACGCATATTGCTGGCCAATACCTCACGGGAATTGGGGAAATATACATGATCACTGACATGTGCTGCCATGGCATTCAGGAACTGATGCAGTACCCTAGATGCTGATGCCTGTGAAATCCCCATCATATCGCCAGTTGGTCTCTGGAAGGTACTTGTTGCTAATATTCTTAGGCCAACATATACCTTGGTTTCTACTGGGATGGGTTCCCCTCTGTTGGTTCTGTGTGTGAGGTGTGGCCTGCACAGCTCAACAATTTGCTGCATGAGGTCTCTGTCCACTCTATAGCGCTCCACTATCTCCAGCTCATGTAGTCCCTGGTAGGTTAGCCTAGGCCTGTACACTCTTCTCCGTCTCCTCACTGTGGGTTGCTCAGCAGCATTTGCATTGTCACCACCCTCAGCATGTTGCATATGTCGCCTTATGACAGCAGTGACAGACCCTAACATTTCTTTGTCTTAGTAAAGCTTTTTCAGTTTTCACTTCTATTAGCTTACTGCAGTGTTGCAGTGTGTCTGAGGAAAAACATACTGGAATGTTTTTTGTTGAGTTTTAAGTGCTGGGCTGGGCTAGTGTACTGCCTGTGTAATTGCCTGATTCTGATTGTTTTCACCTGCTAGCTCTGCTAGTATTCCCTGGTTAACTTCCTACTATTTGTTGTGCTTCTTTTTCCCGTTCTGTTTCCTCAGGGGGCAGCACTGTGCAAACAAGTGCAAACACGTGCACACCTGCTCACACATGTGCACACATGCTTACATGGACTACATCTTGCTTATTCTTGTTACAACGTGAGCACACCGGCGCAAACGCACTTACAACTGTTTACACAGCCTTACATATGCTTACTCAGGCCTACATGCATGCACATATGCTTACACGCGCGCACATTGTCTTACTCAGGTTTACTGGCACGAACACGCGTGCATGCACGATCAGCAAGGAACTTTGGTGTTATCCACAGCATACACCTTCGATTTCTTGACTTTACCTGGCCTACCTGTTGACACACCTCTTTCACTATTATGTAAATGTAAGCTGACACATGTCACTCTGCTCCAATGAGCTGCACTCCTTTCATACATACCCTCCTTGTGATGTCACCTATCTTCTACTCTGTTACTCCCCTTATCCTACTCCTACACTCCAGTGACTGCGCTCATTTGCTATGTTAACTTGCGATTCACTATCATAACTCTCATTTGCATAGGATTGCCTACTAATGCTTAGTTACATCTCTTAGACTGAGCTTCCCCCCCTTAGCAACCTCTACCCGGTGGCCATGTTGTCTTCAGCCTGCCATTCCCTTGCATTGTAGATTCATTTTCCCTATGAAATCCACATTTGTGGATCTTAATTATTTATTTTCTGATATTTAGGGCGCAGCGCGTTTGAACGACGCTGCACTATGGTTAAACCCCGGAGATCGGGATAAAAAAAAGTTTTTTTTTTTTTATTTGCATCACTTCCCGTTGCCAATGGCCATATTTTTGGCCTTTGGCATGCTTCCTCCTGGGAATGCATGCTTTTTTTACAGCTGACACGGCTCCGTTTTGCTATTTGCAAAACCGTACTCAGTTATCAACTGAGTATGTTTCTGCAGATAACACTACTCCTACTCGGACAGGTTCAGGTTTCCTGGATTGCAAATTTACCTCATTTGTATGGCTTTCACCTGCAATTGAGGTAATTTGCATATCCCAGCCCTGTCCGTGTCAGACTAGTTTGGAGAACTCTATTGCACGCCCCTATCTGCTGTTCCTGGATCGCTGGGCGGACATATTGGCTTGCTGGTGTCTTACTCTACTCTTAGACTCCATGCAAGCCTTCATGAATCCAGCCCATGGAGAAACACCTGTAGAAGTACTAAATGGTTGCAGATGGGTAGCTTACACTATGAGTGGCCATTTCATCTGTAAGCTGTGGATCCAATAAGTGGTTCAGTGATTATGCTTGACCAGCTTCAGTCAGGAATCAGTGTTGAGGGTGAGCAGTCCATGGTCTGGGTAACATTTTGGGGCATTGTTTGCAATATGTATAGAAAGGTATCACATGTCTGTTCTGTGCTACTTCCTTTGGTGTGTGGATAAAAGGTCTACACAAATACCTATGTAAAAAAGGCATCTGTGTTCAGTCTGAGAAAATTGCATTCATGTTGTGTTTGATGTCCTCTTGTAAACCCATGTCTACATGTGGTTTACGCGCACACACACACACACACACACACACACACACACACACACACACACGCACACACGCACACATGCACACACGCACACACGCACACACACACTTTCCTATGTCCTATAAATACTGCCTAAGCTATTTGCCTGGATAAACTGAAGCATGTAGTGGTTGTGCATATCACTGGAAGCAAGGGTGCTAAACACTGGGGCTTATAGCCTGTGCTGGGACTATTCCACCTACACAGTCAGTGGATCGACCAAGATGTCTGTGCAAAGCATTGCAGCCCACCAACAATACATGGAACCATTTTGCTTGTTTCTGCAGACAATACACTATTTTTACCCATTTTGACTAAGTTAATCCTACTATGCCAGTAGCCTTTTTGGGCTGGAACTCTGAAGTGCTCTTTGTACTAAGTAGAGATAATTTGACCAGGACACTGGAGTACTTACCCTGTATTTTTGATAGGAGTAATAGGACCAGACTACTTACCCTATATTTTTGATAGAAGCAATAGGATTGTTTACATCCACTTGAGCTACCAGAAACTAAGACAGATGGGACCTCAGTTTAAGGTCTCATCCAAAGAACAGCACATTCAGGAGTATAGCCTTCGACCCTGCCGCATGAAGTATACATGCTGAATCAGAACAACACAAGCTCAGAGGATACACATACATATTTCAGGGAGTGTCCTACATACAGCAATGTGTTCACACGTTGTCTACCTTAGGGTGCTTTGCCATCATCAACATCATCAGCTCCTCTCTTTTCCATTTTCTACATGGGGTCAGGGTGTTGTGTCACTTATCATCATCTCTCTTCCTATTCAGTGCCACTCTCCTACCTTCTTTGACACTCATTGACACTCATGCCTGACTGTCACAGATCTTCTTTCACACAATCAGTCCACCTCTTTGCCCTCATTTTCTCCTGCCTTCTTTCTGTCTGTCCCAAATCTTCCTAACTAGATCATCTTCTGTGTTCCTGCACATGTGCCCAAACCACTGTAATCTGTTCTCTTTGAACTTTTCTGCAATTGGAACTACTTCAGCTTCTACTCTAATGTCCTCATTTATTCATCTGATCCCACAGGGTTCATCCTTGCACACATCTCAGGCATTTCATCTGCATCAGATCTAGCTTCTTCAGCTGTCCTGCTTTTGCTGCCGAGGTTTCTGTACCATACAGTAATACTGTTTACACCACTATTTTTTACAACTTACTTTTTGTTCCTTTGCCATTCTTCTGTCATACACTACCCCTGATACTTTGTACCAATTAGCTGTAGCCCATCTGATTGTAGCTTTGCCCTCCTCATTCAGATTTCCCATCTCCTCAACCACCCACCCCCAGATGGTAAAATTTGGTGGTTTGCTGAAGTGAATTTTGGTGGCTGGTGTTCACTGAAGACATATTTGATGAATGCATCTTACACAGAATTAATATAGACCCCTGGAAATACACTTTATAAATGCATACATCTTATAAAATCAGTTAAAGACAGAATGCTGCATTTATATATTTATATAACTTTTACATTTGGTTGCATTCATTTACTGAATGCACTCGAGTGCTTCAGTTACCATGCTTTATATATTATTTCCCTGTATATATATTAATGAAATCAGTTAAACCTTAGTCCTATTTACAAATTATTCACGTTTTACAGCTTCTTCAACCAGTCTTGTGGTTCTTCTTTCCTGTTTGTTGCCAGTTGTAAGTGATTTGTTCCTCAGCTGTAAAGAGAAGACATGCCACACTTGTTGTTTACCTGTATTTCACCATCTGTTTCTCTTAATATTACTTATATGACAAATACTTATTTGGAAGACATTTCATTCACTGCTGTACTTACTATATGTTTGTTGAATATGTACAATCTGAATTCTCATAGGTTCATAGGTAGGAACTAAGGTATAGGCCCAAGGGTCTAAGTAAGCCTAGCCAGCAAGGTTCCCTGGCTTATAGGTTCATAGGTTCATAGGTTTATACTAGGCTATCTGCCCGAGGGCATTTACAAGCCTAGCCCATAGTTTTGTGGCTTACGCCACCCATTTAGTTTGGAGAAACTATGCCCATTATTTTGCAGTGCCTCTGTCGAGCAGAGACACTGAGGTAATCCCTGGGGTATATCTGCGATCTCCCATCCATTGGTCAAGATTCCTCTTGAACAAAGCCAGCGAGGTGCTCTGCCTCACATATACTGGGATTTTGTTCCACAGCATAGGGAGTCTTTGGGTGATGAATCTATCCCTCCAGCATGTCCTATTAATAGCTGTGTCTAGGTTTAGGTCTCCTGCCCTTGTGGCTCTAAGAGATTTCGATTTTTTGAGGTGAAGCATGTTCATCAAATCTGGGTTTGACATGGCCTTGTATGTCAGGCACAGGTCACCTCTGAGCAGGCGGTAAGCGACTGAATAGAGCTGGAGTTCTTTCAGCCAGGCAGCATAAGACATATCTTTGAGACCTTTTATCCTTTTGGTGAGGAACTTTTGGGGCCTCTCCAGCTGCTGCAAGTGTCGGGTCAGATACATTCCGAATGGGGCATTGTACTCAATCATTGGTCTGATGAGTGATGAGTACAGGGAGACTATGACCTCCCTTGATCTAGATGTGAAACCCTTCATGATCAGGTGGGCAATGTAGAAGGTCTTCCTAACTATTTTAGCAACATGAGTGTCGAATGAAAGGTTACTGTCAACCTGGGTCCCCAGGTCCCTGATAACTTCTTCTGTGCTCAGTGGATTGCCTCTTATATGGTAGCTAGGGGTAACCTTGATTTTCCCGAAGTGTATGACTACGCATTTTTTGGCATTTAACTTTAGGCCATGGCTCTGGCACCAGTTATCCATTTCTGTGAGGCCCTTCTGAAGGATATCTGTGTCAGATGTGTTTTCGACTATGGCGCCCAGTTTGCAGTCATCTGCAAACTTGGTCAGCCATAACCCTCCTGTGTTTGCTTGTACTTTGGAGAAGTAGATGCCGAACAAGAGTGGGCCCAGGACTGAGCCCTGTGGGACACCACTTGTGACAGGCATTGAGTCTGACATGGCGCCAGCAACTCTGACCCTGTGGGTTCTGTCACTCAGCCAGTTTGCAACCCATCTTGTGACGTATGGGTTTACCTTTAGGCTGATGAGTTTTTCAATGATACCCGAGTGGGGTATTGTATCAAGGCCTTTGCTAGGTCCAGGTAGGCTGTATGGACTGCCTTACCCTCATCAATGGCCTTGGTGACCGTTTCAAAGAAGTCAACCAAGTTTAGAAGGCATGATCTGCCTTTGACAAAGCCAAACTGGGTTTGATCCAGAGTCTGCAAATTCCCTATGTCTTTATTTATGAGATCCATTATGATCCTTTCCATGGCTTTGCAGATAAGGCTTGTCAAGCTAATGGGATGGTAATTTCCAGGGTCGGTGGAGGCACCGCCTTTGTGAAGTGGGACCACAGTCGCTGTGCGCCACTCCTGGGTAACGTATCCAGAGGTGAGACTGAGATTAAACAGCTGTCCTAACTGTGGGTTTAATTCCTCGTTGAGTTCATGGAGTACACATCCGGGGACACCATCAGGTCCCATGGATGCAGTGTTTTTTGCCTTGGAGAGAGCAGTTTTCACCTGGGCATTAGAGATGTTTGGGGGGCTACTATCATTTGGTATAGATATATCTCCTTTTGGGAGGGTGGGGTGAAGTTTGCACTGAACCTGTCCGCCAGTATGTTGGCAATGTCTGTAGGATCAGTAATCTTCACATCGTTTTTAACTAATTCTGAGCATATCTGGGAGCTTCCTCCCAGGTTTCTAACATAGCTAAAGAAGGCCTTATGATTGTCTTTTGAGTCCTTAGCTATTTTTTTCTCAAAATTTGCTTTGGATGATTTTATGAGAGCTCTTAGATTTTTACTTATAATGATCAAAGGTGTCTTACCTCTTAAGGATTTAGCTCTATCTTGTAGTAGCTTCCTCCTTTTGTTGTAGAGTTTGTTTATGGCTGGGGTCCACCAGACTGGACACCTGCCTTTGGTACAGAGAGTCTTTGTTTTGTTTGGGATTGCCTGATCCATGCAGTCCTGCAGGTGCTGGTAGAAGGCATTTGTAAGTGATTCAGTGGCTTGCGTAGTGTTTACGCAGGCTCGGGGCCTTAAAGGAGACCACACTAGTCTTTAGAAGTGTGAAGTCAGCTTTTGAGAAGTTCTTTACTGTGGTTTTTTGTTTCAGGTGGGGTGGGATGAGGACCTCCAGCAAGATTAGCTTGTGATCTGATCTCACCAGTGAGGGGTATACTTCAGGTGTTGAACATTGTGCTCCCATGTTCGTGATGATGAGATCAAGTATGTTTTCTCCTCTTGTGGGGATGGTGACTAGTTGTTCCATGGCATTTGAGTTTATGAATTCCAGGAACGTTTGGGCCAGAGTGTTTGGGCTTGAGTAGTGTTCCCAGTCTATATTTGGGTAATTGAAGTCACCTAGTATAATGGTGTTTGGAGATACATTTATCGCCCTCCAGTGTTTTCAGGAAAGCCATGTGAGGTTCCTGGGTTTGCGAGGGTGGCCTGTAACATGCTACAAATTGCAGAGCAGTCTTGCCTATGGTTAATTGCACCTGGATGGTCTCCGATGCATCGTGCGTTGCCACCAATCTTGAGGTGTGGGTGTCCTTGATGAATATGGACACCCCCCCTCCTTTCTTGGTATTGTCCGAATTTTGGGGCCGGAACGCATGATATGAGGTAAAACCTGATAGTGCTGGGGTGCTCTCAGGAGCCTTGAACCAGGTTTCTGTCACAGCACAGACATCGATGTTCTCCATACTGAGAAGGGCCTCGGGTGCGTGCATTTTGAGATTGAGACTTCTGGCATTGAGCAGCATTACCCTTAGTTTTTTTCCATTATTGAGTTCTAGGGTGGTAGGTTTAGAATTTGAGCCTTGCCTAAAAAGGCACTATGGGGTGGCAATAGCCTTTGCCAATATCCGAATCCCAGGGTGACAGGTGCAAGCCATCCCTTGCTAAGCAGCTGGCTTGTCCAGCATGTCATCCCAGGCAGACAGACATTGGATCCCCTTTGAATGACACCAGAATTTAAGCCAATTGTTAAAGCTGATCATCTTATCTCTGTATTGTGGCATCATTTTTGGTGAAGGTAGGATACTGCTCAATGTCAGGGTCATACCTGCCTGGGCTACATAATCAGAGAGCTCCTCAATGTCTCTTTTCATGTAGTCCAAGCAGGTGCGTCTCAGGTCGTTTACACCAGCGTGGACAATGACTGAGTCGTACTTGTACCTGCTGTTGAGAGACCTGAGTGCTTGCGTTATGTGGCGGATTCTAGCGCCCGACAGGCAGCTTACTGCGACCTTCTCCTTATTCAATCTGGTGAGCGGGACGTCAGTGTGTCTGACTATTGAGTCACCAATGACGAGTATGTTTGGCATTGTGTTTGTCCTTGAGGGCTGTGACTGTTTGACACTCTGACTATGTGGTCTATGTGTTGCAGGTGTTGTGTTCTGAGGTGGTAGTTGTTTGGGTGTCTGCTTTGGTGGCCTCTGCTGTTTTGGTAGATTTTTGGTCAGAGCCTCCGAGTATGTCTTTGTGTGATTATGTGTATGATTTGAAGTTGTGATGGTACTATGTGTGACTGGGTATGTAATGTGTGTGGTTACCTTCTCCTCTGGGCCACCCACAAAAGTTATTTTTCTGTGTCCCTGTCGAGCAGAGCCACAGAAGTGATCCCCGGGGTGTATTTCCTATTTTCCATCCACTCATCAAGATTTTTCTTGAAGAGTGCTAATGAGGAACTTTGAAATCACCCATTAATAGGGTGTTTGGTTGAACTCTAATATTTTCCAGTATATCAAGAAAAGAGGAGTGGGAATCCTGGGGCATGGTGGGGGATCTGTAGCAAGCTACAATTTGGATTGCAGTTTTGCCCAGAGTTAGTTGCACTTGGATAACCTCGGATGCATTATGCTGAGCAACTAGCCTGGAGACGTGGATATCCTTAATGAATATGGACACACCTCTACCTTTGGTGTTAGGTTTGATGGCCAAAAAGTCTGGTACGAGATATAGCCTGGTAATGCAGAGGTGTTCTCTGGATCCTTGAACCAGGTCTCAGTCACTGCACAGATATCGATGCTCTCCATTTTAAGGAGTACCACGAGAAAGTGCATTTTTGAGATTTAGCCTTCTAGCATTGAGTAGTTTTTGCTTGCCTGTTCCTGTTATCATGGTGAATTTGTCATTTGAACCTTGCCTAAATAAGGCACTATAAGGGCAGCAAGAGCCTTAGCCAGTATCCAGAATCCCAAGAGTGACAGGTGCAGGCCATATCTGGCAAGGCATCATGGTCTGTTGACTATGTCATCCCAGGCAGACAGATACTGGATCACCTTAGAATGACACCAGAAGCTTAGCCAGTGCTTCCAATCTTCCAGTCTTCCCTTTACTGCAAGTTATAAAAAAAATCAATACACTTTTGGTGGCATAGTGTTTTAAAATATTATGCTTTGCAAGTAACTGTGTCTGAATTGCATTGAGCCAGATGGTGGCCACTCACAGAAAAATGTAGCAATTCAAGGACGTCTTTAGAATCTTAGCTGTACAGACGTGTGTGCTTTAACAATTTTCTGTCTACAGATCCTTAGCATATAAGGGTAGTGATTTAAAAATATATACCGATGTAATACAACTGGTCAGTTCTTGCTAAAGTATGTGCTGTTAATTCACTTAACCCTTTCCTCTCTCCACAAACCTCCACTCTGACAAGGGTGTGTGGTACCTGAAAGAGAGTTCAACCATCTTGAACTTGTAGTTAATATTTGGGAAGAGCTTACTATGCAAATAAATAATTTTCTGGTGTACACAAACAAAATATTTTCTTTATAAAAGCTGTCTACTTGTAATTAAACTATTACCTAAGGTACTACAATAGCACATAAAATTATTATGTGCAAATTTTTTTTTTGCTTTCTGCATTAATGCATAAACAAGTTGTCATTAGTGTTCTCATGCAGATTTATATCTGTGATTTCCAGACATATATATATATATATATATATATATATATATATATATATATATATATATATATATATATTTGCAGATTATTTTACTGAGATATATATATATATATATATATATATATATATATATATATATATATATATATATATAGATCTACTTCACATGACTGAAAACGCAGAATACAGAATTTCCACTGACAGAGACCACAATACCTAAATTTCAAGGTACTGAAAACTCATTGACTGAGTCTCATTATACTAAAAGCTTACAATGCTGAACTTTGAAATACTGACTTTTAAGCTATAGACATGCACACTTACAACACCAGCAACTAACTCTTTCTAAAACTGAAAAACTACTTACTTACCCTTTTAACAGAAACCAGATGATATAAAACCAAACTAGGTGGGGGCTACACCCCCCACATTCCCCAATGTGCGGGGCTGTACCCCCCTCACACACCCCTTCTATATATACTAACTCCAGGATTGCATTACAGTGATGAAAAGGGCATACACCTTTTATTTACCTTACAGTACTGTACACACTGCCACTGCTGCCAGGAGGGGATGAATTGTCTGCCATATTACTTTAGATACTTCCCATTAAAATGTAAAGAGACATACCCACATTTAGAAACACTACAACACTACTTTCTACACCACTATTGGTATTCTGACAGTCAGCACTTTAAGTTACAGTAATGTTTATTTTCACAAGCAAGTCACAGGTGAAGAGAAGCACATCACGTTTATGGCTTAAAAGTCAGTATTTTGAAATTCAGCATTGTAAGATTTCAGTATAATGAGACTCAGTTAAATGAGTTTTCAGTATTTTGAAAATTAGGTATTGTGGTCTCAGTCAAATGAAATTTAGTATTTTGAGTTTTCAGTCATGTGAAGTAGACCCATATATCTATCTATATATATATATATATATATATATATATATATATATATATATATATATATGCATATATATATATATATATATATATATATATATGTATATATATATTCCATTTGTATTTATAAAAACAATTATATCACCTAAACATTCCATGTATTTGCATACAGATGCAGTCCTCTGTACAGATGTTTATGCTTTCTTTCGCATTATTTATTTATTTATCGGTTTATTTGACATTTGTTAAGTTGGATAGTCCATCTAAGCAAAAGCTCTTTTTTAGTGGAGGCTCATGGAGAAAAGGTCCACAGTAAAAGTAAGCAAAACAATTTACAAAAATTGAAGTTGAATACAATATACAATAAAACAGTTAAGCAAATGTAGATAAAGCTTTACAATACAATATTGTAAGAGATATTATGGGCAGGATTCACGAAGGCTTGCACGGAGTCTAAGAGTAGTGTAAGACTCCATGCAGCCCTCGCGATCCAGGAACAGCCTGAAATTCCATGTAAGAGACCAGCTAAAACGTCTCTTACATGGAGTGGGCGTGGATATGCTAATCACCTCACTTGCAGCCGAAAGGCATGCAAATGAGGTAGATTAGCAATCCAGGAAGCCCAAAGCAGCCTGTGTAAGAGCCGTTTTAGCTGCAGAAATGTACTGAATTGACAACTGAGTAAGTTTCTGCAAATAACACAATGGAGCCATGTCAGCTCCAAATAAAGGGTGCATATGTGTCAGGCAGCATGCCAATGGCCAATGGCCAAATATGTGGCCATTGGCAAGGTACCCCGATGCAAATATGAGAAATAAATAATTTTTTTTCCCCGCGCAAATGGGCTGTGCTATATAAAACATAAAAATGAAGGTTATAAACCCACAAATGTGGGTTTTATGCAATACACAGATATACAATGCAGGGACCAGCAGACCAAAAACAACATGGCCACCGTTTAGTGGTTGCTAAGGGGGGAAGCTGAGTCTAAGACATGTAACTAAGCATTAGTAGGCAATCTGATGTAAATGAGTGTTAGGATACTGAATTCCACTGTCACATAGCAAATGAGCACATTCTGAGTAGTGTAAGAAATACATAAGGGGAAGGAATAGAGTAGGAGATAGGTGACATCACAGGGGGGAATGGTAGAAAGAAATGCAGTTCATTGGAGGTCAGTGTTACATGACAGATGTCAGACACATATCATGGAAAGAGGAGTGCCACAAGATAAGCATGGGAAAGTCAAGAAATGGAAGGTGTACACTGTTGCTTACACCAAAGTTTCTTGCTGGGCGTGCATGCGCACGTGTGCGCGCCATGAGGCGTGAGTAGGGCAGTGTGTGCATGTGTAAGGCAGACTGAGCATGTGGGAGCCTGCTGGCAGACTTATAAGACTGTTTGCGCTGGTGTGCACATGTTTTAACCCGAATAAGACAATTCTAAACGTGTAAGCATGTGTGCGTGCGTGTAAGCCACTGTGAGCGTGTTTCTGCTGGTATGCGCATTGCTCCCCCCGGAGGAAACAGAAAGGAAACAGGAAGCAACAGAATTAGTAGGAAGCTAGCAGGGAATACTGCTGGAGCTAGCAGGTGAAAACAATTAGAAGCAGGTAATTACACAGGCAGCATATTAGCCCAGCCAAGCACTTAAAACTCTGCAAACAGCAGTGCAGGATGTTTCTCTCAAGAGACACTGCAAGACAGGAGTAAGCTATTAGAAGTGAAAACTGAAAAAGCTGAACTCAGAGCAGAAATGCTAGGGGCTGCCATAGCTGTCATAAGGAGACATAGGCTACTTGCTGAGGGTGGTGACAATGCAAATGGTGCCAGACAACCCACAGTGAGGAGACGGAGAAGAGTGTACAGGCCCAGTGTCACCTACCATGGGTTACATGAGCTGGAGATAGTAGAGCGCTATAGAGTGGACATAGACCTCCTGCAGCAAATTGTTGAGCTATGCAGGCCACGCCTCACACACAGAACCAACAGAGGGGAACCCATCCCAGTGGAAACCAAGGTATGTGTTGGCCTAAGAATACTAGCAACAGGTACCTTCCAGAGACCAACTGGTGATATGATGGGGATATCACAGGCATCAGCCTCCAGGGTACTGCACCAGTTCCTGGATGCCATGTCAGCACGCCGGTGATCATGTATATTTCCCCAATGCCCATGAGGTATTGGCCAGCAATATGCGTCTCTTCCAGCAAATAGCGGAATACCCTGAGGTAGTGGGTGCAATAGACTGCACGCACATATGCATCAAAGCACCAGCCGGTGAGCGGGGTAGGGCCTACATTAACTACAAGGGCTTCCCCTCCATCAACTGCCAGGTCATGTGTGATGCCCAGGGCATAATAATGAATGCGTGTGCTGGCTGCCCTGGGAGCTACCATGATTCCCATATCTGGCATTTGACGCAGCTGTACTAGACATTTGCCAATGGGGACATCCCACATGGACACCTAGTGGGGGATGCAGGTTATGCACTGGAGCCGTGGCTGATGACACCCATCAGAAACGCACACACACATGAACAGGAACGCCATAATGAGGCACACGCACAAACACGTAATGTAATAGAGTGTGTGTTTGGGCTGCTCAAGGTATGGTTCCGGTGTCTGGACACATCTGGTGGAGCCTTGCAGTACTCACCAACTACATGTACCTAAATTGTCATGGTATGTGCTATGCTACATAATATGATCTTGCAAAAACAGCTGCAGCAGGACCAGCATAGGGCCGGGCCAAACAGCCCCCCACCATTGCCAAGGCCATCATAGGCAGAGCGTGACTCGGAGGAGGAACAACCTGAGCCTGCCCCAGTAGGCAGAAGGAGGTGTGCCCAGTATGCCCTGGCCTTGGCAAAGAGGCAATGCATAACACATACACTGGCTCAGTAGGAACCCTGGGAATGATACCCCACTCTGACTCACTCATATAATAACATGGATGCCTAAAATGACATAACCTGCTCTCAAACATGTACAGGGAGTGTAGTATGTGCATCCGACAGAGGCAGTCCTGCAGCACCACCTGAGGCATGAATGCCATGTGTTAAGCAATGTAACACCATGTAGTATATGCAAACTTGATGACCCTGACTAGCATCCTACCCTCACCAAGCATGATGCCACAATATGACGATGAGATGATCAATTGCAATAATTGGCTGAAGTATTGCTGTTAGAAAAAGGGGATCCAATGTGTGCCAGCCTGGGATGACATGCTGAGCATGACATGATGCTCCACCTGCTAGGGTTGGCGTGCACCTATCAGTCCAGGCCATATGGATACTGGCAAAGGCTGTTGTTACCCACAGCGTGCCTTGAATAGGTAAGGCTCAAAACACAAACCCACCTCCATAGGTATCACAAGGGATAACAACCTAGATGTAATGCTACCCAATGCCAGAAGTCTAAACAGCAAGATGCATGCAGTCTAAACTCCCCCAGTATGGAGAATGTTGATATCTGTCCTGTAACAGAAAACTGGGTCAAGGCTCACAACAGCACCCTAACACTGCCAGGTTACACCTCATACTGTGCTGTACAGCCTCAAAACATGGAACAAACTACAAAAGGAGGGTGACTAGCAATAATTGTCAAGGATAACCACACCCCCATGTTGGTACCACAACAAGACGCAGCATGGACTAGCCATGGTCAAGTAACAGTGGCTAAAACTGCCTCCCAGTTTATAGCCTGCTACAGCCTACCATCCATAACACCAGGAACTGCACTTGGCCTATGTTGGAATACATGAATATATCAAGCCCTCCAAACCACATTATATTGGGTGACTGAAAATACCCAAACATAGACTGGGAGCATTATTCTAGCTCCAACACTGTAGGACAAAAGTGCCTAGAATCCATAAACCAAAATGCCCAGGAACAACGTACCACTCCCACAAGAGGGGTAAACATACTGGATGTGATAATCAGCAACATGGGTACTGGATGGCCAGATGAGAAGTGTATCCCTCACTGGTAAGACCAGACCATAGAGTAATCACACCAGATATACACATCCTGACCACAGTCCCTGGCCAGAAAACCACAGTGAGAAACATGTGTAAAGCAAAAGTTGCACTCCACCAAACTGATGTGGAATCCATTAAAGACCCTGTGCAGGTGCAAAATATGGGCCACACCTCAGAACCTGTTATACAGGCATTCCATGAACACTGCCAGGAATGCATGGATTATGCAATCCCAAATAAAACCAAGACACAATGCCATACACGCAGGCATCTGGCATGGTGGACTCCAGCCATTACCAAACCATGCAAGAGAATGAGGAAGCTACTACATGATAGAGCAAACATAAAAACGGAAGTAATCACTGATCAGTAGTATGGCAATAAAATATGTCCATTCATACAATCCACTAAGGCCAGCTACAACAAGTTGAATCTGTGAATCTTGAGGCAATGTTACACCTGCCCCATGTACACAGACAACCCTCACCTCCCCCCAAGAAATACAAATATATGTGAGAGATGCAACCATTTATCCAAACTGGAGGCTGACCTCTCTCAACTCAGTACTGTCAAAACTAGTCAGGAGGAGAAGGTAACCACACACACCACAAACCCAGTCTCACATAGACCTTTCACAACTGCAAACCAAAGACATAAACACAGAAAAACGTTCCCTAATTACAAACACAACATATCAACAGAGGCCTTCAAAGCAGACACCCAAGCAACCACTACCTCCAAACATAGCACATGCAACACATAGTACACAAAGCTGGTGTGCCAAACAGTCTCAGGCCAGAAGGAGAAACAACATGCCTGATGCAGTTGTAATAGGTGACTCCATAGTCAGACACACTGCCGTCCCGTTCACCAGACTGAACAAGAGAAAGGGTACAGTAAGCTGCCTGTAGGCTGCTACAATACGCCACATAACACAAGTACGCAGGTCACCCCAAAGCAAGTAGAAATATGACGCAGTCATTGTCCATGCTGGCACGAATGACCTGAGATGTACCTCCCCAGACTACATAAAAAGAGACATAGATGAGCTCTCCGATTATGTAGTCCAGGCCAGTATGACACTGACTGTGTGCAGCATCCTACCCTCACCACGAATGATGCCACAGTACAAACACAGAATGATTAGCTTTAACAAGTGGCACAATTGCTGGTGTCATTCCAAGGGGATCCAATGTCTGTCTGCTTGGGATGTCATGCTTGACAAGCCAAACTGCTGTGCTAGGGATGGCTTGCACCTGCTACCCCTGGGCGTCTGGATATTGGATAAGGCTCTTGCCACCACCATAGAGCCTTTCGTAGGCAAGGCTGAAAAGACTAACCCACCTCCCTAGAAAACATAACTGGAAAGAAACATAAGGGTAATGCTGCCCAATGCCAGACATGTAAACCTCAACATGCATACTCCCGAGGCCCTCCCCAGTATGGAGAACATCGATGTCCGTGCAGTGACAGAAACCTGCAGCAAGGCTCCTGACAGCACACAGACACTAACAGGTTATATCTCATATCATGCGTTATGGCCCCAAAACCTGGACCAAAACATAAAAGGAGGGGGAGTATCCATATTCAGCACAGACACCCACACGTCCAGGTAACTGACAATGCACGAAGCATCGGAGACCACCCATGTACAACTAACTGTAGGCAAAACTGCTGTACAGTCTGTAGCATGCTACAGACTACACTCTCACACACAGGAACCCCACTCAGCCATCCTGAAGACACTGGACAGTATGAATGTCTCACCAAATACCAAACAAGGTACTCACAAATTACCACATAGGTTGTAATCCATTATGTATGGAAGGAGTAATCAGGGACCTAGGGACACAAGTGGACAGTAACCTGTAATGTGACACTCACATTGCCAACGTGGCTAGGAAGACTGCCTATATTGGACACCATATCATGAAAGGATTCACATCTACATCAACAGAGGTCATTGTGCCCCTATACTGTTCACTTATCAGACCCATAATCTAGTACAATGCATCATTTGGGATGTACCTTACCCGACACCTGCAGCAGTTAAAAAGACCTCAAAGGTACCTCACCAAGAGGATAAAGGGTCTCAAATATTTGTCATATGCTGCCTGGCTGTAGACACCCCAGCTGTATGCTGTCACATACTGCCTACGCAGAGGCATTGCATGCCTGTTGTACAAGGCCATGTCCAACACAGGAGCAATGGACATGCTCCACCCCAGAAAACCCAAATCCATCGGAGGTGTGAGAGTGAGAGATGACAACCTCAACACATAATGAAATAGGGTGTGCTGGAGGGACAGATACATAACCCAGAGGCTCCCTACACCCTGGAATGGAATCCCACTCCATGTTAGGCAGAGCCCCTCACTGACTCTCTTCAACAGGAATCCTGCCAAGTGGATGGATGATCGTAGATGTTCACTGGGGGTCTTCACTGTGTCAGGACCGGACAGAGGCACAGTAAAGTAAATCATAAATGGCCATAATATTCACATAGCAAGGGGTGGCAAAAGCCACACACTCTGGCTAGGCTTAGAAATGCCCTAGGGTCGGATAGCCTAGTATGAACCTATGAACCTATGAAAATACAAATTGTACAGGACACTAAGGATAATCACAAGGCTTTCTTAACTGATGGTAGGAACCTTGTTGGGAATTCACAGATATGCTCTGAATCACTCAAATATTACAAACAACATACCAAACACACACACACATATTGCCAACATCCAACCTGACAGGTGCAGTGCACCCCCCCCCCCCAAAAAAATGCAAAATATCTATCCCAGCAGAGTGCTGGCCCCCTGACATTGCAGATGCTGCGGTAACAGCCAGTATCTGCAAAGCAAAACACACAGCATCAATGGTATGAGATGGTGTCCTGGGCTGAGTCCAACATGGACTCCAAGAAGAATGGAATGCCAAATAACATTACTGCTCAATGTCAGCCTTACCACAGGATATGTACACAAAGAGCAGTGTACAACAACAGTGGTCCTTCTCCACAAAGGTGTTGCCTGAATGGATACTGCAAACTACCACCCCAGAATGCTGACAAGCTTGGTCTGCAAAGCTATGGAAAGGATCAGCATGTACCTCAGACATAAAGATATTGGGGACCTACAGACACTGGACCCTACCCAGTGTGGCTTTCTTAAGTGCAGATCATGCCCCTTAAACATGTTTGACTCATTTGAAACAGTCATTAAGGTCATTGATGAGGGGAATGTGGTCCACACAGCCTAGCTGGACCTTGCAAAAGGCTTCCATACAATACCCCACGTGTTCATTATAGATAAGCTCACCAGCTTAAATATAAACCCCTATGTCAGTAGAGGGGTTGCAAACCACCAGACCAAGGACAGAACTGACATGGTCAGAAATGCTGCAGCCATGTCAGACTACAAACCAGATACAACTGGCATCCCACAAGGCTCAGACCTGGGACCTCCCTTGTCTGGTATATATGTCCCATAGGTACAGGCCAACATGGAAGGACTGTGTCTGAACAAGTATGCAGAGGACTACAAACTGGCCACCATATATGACCCTCCAGCTGACACAAGCATCCCACAAAAGGGCCACATAGAAACAGACAACTGGTGCCATAGCCATGTCAGCAAGCTAATTGCGGAAAAGTGTATAGTCAACCCCTGTGGATATACAGTAAGTGCCCACCAATTACCACATAGGTGTTAACCCATTAAGTACTTAAGATGTAATAAGAGACCTGGGGACACAAGTTGATAGATATATTGCATTGGACAAGCATGTGGCTGTAGTGGTTACAGAAACATACCATATACCCGCCTAATCATGAAGGTAGTGAGATCTAGATCAGGGGAGGTCATTGTGGCTCTGCAGTCATCCTTCATCAGTGTCACAATTGACTACAATGGCCCCTGTGGGATGTACCTCAGCAGACACCTCCATCAACTGGAAAGACCCCAAAAGTACCTCACCAGGAGTATCAAAGAGCTTGAACAGATGCCATGTGTTGCCTGATTAAAAAAACTGCAGCTCCACACACTGCCATACTGCCCGCCCAGAGGCAAGCTGTGCCTGATGTATAAAGCCATGTCCAAGCTGGAATCAATGAACATGCTGCACTTTGTACAATCTGAATGGCAGTGAGCTATGCACATGAGTGACCTGAACCCCGGCACTGACATACATAGGACAAGCTGTACTGCCTGATCCATAACACAGAAGCCACCCCCACTCTTGAGTAAACTCCCAGTACAGGTTAGCCAGAGAGTCACCCATCGACTCTCCTCAAGAGGAATCTTGATGAGTGGATGGGAGATGGTAGGTTTACCCTGGGTATCACTGTTATGTCACAGGTAGACGGAGGCACAGTATACTAACCATGACATATGTCATGGCAAACTCCATTTACAATGTGTGTCGAAGGACAAACACACTCTCTGACTAGCATTAGAAATGGCCTAGGGCACATCGCTAGTGTTTGCCAATGTCCACCTATGTTGTGGAATACACTACCAATGTTGGACAAGCCTGGTTTAAGTAGTCCATATCTGAACATAATGCAACATGGTCATATGTGCACAACTGGCCCCTAAACAGTCTGTTGTGCTCACTATGAAAATTTAAAGCAGTGATAGGGCTAAAGCCCAGGATACTGTCCTCCACAGTGAAAGTACTGAACCAGTACACTATATGGTACTACAGTGTTAAGTCAGTATGAAAGGATGTTGACAACTGTATGCAAAGTATCCCATGCAAACCCTGCAGGCACAGTATAATCCCTGTTGTGTTCAGACACAAAGCAGTTGGCCAGTAAGTACACAACATGACACCCAACACACAACCATAAACATGAGGTAATGTTGAAGTTCACACTCATCCACAAATGTGGTGGACTGCAGAGTTCAACATATAGAAAGCTCACACTGGGCATGCTCGCACACTTTGATAAATGAGACATATGTCAGACAACATGCCATGGAAAGGCTGAACTGGGCATGCTCACACACATATCTCAGTTTAGCAGTTGACCACACATATCTGGTATTTGTACGTGTTATTCCAGGAACCAACCACATTACAGCAATCTGCCCAGTGCACACAGTTAAATGACTACAGAGACATAAGTGATATAGTGGATCCCTCTCATATTCAAACATCTTCCACAGATACACAAGTTGTTCATAGAAACAGGTAATGCTATGGCAATAAAGACCTGCAAGCATCATAGAAACAGGGAATGCTATGGCAATAAAGACCAGCAGACAGTCTATCAGCAACAAATATTGTGCATCTGACAATTAAACATATGGGTGTAGAGGTCAATACTAGGCTGTTTGCCCAAGGGAATGAAAGCTTAGCCAGAGTGTGCTTGGCATCTGCATCCCCAGTACAGTAGGCTACTGTGCCACTGTAAAGTAGGTCACATAAGGCACCGTTTGAGGCTAGTGTGCTGTACCTCCATCAAGCAGGGACACAGTGGAGATCCCAGGGGTTGAATTTGCTATGCCACATCCATGTTGTTGGTGTGTGCTGGAAAAGGTTGGTGAGGATCTCTAACAGTAAGTGGGTGTCAATAACAGACAGAGGGAAGCCTTATCTGCAGTGTCTGGACAATTTCACTGTCAACACGTTCTCGTGATGATTATGAGGAATTGAAGTGTCGTGCCAGTACTGTTCAGAGATGTCCTCCTCTGTGGGCTACTGCTGTGCAAATGTATTAGCTCACTCAGTCTGTTGGACAGCTCATATATGGCTGGTGTACACCTGACAGGGTGTCCTGTTGTGGAGGAGTCATGGGTATATTTGGGATAGCATGATCAATGCAAACCTTCCACATGCTCATAGAATGCAATTGTCAAGGATTATGCAGAGTGGCCTGTATACTCCCCCAGCATGGGTCCTTTGAAGTCTTCCACCCCAGTCTTCACAAGTGCAAAGTCTGCTTTTGATAAATACACTTTGTTTGCAGTGACAACCTTGCCTGGGGGTGGAGATGGGATACGGATGTCCAGAGAAAGGTGGGTATGGTCAGATATCAACAATGGTGGTCTACATCTGGTGTGGAACAGTGAGTACCCATGTTGCAGATGGTCAGGTGCAATATGTATTCCCCCTTGTGGCTGTGGTGAGTGGTCCTGCCATAGCACATGGACTCACAAATTGTAGTGGCTGTAGAAGTAGGGTGTGTGCAATTACATGTGTAAGAGAAATGACCCTTTTGGCAACCAGTACAACACACCAGCTGCTGCATATTAAAACTCTACACAGGGATGATGTCAGCACCCTACAAGTACAGCAGAAGAGGGCAAATCTCCCAGTAATGCAAATAGCATGCTCTGCTACTGCGTCTCTCACTACTGTCATAGCACAGTTAGTTATGGCTTTGAGTTCCACACATGCCAAGTATGTTTTTGTGTGTGGGTTGTTGTTCACAATACTGCAAGACATCGATTAAACCAGTAATGGCAATGGACACAGATGATGTATGTGTGTGCCAAATACACATATGTACCTGTGACCTTCAATAGTTCCCATGTCTGATGCCTGCCACATGTGAATACATGGTAATTGCACTGGATAACATTATGATTGTGGTCTTCTGTGCAGGTGCTGCATGTGGTATGTGTATATACAGTGTGAGTTGTATATGGTATCATCCTAGCAGCGAGGGATACACATCTGGTCTGGGGCATATAGTCTACATGTTGTTGATGAACAGGTGCTGCATGTTTTCACCTGTTGTGGGAGTGGTATCAAGTTGTTCCATAGCAATGCAGTGACTACATGCTAGGAACCTTTCAGCTAGGGTGTTGTAGCTACAGTAATTAATCAGCATTCAGTAATACTTCAGCATTCTTGGTGAGGGTATGATGCCAACCAAGGTCAGGGTCATACCAGCCTGTGCCACATGCTCAGAGAGCCCTTCTATGTTCCCTATCATGTAGTCAGGAGGTACATCACAGGTCAGCCATAGTGGCATGGACAATGACTGAGTCATATGTGTCCATGCCTCTGACTGAAAAACCTTTTCTTGTGTTTAT
>NC_056727.1:850761585-851034955 GCF_019279795.1 Protopterus annectens | reverse complement strand
AATTTTTTGGCCAAAACGGGGCCGGGGTTTTTAATGGGGCCCACTCCCGGGTACCCTTTACTCAAACTTGCCCTAAGTGTGTGAGCATGCCCAGTTCCAGACTTTCAGTGTTTGTTGCCTGACATTTTGTCTCATAGTTTCCAGAGTGTGTGAGGATGCCCAGTACTGACCTTGCGGTATGTTGCTGTCTGCAAGTCCACTATGTTTGTTGATGTTATTGTGAATAGTACCGATTTTAACATTTATACTATATGTCTGTTGAATGTCAGGTTCTCAATTACTGCCAGACCTCACCTGTCATGTCTTAACTCAACAGGGATTATGCTATGCATGCAAGGTTTCCATGAGATACTTAGCATTGATTTATCAACATTCTTTCATGCGACTGACCATTGACATACTGTCATGGTTTGAGTGGTTCTGTACTCTGACTATAGTGCACTGTATCCTGGATTCGAGGACTCTCACTGCTTCATATTTTTATACATGCCAGAACAAACACTTCCAGAAAAGTTACGCAGATATGGACTTGTTAACCTGCTTTTGATGTACTATACCCATTTGACCAGACTTGCACGCACAACATTGCTGGACAGTGCACAATATTGCTGAACATTGCCTATGGTTGTGCTACTAAGTGTGTGCAATTTTGTTTACATATACTAAATAGTGGTGAGCTGTTTATCACTGCTTTTATATTGCTTAACACATAGCAATCGTGTAAGGTGGTGCTGCAGGGCTGCGTATGAAGGATGCCCATTTTACACTCCTTATACATGTTTGTTAACAGGTAGTGGCAAGTTAGGCACCGCTTTACTATATATGCGAGTTGGAGAGGTATCATTTCAGGGTTCCTACTGAGCCAGTGTTATGTATATGCCATCGTTGCCTCTTAGCCAAGGCCAAAGCATACTGGGCCGCCTCCTTCTGCCTACTGGGGCAGGCTCAGGATTGTTCCTCTCCTCTGAAAAGGTTCGGCTCTGCCTGTGATGGCCTTGGCAGTGGTGGGGGCTGTTGTGCTTGCCTATGCTGCTCCTGCTGCAGCTGTTTTGCAGGATCATATTGTGTAGCATAGCACATACCATGACTATTTGGGTATATGGTTGGTGAGTACTGCAAGGCTCCACCTGATGTGTCCAGGCACCTGAACCATGACTTGAGCAGCCCAAACCTGCGGCTCAATTACGTTTTGTGTTTGTCGTGTTGCCTCGATCCTGGCGTTCCTGTTCAGGTGTGTGTGCATTTCTGATGGGTGTCATCAGCCATGGCTTGAGTGCATATCAGCATCCCCCACTAGGTGACCATGAGGGATGTCCCCATTGACAAATGTTTGGTACAGCAGTGTCAGATGCCAGATATGGGAGTCATGGTAGCTTGCAGGGCAGCCAGCACACACATTCAATATTATGCCCTGGGCATCACATGACCTGGAAGTTGATGGAGGGTAACCCTTGCGGTTTGTAGTAGACCCTACCCCGCTCACTGGCTGGTGCTTTGATCGCGAGATATGCGTGCAGTCTATTGCACCCACTACCTCAGGGTATTCGCTATTTGCTGGAAGAGGCGCATATTGCTGGCCAATACCTCCGCAGGGGTTGGGGAAATATACATGATCACTGACATGTGCTGCCATGGCATTCAGGAACTGATGCAGTACCCTAGATGCTGATGCCTGTAGAAATCCCCATCATATGGCCAGTTGGTCTCTGGAAGGTACTTGTTGCCCTACAATATTCTTAGGCCAACATATACCTTGGTTTCTACTGGGATGGGTTCCCCTCTGTTGGTTCTGTGTGTGAGGTGTGGCCTGCACAGCTCAACAATTTGCTGCATGAGGTCTCTGTCCACTCTATAAGCTCCACTATCTCCAGCTCATGTAGTCCCTGGTAGGTTAGCCTAGGCCTGTACACTCTTCTCGTCTCCTCACTGTGGGTTTGCTCAGCAGCATTTGCATTATCACCACCCTCAGCATGTTGCATATGTCGCCTTATGACAGCGGTGACAGACCCTAACATTTCTTTTGTCTTAGTAAAGCTTTTCAGTTTTCACTTCTATTAGCTTACTGCAGTGTTGCAGTGTGTCTGAGGAAAAACATACTGGAATGTTTTTGTTGAGTTTTAAGTGCTGGGCTGGGCTGGTGTACTGCCTGTGTAATTGCCTGATTCTGATTGTTTTCACCTGCTAGCTCTGCTGAGTATTCCTAGTTAACTTCCTACTATTTGTTGTGCTTCTTTTCCCGTTCTGTTTCCTCAGGGGGGCAGCACTGTGCAAACAAACAAGTGCAAACACGTGCACACCTGCTCACATGTGCACACATGCTTACATGGACTACATCTTGCTTATTCTTGTTACAGCGTGAGCACACCGGCATAAGCGCACTTACAACTATTTACACAGCCTTACATATGCTTACTCAGGCCTACATGCATGCACATATGCTTACGCACATTGTCTTACTCAGGTTTACACTGGCGAACAGCGTGCATGCCGCGATCAGCAAGGAACTTTGGTGTTATCCACAGCATACACCTTCGATTTCTTGACTTTACCTGGCCTACCTGTTGACACACCTCTTTCACTATTATGTAAATGTAAGCTGACACATGTCACTCTGCTCCAATAGGCTGCACTCCTTTCATACATACCCTCCTTGTGATGTCACCTATCTTCTACTCTGTTACTCCCCTTATCCCTACTCCTACACTCCAGTGATGCGCTCATTTGCTATGTTAACTTGCGATTCACTATCATAACTCTCATTTGCATAGGATTGCCTACTAATGCTTAGTTACATCTCTTAGACTGAGCTTCCCCTTAGCAACCTCTACCCGGTGGCCATGTTGTCTTCAGCCTGCCATTCCCTTGCATTGTAGATTCATTTTCCTATAAAATCCACATTTGTGGATCTTAATTATTATTTTCTGATATTTAGAGAGCGTTTGGCAGCTGCACTATGGATAAACCCAGATCGGGATAAAAAAAGTTTTTTTATTTGCATCACTTCCGTTGCCAATGGCCATATTTTTGGCCTTTGGCATGCTTCCTCCTGGGAATGCATGCTTTTTACAGCTGACGCGGCTCCGTTTTGCTATTTGCAAAACCGTACTCAGTTATCAACTGAGTATGTTTCTGCAGATAACACTACTCCTACTCGGACGGGTTCAGGTTTCCTGGATTGCAAATTTACCTCATTTGTATGGCTTTCACCTGCAATTGGGGTAATTTGCATATCAACCCTATCCGTGTCAGACTAGTTTGGAACTCTATTGCGCCCTATCTGCTGTTCCTGGATGGCTGGTAGGACATATTGGCTTGCTGGTGTCTTACTCTACTCTTAGACTCCATGCAAGCCTTCATGAATCCAGCCCATGGAGAAACACCTGTAGAAGTACTAAATGGTTGCAGATGGGTAGCTTACACTATAGTGGCCATTTCATCTAAGCTGTGGATCCAATAAGTTGGTTCAGTGATTATGCTTGACCAGCTTCAGTCAGGAATCAGTGTTGAGGGTGAGCAGTCCATGGTCTGGGTAACATTTTTGGGGCATTGTTTGCAATATGTATGAAGGTATCACATGTCTGTTCTGTGCTGCTTCCTTTGGTGTGTGGATAAAAGGTCTACACAAATACCTATGTAAAAGGCATCTGTGTTCAGTCTGAGAAAATTGCATTCATGTTGTGTTTGATGTCCTCTTGTAAACCCATGTCTACATATGGTTTCTACAGCACACACCTACACACACACACACACACACACACACACACACACACACACGCACACCTTGCACACACACACCGCTTTTACACACTTTCCTATGTCCTATAAATACTGCCTAAGCTATTTGCCTGGATAAACTGAAGCATGTAGTGGTTGTGCATATCACTGGAAACAAAGGTGCTAAACACTGGGGCTTATAGCCTGTGCTGGGACTATTCCACCTACACAGTCAGTGGATCGACCAAGATGTCTGTACTGAAAACATTGCAGCCCACCAACAATACATGGAACCATTTTGCTTGTTTCTGCAGACAATACACTATTTTTACCCATTTTGACTAAGTTAATCCTACTATGCCAGTAGCCTTTTTGGGCTGGAACTCTGGTGCTCTTTGTACTAAGTAGAGATAATTTGACCAGGACACTGGAGTACTTACCCTGTATTTTTGATAGGAGTAATAGGACCAGACTACTTACCCTATATTTTGATAGAAACAATAGGATTGTTTACATCCATGAGCTACCAGAAACTAAGACAGATGGGACCTCAGTTTAAGGTCTCATCCAAAGAACAACACATTCAGGGTATAGCCTTGACCCTGCCGCATGAAGTATACATGCTGAATCAGAACAACACAAGCTCAGAGGATACACATACATATTTCAGGGGTGTCCTACATACAGCAATGTGTTCACACGTTGTCTACCTTAGGGGTGCTTTGCCATCATCAACATCATCAGCTCCTCTCTTTTCCATTTTTCTACATGGGGTCAGGGTGTTGTGTCATATCATCATCTCTCTTCCTATTCAGTGCCACTCTCCTACCTTCTTTGACACTCATTGACACTCATGCCTGACTGTCACAGATCTTCTTTCACACAATCAGTCCACCTCTTTGCCCTCATTTTCTCCTGCCTTCTTTCTGTCTGTCCCAAATCTTCCTAACTAGATCATCTTCTGTGTTCCTGCACATGTACCCAAACCACTGCAATCTCTTCTCTTTGAACTTTTCTGCAATTGGAACTACTTCAGCTTCTACTCTAATGTCCTCATTTATTCATCTGATCCCACAGGGTTCATCCTTGCACACATCTCAGGCATTTCATCTGCATCAGATCTAGCTTCTTCAGCTGTCCTGCTTTTGCTGCCGAGGTTTCTGTACCATACAGTAATACTGTTTACACCACTATTTTTTACAACTTACTTTTGTTCCTTTGCCATTCTTCTGTCATACACTACCCTGATACTTTGTACCAATTAGCTGTAGCCCATCTGATTGTAGCTTTGCCCTCCTCATTCAGATTTCCATCTCCTCAACCACCCACCCCAGATGGTAAAATTTGGTGGTTTGCTGAAGTGAATTTTGGTGGCTGGTGTTCACTGAAGACATATTTGATGAATGCATCTTACACAGAATTAATATAGACCCCTGGAAATACACTTTATAAATGCATACATCTTATAAAATCAGTTAAAGACAGAATGCTGCATTTATATATTTATATAACTTTTACATTTGGTTGCATTCATTTACTGAATGCACTCGAGTGCTTCAGTTACCATGCTTTATATTATTTCCCTGTATATATATTAATGAAATCAGTTAAACCTTAGTCCTATTTACAAATTATTCACGTTTTACAGCTTCTTCAACCAGTCTTGTGGTTCTTCTTTCCTGTTTGTTGCCAGTTGTAAGTGATTTGTTCCTCAGCTGTAAAGAAGACATGCCACACTTGTTGTTTACCTGTATTTCACCATCTGTTTCTCTTAATATTACTTATATGACAAATACTTATTTGGAAGACATTTCATTCACTGCTGTACTTACTATATGTTTGTTGAATATGTACAATCTGAATTCTCATAGGTTCATAGGTAGGAACTAAGGTATAGGCCCAAAGGGTCTAAGTAAGCCTAGCCAGCAAGGTTCCCTGGCTTATAGGTTCATAGGTTCATAGGTTTATACTAGGCTATCTGCCGAGGGCATTTACAAGCCTAGCCCATAGTTTTGTGGCTTCGCCACCCATTTAGTTGGAGAAACTATGCCCATTATTTTGCAGTGCCTCTGTCGAGCAGAGACACTGAGGGTAATCCTAGGGTATATCTGCGATCTCCCATCCATTGGTCAAGATTCCTCTTGAACAAAGCCAGCGAGGTGCTCTGCCTCACATATACTGGGATTTTGTTCCACAGCATAGAGTCTTTGGGTGATGAATCTATCCCTCCAGCATGTCCTATTAATAGCTGTGTCTAGGTTTAGGTCTCCTGCCCTTGTGGCTCTAAGAGATTTCGATTTTTGAGGTGAAGCATGTTCATCAAATCTGGGTTTGACATGGCCTTGTATGTCAGGCACAGGTCACCTCTGAGCAGGCGATGGCGACTGAATAGAGCTGGAGTTCTTTCAGCCAGGCAGCATAAGACATATCTTTGAGACCTTTTATCCTTTTGGTGAGGAACTTTTGGGGCCTCTCCAGCTGCTGCAAGTGTCGGGTCAGATACATTCGAATGGGGCATTGTACTCAATCATTGGTCTGATGAGTGATGAGTACAGGAGACTATGACCTCCCTTGATCTAGATGTGAAACCCTTCATGATCAGGTGGGCAATGTAGAAGGTCTTCCTAACTATTTTAGCAACATGAGTGTCGAATGAAAGGTTACTGTCAACCTGGGTCCCCAGGTCCCTGATAACTTCTTCTGTGCTCAGTGGATTGCCTCTTATATGGTAGCTAGGGGTAACCTTGATTTTCCCGAAGTGTATGACTACGCATTTTTTGGCATTTAACTTTAGGCCATGGCTCTGGCACCAGTTATCCATTTCTGTGAGGCCCTTCTGAAGGATATCTGTGTCAGATGTGTTTTCGACTATGGCGCCCAGTTTGCAGTCATCTGCAAACTTGGTGCCATAACCCTCCTGTGTTGCTTGTACTTTGGAGAAGTAGATGCGAACAAGAGTGGGCCCAGGACTGAGCCCTGTGGGACACCACTTGTGACAGGCATTGAGTCTGACATGGCCAGCAACTCTGACCCTGTGGGTTCTGTCACTCAGCCAGTTTGCAACCCATCTTGTGGCGTATGGGTTTGCTTTAGGCTGATGAGTTTTTTCAATGATACCCGAGTGGGGTATTGTATCGAAGGCCTTTGCTAGGTCCAGGTAGGCTGTATGGACTGCCTTACCCTCATCAATGGCCTTGGTGACCGTTTCAAAGAAGTCAACCAAGTTTAGAAGGCATGATCTGCCTTTGACAAAAGCCAAACTGGGTTTGATCCAGAGTCTGCAAATTCCTATGTCTTTATTTATGAGATCCATTATGATCCTTTCCATGGCTTTGCAGATAAGGCTTGTCAAGCTAATGGGATGGTAATTTCCAGGGTCGGTGGAGGCACCGCCTTTGTGAAGTGGGACCACAGTGGCATGCGCCACTCCTGGATGCGTATCCAGAGGTGTGACTGAGATTAAACAGCTGTCCTAACTGTGGGTTTAATTCCTCGTTGAGTTCATGGAGTACACATCCGGGGACACCATCAGGTCCCATGGATGCAGTGTTTTTTGCCTTGGAGAGAGCAGTTTTCACCTGGGCATTAGAGATGTTTGGGGGGGTACTATCATTTGGTATAGATATATCTCCTTTTGGCCGGGAGGGTGGGGTGAAGTTTGCACTGAACCTGTCCGCCAGTATGTTGGCAATGTCTGTAGGATCAGTAATCTTCACATCGTTTTTAACTAATTCTGAGCATATCTGGGGCTTCCTCCCAGGTTTCTTATAGCTAAAGAAGGCCTTATGATTGTCTTTTGAGTCCTTAGCTATTTTTTCTCAAAATTTGCTTTGGATGATTTTATGAGAGCTCTTAGATTTTTACTTATAATGATCAAGGTGTCTTACCTCTTAAGGATTTAGCTCTATCTTGTAGTAGCTTCCTCCTTTTGTTGTAGAGTTTGTTTATGGCTGGGGTCCACCAGACTGGACACCTGCCTTTGGTACAGAGAGTCTTTGTTTTGTTTGGGATTGCCTGATCCATGCAGTCCTGCAGGTGCTGGTAGAAGGCATTTGTAAGTGATTCAGTGGCTTGCGTGAGTGTTTACCGCAGGCTCGGGGCCTTAAAGGAGACCACACTAGTCTTTAGAAGTGTGAAGTCAGCTTTGAGAAGTTCTTTACTGTGGTTTTTTTGTTTCAGGTGGGGGTGGGATGAGGACCTCCAGCAAGATTAGCTTGATCTGATCTCACCAGTGAGGGGTATACTTCAGGTGTTGAACATTGTGCTCCCATGTTCGTGATGATGAGATCAAGTATGTTTTCTCCTCTTGTGGGGATGGTGACTAGTTGTTCCATGGCATTTGAGTTTATGAATTCCAGGAACGTTTGGGCCAGAGTGTTTGGGCTTGAGTAGTGTTCCCAGTCTATATTTGGGTAATTGAAGTCACCTAGTATAATGGTGTTTGGAATACATTTATCCCCTCAGTGTTTTCAGGAAAGCCATGTGAGGTTCCTGGGTTTTGCGAGGTGGCCTGTAACATGCTACAAATTGCAGAGCAGTCTTGCCTATGGTTAATTGCACCTGGATGGTCTCGATGCATCGTCGTTGCCACCAATCTTGAGGTGTGGGTGTCCTTGATGAATATGGACACCCCCTCCTTTCTTGGTATTGTCCGAATTTTGGGGCGGAGCATGATATGAGGTAAAACCTGATAGTGCTGGGGTGCTCTCAGGAGCCTTGAACCAGGTTTCTGTCACAGCACAGACATCGATGTTCTCCATACTGAGAAGGGCCTCGGAGTGCGTGCATTTTGAGATTGAGACTTCTGGCATTGAGCAGCATTACCCTTAGTTTTTCCATTATTGAGTTCTAGGGTGGTAGGTTTAGAATTTGAGCCTTGCCTAAAAAGGCACTATGGGGTGGCAATAGCCTTTGCCAATATCCGAATCCCAGGGGTGACAGGTGCAAGCCATCCCTAGAAGCAGCGTGCTTGTCCAGCATGTCATCCCAGGCAGACGAACATTGGATCCCCTTTGAATGACACCAGAATTTAAGCCAATTGTTAAAGCTGATCATCTTATCTCTGTATTGTGGCATCATTTTTGGTGAAGGTAGGATACTGCTCAATGTCAGGGTCATACCTGCCTGGGCTACATAATCAGAGAGCTCCTCAATGTCTCTTTTCATGTAGTCCAAGGAGTGCGTCTCAGGTCGTTTACACCAAGCGTGGACAATGAATGAGTCGTACTTGTACCTGCTGTTGAGAGACCTGAGTGCTTGCGTTATGTGGCGGATTCTAGCGCCCGACAGGCAGCTTACTGCGACCTTCTCCTTATTCAATCTGGTGGCGGGGCGTCAGTGTGTCTGACTATTGAGTCACCAATGAGTATGTTTGGCATTGTGTTTGTCCTTGAGGGCTGTGACTGTTTGACACTCTGACTATGTGGTCTATGTGTTGCAGGTGTTGTGTTCTGAGGTGGTAGTTGTTTGGGTGTCTGCTTTGGTGGCCTCTGCTGTTTTGGTAGATTTTTGGTCAGAGCCTCCGAGTATGTCTTTGTGTGATTATGTGTATGATTTGAAGTTGTGATGGTACTATGTGTGACTGGGTATGTAATGTGTGGTTACCTTCTCCTCTGGGCCACCCACAAAAGTTATTTTCTGTGTCCCTGAGCAGAGCCACAGAAGTGATCAGGGGTGTATTTCCTATTTTCCATCCACTCATCAAGATTTTTCTTGAAGAGTGCTAATGAGAACTTTGAAATCACCCATTAATAAGTGTTTGGTTGAACTCTAATATTTTCCAGTATATCAAGAAAAGAGGGTGGGAATCCTGGGGCATGGTGGGGATCTGTAGCAAGCTACAATTTGGATTGCAGTTTGCCCAGAGTTAGTTGCACTTGGATAACCTCGGATGCATTATGCTGAGCAACTAGCCTGGAGCGTGGATATCCTTAATGAATATGGACACACCTCTACCTTTGGTGTTAGGTTTGATGGCCAAAAGTCTGGTGAGATATAGCCTGGTAATGCAGAGGTGTTCTCTGGATCATGAACCAGGTCTCAGTCACTGCACAGATATCGATGCTCTCCATTTTAAGGAGTACCACGAGAAAGTGCATTTTTGAGATTTAGCCTTCTAGCATTGAGTAGTTTTTGCTTGCCTGTTCCTGTTATCATGGTGAATTTGTCATTTGAACCTTGCCTAAATAAGGCACTATAAGGGCAGCAAGAGCCTTAGCCAGTATCCAGAATCCCAAGAGTGACAGGTGCAGGCCATATCTGGCAAGGCATCATGGTCTGTTGACTATGTCATCCCAGGCAGACAGATACTGGATCACCTTAGAATGACACCAGAAGCTTAGCCAGTGCTTCCAGTCTTCCAGTCTTCCCTTTACTGCAAGTTATAAAAAAAATCAATACACTTTTGGTGGCATAGTGTTTTAAAATATTATGCTTTGCAAGTAACTGTGTCTGAATTGCATTGAGCCAGATGGTGGCCACTCACAGAAAAATGTAGCAATTCAAGGACGTCTTTAGAATCTTAGCTGTACAGACGTGTGTGCTTTAACAATTTTCTGTCTACAGATCCTTAGCATATAAGGGTAGTGATTTAAAATATATACCGATGTAATACAACTGGTCAGTTCTTGCTAAAGTATGTGCTGTTAATTCACTTAACCCTTTCCTCTCTCCACAAACCTCCACTCTGACAAGGGTGTGTGGTACCTGAAGAGAGTTCAACCATCTTGAACTTGTAGTTAATATTTGGGAAGAGCTTACTATGCAAATAAATAATTTTCTGGTGTACACAAACAAAATATTTTCTTTATAAAAGCTGTCTACTTGTAATTAAACTATTACCTAAGGTACTACAATAGCACATAAAATTATTATGTGCAAATTTTTTTTTTGCTTTCTGCATTAATGCATAAACAAGTTGTCATTAGTGTTCTCATGCAGATTTATATCTGTGATTTCCAGACATATATATATATATATATATATATATATATATATATATATATATATATATATATATTTGCAGATTATTATACTGAGATATATATATATATATATATATATATATATATATATATATATATATATATATATATATATATATATAGATCTACTTCACATGACTGAAAACTCAGAATACAGAATTTCCACTGACAGAGACCACAATACCTAAATTTCAAGGTACTGAAAACTCATTGACTGAGTCTCATTATACTAAAAGCTTACAATGCTGAACTTTGAAATACTGACTTTTAAGCTATAGACATGCACACTTACAACACCAGCAACTAACTCTTTCTAAAACTGAAAAACTACTTACTTACCCTTTTAACAGAAACCAGATGATATAAAAACCAAACTAGGTGGGGCTACACCCCCATTCCCCAATGTCGGGCTGTACCCCCTCACACCCTTCTATATATACTAACTCCAGGATTGCATTACAGTGATGAAAAGGGCATACACCTTTTATTTACCTTACAGTACTGTACACACTGCCACTGCTGCCAGGAGGGATGAATTGTCTGCCATATTACTTTAGATACTTCCCATTAAAATGTAAAGAGACATACCCACATTTAGAAACACTACAACACTACTTTCTACACCACTATTGGTATTCTGACAGTCAGCACTTTAAGTTAGAGTAATTTTTTTTTATCACAAGCAAGTCACAGGCAAAGGGAAACACATCATGTTTATTGCTTAAAAGTCAGTATTTTGAAATTCAGCATTGTAAGATTTCAGTATAATGAGACTCAGTCAAATGAGTTTTCAGTATTTTGAAAATTAGGTATTGTGGTCTCAGTCAAATGAAATTCAGTATTTTGAGTTTTCAGTCATGTGAAGTAGACCCATATATATCTATCTATATATATATATATATATATATATATATATATATATATATATATATATATATATATATATATATATATATATATATATGTATATATATATTCCATTTGTATTTATAAAAACAATTATATCACCTAAACATTCCATGTATTTGCATACAGATGCAGTCCTCTGTACAGATGTTTATGCTTTCTTTCGCATTATTTATTTATTTATCGGTTTATTTGACATTTGTTAAGTTGGATAGTCCATCTAAGCAAAAGCTCTTTTTTAGTGGAGGCTCATGGAGAAAAGGTCCACAGTAAAAGTAAGCAAAACAATTTACAAAAATTGAAGTTGAATACAATATACAATAAAACAGTTAAGCAAATGTAGATAAAGCTTTACAATACAATATTGTAAGAGATATTATGGGCAGGATTCACGAAGGCTTGCACGGAGTCTAAGAGTAGTGTAAGACTCCATGCAGCCCTCGCGATCCAGGAACAGCCTGAAATTCCATGTAGAGACCAGCTAAAGCGTCTCTTACATGGAGTGGCGATGGATATGCTAATCACCTCACTTGCAGCGAAGGCATGCAAATGAAAGTGAATTAACAATCCAGGAAGCAAAAGCAGCCTGTGTAGAGCGTTTTAGCTGCAGAAATGTACTGAATTGACAACTGAGTAAGTTTCTGCAAATAACACAATGGAGCCATGTCAGCTCAAATAAAGGGTGCATATGTGTCAGGCAGCATGCCAATGGCCAATGGCCAAATATGTGGCCATTGGCAAAGTACCCGATGCAAATATGAGAAATAAATAATTTTTTTCCCAGCGCCAAATGGGCTGTGCTATATAAAACATAAAATGAAGGTTATAAACCCACAAATGTGGGTTTTATGCAACTACAGATATACAATGCAGGGACCAGCAGACCAAAACAACATGGCCACCGTTTAGTGGTTGCTAAGGGGAAGCTGAGTCTAAGACATGTAACTAAGCATTAGTAGGCAATCTGATGTAAATGAGTGTTAGGATACTGAATTCCACTGTCACATAGCAAATGAGCACATTCTGAGTAGTGTAAGAAACACATAAGGGAAGGAATAGAGTAGGAGATAGGTGACATCACAGGGGAATGGTAGAAAGAAATGCAGTTCATTGGAGGTCAGTGTTACATGACAGATGTCAGACACATATCATGGAAAGAGGAGTGCCACAAGATAAGCATGGGAAAGTCAAGAAATGGAAGGTGTACACTGTTGCTTACACCAAAGTTTCTTGCTGGTGCATCTTGCGTGTGCGCCCATGAGGCGTGAGTAGGGCAGTGTGTGCATGTAAGGCAGACTGAGCATGTGGGAGCCTGCTGGCAGACTTATAAGACTGTTTGCTGGTGTGCACATGTTTTAGCGAATAAGACAATTCTAAGCGTGTAAGCATGTGTGCGTGCGTGTAAGCCACTGTGGCGTGTTTCTGCTGGTATGCGCATTGCTCCCCGGAGAAACAGAAAGGAAACAGGAAGCAACAGAATTAGTAGGAAGCTAGCAGGAATACTGCTGGAGCTAGCAGGTGAAAACAATTAGAAGCAGGTAATTACACAGGCAGCATATTAGCCCAGCCAAGCACTTAAAACTCTGCAAACAGCAGTGCAGGATGTTTCTCTCAAGAGACACTGCAAGACAGGAGTAAGCTATTAGAAGTGAAAACTGAAAAAGCTGAACTCAGAGCAGAAATGCTAGGGGCTGCCATAGCTGTCATAAGGAGACATAGGCTACTTGCTGAGGGTGGTGACAATGCAAATGGTGCCAGACATCCCACAGTGAAGAGGCGGAGAAGAGTGTACAGGCCCAGTGCCACCTACCATGGGTTACAGGAGCTGGAGATAGTAGAGCTATAGAGTGGACATAGACCTCCTGCAGCAAATTGTTGAGCTATGCAGGCCACGCCTCACACACAGAACCAACAGAGGGAACCCATCCCAGTGGAAACCAAGGTATGTGTTGGCCTAAGAATACTAGCAACAGGTACCTTCCAGAGACCAACTGGTGATATGATGGGGATATCACAGGCATCAGCCTCCAGGGTACTGCACCAGTTCCTGGATGCCATGTCAGCACGCCGGTGATCATGTATATTTCCCCAATGCCCATGAGGTATTGGCCAGCAATATCGTCTCTTCCAGCAAATAGCGGAATACCCTGAGGTAGTGGGTGCAATAGACTGCAGCACATATGCATCAAAGCACCAGCCCGGTGGCGGGTAGGGCCTACATTAACTACAAGGGCTTCCCCTCCATCAACTGCCAGGTCATGTGTGATGCCCAGGGCATAATAATGAATGCGTGTGCTGGCTGCCCTGGGAGCTACCATGATTCCCATATCTGGCATTTGACGCAGCTGTACTAGACATTTGCCAATGGGGACATCCCACATGGACACCTAGTGGGGGATGCAGGTTATGCACTGGAGCCGTGGCTGATGACACCCATCAGAAACGCACACACACATGAACAGGAGCGCCATAATGAGGCTGCGCACAAACACGTAATGTAATAGAGTGTGTGTTTGGGCTGCTCAAGGTATGGTTCCGGTGTCTGGACACATCTGGTGGAGCCTTGCAGTACTCACCAACTACATGTACCTAAATTGTCATGGTATGTGCTATGCTACATAATATGATCTTGCAAAAACAGCTGCAGCAGGACCAGCATAGGGCCGGGCCAAACAGCCCCCCACCATTGCCAAGGCCATCATAGGCAGAGCGTGACTCGGAGGAGGAACAACCTGAGCCTGCCCCAGTAGGCAGAAGGAGGTGTGCCAAGTATGCCCTGGCCTTGGCAAAGAGGCAATGCATAACACATACACTGGCTCAGTAGGAACCCTGGGAATGATACCCCACTCTGACTCACTCATATAATAACATGGATGCCTAAAATGACATAACCTGCTCTCAAACATGTACAGGGAGTGTAGTATGTGCATCCGACAGAGGCAGTCCTGCAGCACCACCTGAGGCATGAATGCCATGTGTTAAGCAATGTAACACCATGTAGTATATGCAAACTTGATGACCCTGACTAGCATCCTACCCTCACCAAGCATGATGCCACAATATGACGATGAGATGATCAATTGCAATAATTGGCTGAAGTATTGCTGTTAGAAAAAGGGGATCCAATGTGTGCCAGCCTGGGATGACATGCTGAGCATGACATGATGCTCCACCTGCTAGGGTTGGCGTGCACCTATCAGTCCAGGCCATATGGATACTGGCAAAGGCTGTTGTTACCCACAGCGTGCCTTGAATAGGTAAGGCTCAAAACACAAACCCACCTCCATAGGTATCACAAGGGATAACAACCTAGATGTAATGCTACCCAATGCCAGAAGTCTAAACAGCAAGATGCATGCAGTCTAAACTCCCCCAGTATGGAGAATGTTGATATCTGTCCTGTAACAGAAAACTGGGTCAAGGCTCACAACAGCACCCTAACACTGCCAGGTTACACCTCATACTGTGCTGTACAGCCTCAAAACATGGAACAAACTACAAAAGGAGGGTGACTAGCAATAATTGTCAAGGATAACCACATCCCATGTTGGTACCACAACAAGGCGCAGCATGGACTAGCCATGGTCAAGTAACAGTGGCTAAAACTGCCTCCCAGTTTATAGCCTGCTACAGCCTACCATCCATAACACCAGGAACTGCACTTGGCCTATGTTGGAATACATGAATATATCAAGCCCTCCAAACCACATTATATTGGGTGACTGAAAATACCCAAACATAGACTGGGAGCATTATTCTAGCTCCAACACTGTAGGACAAAAGTGCCTAGAATCCATAAACCAAAATGCCCAGGAACAACGTACCACTCCCACAAGAGGGTAAACATACTGGATGTGATAATCAGCAACATGGGTACTGGATGGCCAGATGAGAAGTGTATCCCTCACTGGTAAGACCAGACCATAGAGTAATCACACCAGATATACACATCCTGACCACAGTCCCTGGCCAGAAAACCACAGTGAGAAACATGTGTAAAGCAAAAGTTGCACTCCACCAAACTGATGTGGAATCCATTAAAGACCCTGTGCAGGTGCAAAATATGGGCCACACCTCAGAACCTGTTATACAGGCATTCCATGAACACTGCCAGGAATGCATGGATTATGCAATCCCAAATAAAACCAAGACACAATGCCATACACGCAGGCATCTGGCATGGTGGACTCCAGCCATTACCAAACCATGCAAGAGAATGAGGAAGCTACTACATGATAGAGCAAACATAAAATGCGAAGTAATCACTGATCAGTAGTATGGCAATAAAATATGTCCATTCATACAATCCACTAAGGCCAGCTACAACAAGTTGAATCTGTGAATCTTGAGGCAATGTTACACCTGCCCCATGTACACAGACAACCCTCACCTCCCCCCAAGAAATACAAATATATGTGAGAGATGCAACCATTTATCCAAACTGGAGGCTGACCTCTCTCAACTCAGTACTGTCAAAACTAGTCAGGAGGAGAAGGTAACCACACACACCACAAACCCAGTCTCACATAGACCTTTCACAACTGCAAACCAAAGACATAAACACAGAAAAACGTTCCCTAATTACAAACACAACATATCAACAGAGGCCTTCAAAGCAGACACCCAAGCAACCACTACCTCCAAACATAGCACATGCAACACATAGTACACAAAGCTGGTGTGCCAAACAGTCTCAGGCCAGAAGGAGAAACAACATGCCTGATGCAGTTGTAATAGGTGACTCCATAGTCAGACACACTGCCGTCCGTTCACCAGACTGAACAAGAGAAAGGGTACAGTAAGCTGCCTGTAGGCTGCTACAATGCCACATAACACAAGTCGCAGGTCACCCCAAAGCAAGTAGAAATATGGCGCAGTCATTGTCCATGCTGGCACGAATGACCTGAGATGTACCTCCCCAGACTACATAAAAAGAGACATAGATGAGCTCTCCGATTATGTAGTCCAGGCCAGTATGACACTGACTGTGTGCAGCATCCTACCCTCACCACGAATGATGCCACAGTACAAACACAGAATGATTAGCTTTAACAAGTGGCACAATTGCTGGTGTCATTCCAAGGGGATCCAATGTCTGTCTGCTTGGGATGTCATGCTTGACAAGCCAAACTGCTGTGCTAGGGATGGCTTGCACCTGCTACCCCTGGGCGTCTGGATATTGGATAAGGCTCTTGCCACCACCATAGAGCCTTTCGTAGGCAAGGCTGAAAAGACTAACCCACCTCCCTAGAAAACATAACTGGAAAGAAACATAAGGGTAATGCTGCCCAATGCCAGACATGTAAACCTCAACATGCATACTCGAGGCCCTCCCAGTATGGAGAACATCGATGTCCGTGCAGTGACAGAAACCTGCAGCAAGGCTCCTGACAGCACACAGACACTAACAGGTTATATCTCATATCATGCGTTATGGCCCCAAAACCTGGACCAAAACATAAAAGGAGGGGGAGTATCCATATTCAGCACAGACACCCACACGTCCAGGTAACTGACAATGCACGAAGCATCGGAGACCACCCATGTACAACTAACTGTAGGCAAAACTGCTGTACAGTCTGTAGCATGCTACAGACTACACTCTCACACACAGGAACCCCACTCAGCCATCCTGAAGACACTGGACAGTATGAATGTCTCACCAAATACCAAACAAGGTACTCACAAATTACCACATAGGTTGTAATCCATTATGTATGGAAGGAGTAATCAGGGACCTAGGGACACAAGTGGACAGTAACCTGTAATGTGACACTCACATTGCCAACGTGGCTAGGAAGACTGCCTATATTGGACACCATATCATGAAAGGATTCACATCTACATCAACAGAGGTCATTGTGCCCCTATACTGTTCACTTATCAGACCCATAATCTAGTACAATGCATCATTTGGGATGTACCTTACCCGACACCTGCAGCAGTTAAAAAGACCTCAAAGGTACCTCACCAAGAGGATAAAGGGTCTCAAATATTTGTCATATGCTGCCTGGCTGTAGACACCCCAGCTGTATGCTGTCACATACTGCCTACGCAGAGGCATTGCATGCCTGTTGTACAAGGCCATGTCCAACACAGGAGCAATGGACATGCTCCACCCCAGAAAACCCAAATCCATCGGAGGTGTGAGAGTGAGAGATGACAACCTCAACACATAATGAAATAGGGTGTGCTGGAGGGACAGATACATAACCCAGAGGCTCCCTACACCCTGGAATGGAATCCCACTCCATGTTAGGCAGAGCCCCTCACTGACTCTCTTCAACAGGAATCCTGCCAAGTGGATGGATGATCGTAGATGTTCACTGGGGGTCTTCACTGTGTCACGTCCAGACAGAGGCACAGTAAAGTAAATCATAAATGGCCATAATATTCACATAGCAAGGGGTGGCAAAAGCCACACACTCTGGCTAGGCTTAGAAATGCCCTAGGGTCGGATAGCCTAGTATGAACCTATGAACCTATGAAAATACAAATTGTACAGGACACTAAGGATAATCACAAGGCTTTCTTAACTGATGGTAGGAACCTTGTTGGGAATTCACAGATATGCTCTGAATCACTCAAATATTACAAACAACATACCAAACACACACACATATTGCCAACATCCAACCTGACAGGTGCAGTGCACCCCCCCCCCCAAAAAAATGCAAAATATCTATCCCAGCAGAGTGCTGGCCCCCTGACATTGCAGATGCTGCGGTAACAGCCAGTATCTGCAAAGCAAAACACACAGCATCAATGGTATGAGATGGTGTCCTGGGCTGAGTCCAACATGGACTCCAAGAAGAATGGAATGCCAAATAACATTACTGCTCAATGTCAGCCTTACCACAGGATATGTACACAAAGAGCAGTGTACAACAACAGTGGTCCTTCTCCACAAAGGTGTTGCCTGAATGGATACTGCAAACTACCACCCCAGAATGCTGACAAGCTTGGTCTGCAAAGCTATGGAAAGGATCAGCATGTACCTCAGACATAAAGATATTGGGGACCTACAGACACTGGACCCTACCCAGTGTGGCTTTCTTAAGTGCAGATCATGCCCCTTAAACATGTTTGACTCATTTGAAACAGTCATTAAGGTCATTGATGAGGGGAATGTGGTCCACACAGCCTAGCTGGACCTTGCAAAAGGCTTCCATACAATACCCCACGTGTTCATTATAGATAAGCTCACCAGCTTAAATATAAACCCCTATGTCAGTAGAGGGTTGCAAACCACCAGACCAAGGACAGAACTGACATGGTCAGAAATGCTGCAGCCATGTCAGACTACAAACCAGATACAACTGGCATCCCACAAGGCTCAGACCTGGGACCTCCCTTGTCTGGTATATATGTCCCATAGGTACAGGCCAACATGGAAGGACTGTGTCTGAACAAGTATGCAGAGGACTACAAACTGGCCACCATATATGACCCTCCAGCTGACACAAGCATCCCACAAAAGGGCCACATAGAAACAGACAACTGGTGCCATAGCCATGTCAGCAAGCTAATTGCGGAAAAGTGTATAGTCAACCCCTGTGGATATACAGTAAGTGCCCACCAATTACCACATAGGTGTTAACCCATTAAGTACTTAAGATGTAATAAGAGACCTGGGGACACAAGTTGATAGATATATTGCATTGGACAAGCATGTGGCTGTAGTGGTTACAGAAACATACCATATACCCGCCTAATCATGAAGGTAGTGAGATCTAGATCAGGGGAGGTCATTGTGGCTCTGCAGTCATCCTTCATCAGTGTCACAATTGACTACAATGGCCCCTGTGGGATGTACCTCAGCAGACACCTCCATCAACTGGAAAGACCCCAAAAGTACCTCACCAGGAGTATCAAAGAGCTTGAACAGATGCCATGTGTTGCCTGATTAAACTGCAGCTCCACACACTGCCATACTGCCCGCCCAGAGGCAAGCTGTGCCTGATGTATAAAGCCATGTCCAAGCTGGAATCAATGAACATGCTGCACTTTGTACAATCTGAATGGCAGTGAGCTATGCACATGAGAGACCTGAACCCCAGCACTGACATACATAGGACAAGCTGTACTGCCTGATCCATAACACAGAAGCCACCCCCACTCTTGAGTAAACTCCCAGTACAGGTTAGCCAGAGAGTCACCCATCGACTCTCCTCAAGAGGAATCTTGATGAGTGGATGGGAGATGGTAGGTTTACCCTGGGTATCACTGTTATGTCACAGGTAGACGGAGGCACAGTATACTAACCATGACATATGTCATGGCAAACTCCATTACAATGTGTGTGAAGGACAAACACACTCTCTGACTAGCATTAGAAATGGCCTAGGGCACATCGCTAGTGTTTGCCAATGTCCACCTATGTTGTGGAATACACTACCAATGTTGGACAAGCCTGGTTTAAGTAGTCCATATCTGAACATAATGCAACATGGTCATATGTGCACAACTGGCCCCTAAACAGTCTGTTGTGCTCACTATGAAAATTTAAAGCAGTGATAGGGCTAAAGCCCAGGATACTGTCCTCCACAGTGAAAGTACTGAACCAGTACACTATATGGTACTACAGTGTTAAGTCAGTATGAAAGGATGTTGACAACTGTATGCAAAGTATCCCATGCAAACCCTGCAGGCACAGTATAATCCCTGTTGTGTTCAGACACAAAGCAGTTGGCCAGTAAGTACACAACATGACACCCAACACACAACCATAAACATGAGGTAATGTTGAAGTTCACACTCATCCACAAATGTGGTGGACTGCAGAGTTCAACATATAGAAAGCTCACACTGGGCATGCTCGCACACTTTGATAAATGAGACATATGTCAGACAACATGCCATGGAAAGGCTGAACTGGGCATGCTCACACACATATCTCAGTTTAGCAGTTGACCACACATATCTGGTATTTATGTGTTATTCCAGGAACCAACCACATTACAGCAATCTGCCCAGTGCACACAGTTAAATGACTACAGAGACATAAGTGATATAGTGGATCCCTCTCATATTCAAACATCTTCCACAGATACACAAGTTGTTCATAGAAACAGGTAATGCTATGGCAATAAAGACCTGCAAGCATCATAGAAACAGGGAATGCTATGGCAATAAAGACCAGCAGACAGTCTATCAGCAACAAATATTGTGCATCTGACAATTAAACATATGGGTGTAGAGGTCAATACTAGGCTGTTTGCCCAAGGGAATGAAAGCTTAGCCAGAGTGTGCTTGGCATCTGCATCCCCAGTACAGTAGGCTACTGTGCCACTGTAAAGTAGGTCACATAAGGCACCGTTTGAGGCTAGTGTGCTGTACCTCCATCAAGCAGGGACACAGTGGAGATCCCAGGGGTTGAATTTGCTATGCCACATCCATGTTGTTGGTGTGTGCTGGAAAAGGGTTGGTGAGGACCTCTAACAGTAAGTGGGTGTCAATAACAGACAGAGGGAAGCCTTATCTGCAGTGTCTGGACAATTTCACTGTCAACACGTTCTCGTGATGATTATGAGGAATTGAAGTGTCGTGCCAGTACTGTTCAGAGATGTCCTCCCTCTGTGGGCTACTGCTGTGCAATGTATTAGCTCACTCAGTCTGTTGGACAGCTCATATATGGCTGGTGTACACCTGACAGGGTGTCCTGTTGTGGAGGAGTCATGGGTATATTTGGGATAGCATGATCAATGCAAACCTTCCACATGCTCATAGAATGCAATTGTCAAGGATTATGCAGAGTGGCCTGTATACTCCCCCAGCATGGGTCCTTTGAAGTCTTCCACCCCAGTCTTCACAAGTGCAAAGTCTGCTTTTGATAAATACACTTTGTTTGCAGTGACAACCTTGCCTGGGGGTGGAGATGGGATACGGATGTCCAGAGAAAGGTGGGTATGGTCAGATATCAACAATGGTGGTCTACATCTGGTGTGGAACAGTGAGTACCCATGTTGCAGATGGTCAGGTGCAATATGTATTCCCCTTGTGGCTGTGGTGAGTGGTCCTGCCATAGCACATGGACTCACAAATTGTAGTGGCTGTAGAAGTAGGGTGTGTGCAATTACATGTGTAAGAGAAATGACCCTTTTGGCAACCAGTACAACACACCAGCTGCTGCATATTAAAACTCTACACAGAGATGATGTCAGCACCCTACAAGTTCAGGAGAAGAGTGCAAATCTCCCAGTAATGCAAATAGCATGCTCTGCTACTGCGTCTCTCACTACTCTCATAGCACAGTTAGTTATGGCTTTCAGTTCCACACATGCCAGGTGTGTTTTTGTGTGGGTTGTTGTTCACAATACTGCAAGACATCGATTAAACCAGTAATGGCAATGGACACAGATGATGTATGTGTGTGCCAAATACATATGTACCTGTGACCTTCAATAGTTCCCATGTCTGATGCCTGCCACATGTGAATACATGGTAATTGCACTGGATAACATTATGATTGTGGTCTTCTGTGCAGGTGCTGCATGTGGTATGTGTATATACAGTGTGAGTTGTATATGGTATCATCCTAGCAGGGATACACATCTGGTCTGGGGCATATAGTCTACATGTTGTTGATGAACAGGTGCTGCATGTTTTCACCTGTTGTGGGAGTGGTATCAAGTTGTTCCATAGCAATGCAGTGACTACATGCTAGGAACCTTTCAGCTAGGGTGTTGTAGCTACAGTAATTAATCAGCATTCAGTAATACTTCAGCATTCTTGGTGAGGGTATGATGCCAACCAAGGTCAGGGTCATACCAGCCTGTGCCACATGCTCAGAGAGCCCTTCTATGTTCCCTATCATGTAGTCCAGGGAGGTACATCACAGGTCAGCCATAGTGGCATGGACAATGACTGAGTCATATGTGTCCATGCCTCTGACTGACCTGTATGCTTGTGTTATGTGGTGGACCATAGTGCCCCACGGGCATATCACTGTGACCTTCACCTCGTCCAGCCTGGTGAGTGGGACCTCACTGTACCGGACAATAAAGGTACCTAACACAACTGTAGCAGGTGTGTTGTCTAGCCGTACAGGCTGTGACTGTTTGGCACACAGGATTTGTGTGCTATGTGTTGCACATGCTGTGTTCCGGCTTAACATATGCCTGTGTGCCAGCTGCAGAGGTGTCTGCTGCTCAGGCAGGATGCTATTCTGAGGCTCCACAAATGCCCCAGTGTGTTCATGTGTTTTGATTTCTGCCAGTGTAGGTCAATACCAGACTGGTATTGTAGTCACTGTAGTATTTCATGCCACCTGACAGGTTATGCCAGTACTGGGTTCAGAGTGCTTAGTCCCCAGTCTGGCTATGTGGTTGCATCTCATACATGTGTTGTACATCCATGTGTAGGGGAGAGGGTTGACTGTGTACATGTGGCAGCTGTGACATTGCCACATGACTCACATATTCCACAACTGTACCATAGAGGTGACTGACAAGTGACCTTTGCACATGCTACCATAGTATTGTGATTGCCATGGTGATTAACAGCACATAGGGCCAATGGGGAACAAGGTACAGAAGGTGAGAATGTGAGGGTGTAGTGCCTGTGATTAGTTAGCACTGGCATATATGACTGCTCACGTGGTCAAATGCCAGGAAAGTCATATGCAATGTGTCACAGGCAACGTACATGCGAACAGAACAAACAGTGACATTCTGTCAAGTGAGACATGGACATACATATAGTAAGCTATGCAGATGCCACTAGGAGTCCACAGAAGCTCTGTAAATCTGCATTGCAGCTGGGATCAGTGTTCCAGGGTAACTGCAAGCAAACATGCATGCAAATAAAGCTACAGTAAGCAGGGCTGCATGTAGTCCATTGTACAACAAACAAGCTGTACCACTTCCAGTAGGTCACAGTGCAAATATGCAGGCACTATACACATGTACATGGAAATACACAGGTCAGATGGCCAGGGTCCAGTCTCAGCGCACACAGGTGTACAGACCATGTACCGTCAGGATGTACAATAACCGGATGGAAACCTAGATGCTCATACCTGCAGTAATACACATGTCAAATAACAGACACTGAGCCTTCACTCAGTGGTTCCATACTTAGTAGGATGTATGCTACCTGTCCTGCCACCACAGTATCCCTGACATTTATGGGGACTCTCCCTCCTGTGAAAGTTAGTTTTGTGTGTTGGGGCTGTCTAGCATGGTATGAGATGTGAGCTTGCAGTGCTAGGGTGCTCCTGTGTGTCCTGTACCAGTCGTATAGTACTGCACACATATCAACATCCTCAAACATCTGCATTGCAGAGTCCAGTGTGGGCAACATGCCATTTGCAGTTTACATGTCCATCATTGCGTATCAATACTTTCATTACCTTATCCCCTGTGCTACCTATGTATGTGGCCTTCTGTTGACATCCTTACCACCAGTATGCAAACATGTGCAGATAATACACTATGGTACTTACCATGGGTGTAGAAAACAGTACAAGACAATCATACCCTAACTGCATCAGGCATGTTGGGATATACCCACAATTATATCAGCACACAGTACTGCTAACGACATGATACTATTACTACATGCCTATGTAGTCACCCTGTGCATCAGCAACATGTTAACCTGTACCTGCACTGATGTTACAGATTGCAGGAGGTGGCACAGTTTCATCATATGCACAGGGTGTGAAGTTGGTATGCCTGAGTCTGCCACTGATACCACCAATTGACATGTATGTGTATGTGTGTTGGTGAGGGACAGCAGTAGAAGGTGGGGCAATGTTGATGCAGTGTGTGCGTGTATGCGGTAGCCCTAGGTGTTGTCAATTCACATGTATGTATGGATGCACACAGTTCCACCTCATGGCTGCCATATACCAGTGTTTGTGGACAGCCACAGACTGTACCTGCCAGGTCATACAGATCAGTGTCTCTGGCCACGGACAGAGTACCTGTGCCTTGCAGGGGTGCTACAGACCATATCCGGTACCAATCCAGACTGGGTACTGTCATAAGAAGCAGGTGTTCATTGACTGGACACAGATCCCTGTTGGGCCTGTCCAGAGCCATGTGCACGTGGTCTCCTGGGGCGGTCTGATGACAGCACAGACCCAGCATTGCTGGGGCTGCTGCTGGCACTATGGGGGCAGCCGCAGCCCTGTTGTCATCCGTGATGACTGCCAGCTGCTGCTGTTGCTGGCATACGCCCACGTCGACGCCTCAACCTTCCACCATTGCCCTGGCTCATGGACATGTAGTTGTGGAACTGATTTAATATGTCCCCACAACATCTGTCTATGACATCGGTGAAATTACGGATGGCAGCAGCAATGTCACGCATACTGTCAGTCATGGCTGTGCGACATGCTGTCAGCTCCCTCAGACCCTGTCTGGTGTACCATTCCATACGTGACTGTGCCTGCATGACAGCCCGAAACATAGCTGAGGTTGTAAGACATCTGTGGGAACGTCTGACAGGGGCAGTATGCCCACGGATGCTCCCACGAGAACCCCTGGACATCTGTCTGTGTGGTACCATCTCAGGGCCATGCCCATGGCTGCTGTGTGGGGAAGCATGTGCCACAGATACCACATTACCCTGGTCAATGCCCACTGTATCCTGTCCATCACCTAGGGACATTGATGACAAAGGGTGTATTGGCAGGATGACTGTGCGCATTGATGGGGTTGACAGCTGTGTACTGTCAATTAGCTGACCAATGACGGACCCTGGCACACCTTCCTGTGCCATTACACAGATGTCATCATTATCAGTACCCATGGCACCTGATTCAGGTTCCCTGCTGCATGACACCAGAGCAGCACCAGAACCTGTGGGAGGGAAACAGGAAACACAGTTTACAATGTCTACACAATGTTACCAGTGATGCACACATGCACACATGCACACATGCACAGGTGCACACATGCACACATGCACAGGTGCACACATGCACACATGCACACATGCACAGTTGCACACATGCACACATGCACAGGTGCACACATGCACACCTGCACAGGTGCACACATGCACACATGCACACATGCACACGTGCACACATGCACACAGTTGCACACTTGCACACAGTTGCACACTTGCACACTACTCAGTATGCGAGATATCAACACACAGACACAGACACATCTGCATGCATACACAGAGCACTACTAAGTGAGCCTAATATTACTATTACTATCAAGACTATTAAAGGTATTGTTAATACACACTCACCAGCATGGATAGGCTGCATTGCTGTTACACCGGATGGACCTGCAGAAGTGAGGAGATTAATGTCAGTGGGCACAACTGTGCCATTGTTACTGAGTATGATACAGGTCAGTAGTACAACAGTTGCCTTTCACAGGTCAGCTGCTGATATTGAGAATATCACACTTGCATATTAAATACTATGATGACAGCTACAAACCAAGGACACACCTCATACATGCATTAACTACCAGTGTACACAACAGTCAACTATACATATGGCATATTACCTTCACGCTCATAGTCTTGCTGCTGTGTGGCTCCAGCCTCCATCATAATGCAGGTCTGCTGCTGTTGTTGTTGTTGGTGGCCTGGAGCCACAACACTTATGAGTAGTCCCTCCAGTCTGGTGAGTGGGGGATGTGTAGCCACCCCACCACCTGTGGCAACCTGTTCCCTGTGGATATCCGATGCACGCTGATGGACATTTCTGATTAAATCACTGCAGTGATGTCGTACCTGCTCATATGTCCTATTATGCGTGCCTATGTCATTTACCCGATGGACCAGGTCTTGCCACAGTGCAGCCCTCTCCTGTTGATTCTGGCTGGTGCGGGAAAAGAGTATTGCATAATCCCGCACCAGGCTCTGGTGTATTTCCTCATCCTCAGCTGCAGAGTACGCTGGATTGCGCTGGTGAGCCATGGTCCTGAAAAAGGAAATAACATGATATCAGCAAAATATGTCAGCAGAATTTGGCACACATAATACACATGCTACTCGACTGTTGTGATACAACATATCTCGCATATATGGCATCTGTCTGTCTATTGGTGGATACACATGTAAATGGCCAGGTATCAGTGCTCAGCCAACAACTGTGCAACAGTACCTGGCACACTCCATATGACATACTACCAACCCCAGCAGTCAGAACACTGATTCAGGTCCAAAGCACATCCTCACTCTGGGGGTTTGTATCGAGGTACTATATGGGGTACATCATCAACTACTGTGATCTGACCACAAACTAATTGCCCTGGATATACATATCCCACCTCCAACACCAGCACAAACGACTACAGTGAATAAAATTTCAGATGCAAACTTTACACTTCGTAACACTGAGATGGTATCCTTTAAGCCCACTGGGCCAATGGAAGACACAACCCACAATGCTGACTCCTTCACAAATGACTTCTACGGACATCTCCGAGAATGCATGGATCATGCAATCCCATATAAGACCAAGACACTCTCCACAAAGGGAAAGCATCCTGTCTGGTGGACCCCAGCCATAGACAGACTGTATAACAAAAGATGGAAGCTACTTCAAGACAGAGCATAATTCCATAAAGGGAAAGCATGTCTGATCAGCACTAGTAAAGAGCTATTTTCTCTCATACAAACTTTCATGGACAACTTTGAGAGGGAATTCACCGGGGACACTACAGATAACCACAAGGCCTTCTTCAGTTATGTTAGAAACCTGGTCAGAAACCCTCCAATATGCTCATAGTTAGTACACAACAACAAATAATTCACTGAACCCACAGATATTGGCAACATTGTGGCAAACAGGTTCAGTGCAAGTTTCCCCCCTCCCTCTCCCCCAAACTAAGACATACTTATCCCAGCTGAATGTAACCTCCCTGTCATCACAGATGTCCAGGTGGGAGCCGCCCTCAGAAAAGCAGAAAACACAGCATCAATGGGACCTGGTGGTATCCCCGGTTGCATGCTACATGAACTCCAAGAGGAGCTAAACACACATATAGAAGTGCTATGTAACACTAGCCTGACTACAGGATATGTACCTGTACACTGGCATACAGCAGCAGTGGTTCCACTCGACGAAGGAGGCACCTCTGCATACCAATACAATACAACACAATACAATACATTACAATACAATACAATACAATATGCTATTGCCCCTGGGACTACAGCAGCATACTGTTCTGCTACCCTGACCATTGTGACACATGTGATGTGATGGTACCTGCTCCTGTCAAACAGTTACACAGGGTGACTCATATGGCATATTACCTATCTGACTAAAATTCTGCAGGGGTATGTGTGACATGTACTCATGGGGAGTCTTGCTTCTTAACGCTGTGTGGTTTATTGCAGGGTATGTCTTATCTGTGGGTAGGAACCTGTACCTCCGCCATGTGCTCTCTACTGCGGTGTCAAGGATGACACACAGCAGTCATTTAGGTTGTGGATGGTGTGAGGTGTTACTATGGTTGTTGGACATCTGTCATGGGTGTGACTTACGTATGTAAATCCAGGAGTGGTAACCTCTATGTGGGTAGTATGTGTGTACTCTGTGGTGTTGTCAGTCATTGTGCATTGGTAATGTGTTTGAGTGCATTGTCACAGTGTCATACATGTCACTGTGTCCTTCTCCATATCTGTAGCTGTCATGTGAGGTACATACCGTGGCAGCCATTGTGTGGTGTGGAGGGGTACACTGACCTACATGTCCATAGCTGACACACCATGTCTGCTGACACATACCATGTGCAGGTATTCCAGGAATAGTGTGCCACTGTGACTATCATTGGGGGGACTATTGTACACATTTATGACTATGTTCACCCCTGACACATGCAGTGGTGGGCAGCCAATCACATATCTGGTGGTTACTGGTGTAGGTGATTTGAAATGGGGTATGGTACTCCACTTTCGACAGTGGTGTTCACTCCATGCCTTTGTCACCAGGCACCTGTTGCAATACATCTGTACACATGTGCCTCACTCAGAATATCTCTCTCTCTCTCTCTATATATATATATATATATATATATATATATATATGTCTATATATATATATATATATATATATATATATATATATATATATGTCTGTATACATATACATATATATATATATATATATATATATATATATCGATGTACATATATTGCTATAGATATGGAGAGGGGGGTGACAGAGAGGGGGTGAGAGTGACAGAGGGGGTGGGACAGGGGGAGTGTGAGATCGTCATATACAGTCATATCTGTAGATAGTCAGATCTGTCTGTCTATGTATATGTATATACATATATCTATATCTGTATGTGTGTATTACATATATATGTTTCTACATATTCTATCTATCTACACCTGTCTATGTATTCCTACATCCCTCTCTATGTATGTATACATATATGCATATTTTATATATATATATATATATATATACATATATATATATATATATATATATATATATATATATATATATATATATATATATATATATATATATATATATATACATACATACATATATTGACATACATACGTATCCATATGATAGATAGGTATATCAACATGTCTGTTTACAAAACTGTGTACACACACTAACATACTGCTAAACATACATAACTGTGAAACCTACTTTGTACATTGCACTACAACCTACATTCAACCTACATTGATATGTGCACATAGATGCCCTCACATACATATGTATGTACAGCCTTCACTGATAGTTGCTTTATGTCCCCTGCCCTATGCACATCTTCATATACATATGGATACAGACCAATGACACATATGGAGGGTTCACAGTATGTAGACTTTTAAAGTATAACTTTACATTACCTGTGTTTGTCACAGCTGCTTGCGTTGCTGTTTGGTTTGGTGTCCTGCTGCTGCTCCAGTTGGCAGCTGTCAGCTTTCGAGTGGGTTTTGCTGACTGATTTTGTTTGTGTATGTTTCTTTTTTTTTCTCTCTCTCTCTCTCCCTACCTCCACAGGGTGCAATGAAAGCATTGCATGTGTGGACTGGGAGTACAGCATGCTTTTGTAGGTATCTGCATATGTCCATGTGATGGCCTCTGCACCAATTGTTAGCCAGCATTTGCTAATTGCAGTTATGTACTGATTGCAGTTCTCACTGTGATTCCAGGACAGTGCTATAAAAAGGTATGTGAGATAGGCGTAGCCCTTTCAGAGTTTAAGGGCAGGGACCATGCTGGTATGCTGTGGACACTGTTCTGTGAGTGTAAAGGTTAGTATCTCTCTCATATTTCTGGCTGTGTTGTAGATTAACATTTCTCCATTCATTTCTCCAGTTTCCTGTACTAAGTGTGTATGTACACTGACACCTAAGACTACTACTACTGTTAATGTGGGTGTGTGTGCTTTCCTGTGGGACATGTGGTGTAACTGGTATATAGCATTGGCTCTTGCACTTTGTTGCTATAGCTTCAATATTTGCCCTTTACATTCACTACTTGTATGCCTGCTAGGTGTCTTGACTGTAGTGTGTTGCTGTGGCTTTCCTATTTTCCATGTACATTCACACCTTGGAATGCTTGTTATATCTGCTAGTGTGTTACTGCATGCAGTGTGGTCTGGCCATGGTGTGGGCCTTGACATCTATTAGGGTATTTGAGTATGTTGCTGAGCAGGCCCCAGAGACTCTCAGGTGCATCTTTTATCTGCCTCATGGAATGGTACATAGTGGGGTACACCCATTAAATTGTCTGGTATTCTGCAGTTGTGACTGTGGGTTAACATGAGCATATGTATTACTACACTATTTCCGACGTGCAAGTGGTGCATACTTTCAGTACTTCATAGTTACCATTGCATGTGTTGTAACACCTTTCTGCCTACTGTTTGTACATTTCACAGGGAGTCTGTGGGGCATCCCTGTAACTCAGTCACTGTTGCTATGTGTAGGCTCTTAACTATTCAAATATGGCAGTGTCAGACCTCTCAAGTGTACAGATATTTGCAGGTTGTCCACATTTTTGCCTCATATTTTGGTCCATATCTCATAAACAGCTTTTTTCTGGGAAATCACTCTGAGCTCAAGTCAGACTATAGTGACAAACATTTCAGTTTCAGACTTCATACCCTTCCAAACATCCAACATAATGCAAAACCTGTTACTCTCTCAACTGTCTAAGTTTGTTGGAGCAATATTTGGCATGTGTCCCTGTTTTGGGGCCTTTGCTCCACATTTTTTATTACTTAGTCCAGATGTGTTCCTGTAAGAGGTTGTGGGGTATGGGCTGTGATTATCCTGCTGTGAGTATGTGTGTGTGGCTTGCAAGGTGCTACAGTGACATTATTACCTACTAGCTACCAACTAGCATGGCTGTTTCTGTTCACACACTACTATTATAGAAATCCACTACATTTGACAGTAAATATACATGACATGCTTTGTGTACTACACATCCTATATTCCCTTTACATTCATTCCTACTATTACATGATATATTTATTGTAGCACGATGTTTTTATATAACAGTCATGGCTTAGTGGTAAGTCATGCAGGCTACTGTTTCCAAGGTCCTGGGTTCGGGACTGACAGTGGGATTTTATTTTGCTTTTGAGCAGACTACAGGCCTTATCATTCAGAGTGACTAAGGCACTTTTAAGCATTTGTAACTGGGTTAGTGCTGGTATGCACGGAGCTCACGCATGCGCACTGGCGTTCAGCTCCGTGCACACCCGCTTACAACTGCTTAAAAGTGCTTACCCTTGCGCACACCCGCGCTAATTTCTTTGAAAGAAATGAAAATGGGGAGACAGGAAAGTGGTGAAAAAGGGGTCACAAAGAGGGTAAGACAGTAGGGAAACAAGCTCGGGTTTTGCAGGAGGGATGTAGGTAAGTCCCATAGCTGCCCATTTCTTCATCAGCAACAGCTGTGCATATGTTTGTAATTTGGTGTGACATTTGAAACCTTCCACCCCTGTGAGAGGTGTAAGGACAACAATAATACTTGTTGTACAGCCAATTGTAATTGACAGTTTCCATGTCCGGCAGACATGTGTGCGAAATGGGTAGCTATGTATGGTGCGTAATTTTTTTGTGGGTACAGAGTGCCCTTTTTTTTTTTTTTTTCAGGTGAGAGTGGTATGTCAGGTACAGGAAGTCAGTATAGCTGGGGAGGTAGGTTGGGTAGGTTAACAGACAAGACAAACAAGACGCATACAGGGGCGTGTATGACATGTGGTGGGGTTACTCAATTGACGGGGATGGATGTTTGGATATCTAGAGCCCATGAGCCCACAGATGGCAACAGTGGAACTGATATCCTCACCCATGGGCAGTTGCCACTGTGCCTTCACTGCCCAGGACAGGGCTGTGCTGGGGGCTGTGTAGGCCGGGCAGCAGGCACGCCCTTTAGTTGTGCCACCAGTGCCTCAAGCTGGCGTAGGGGCCCAAGAACAGCTTCCTGGATCTCCCTACACACCACAGTCTGGACACGACGGAGGGTGAATGGATGTTCTCCTCCGGCCACACTTGCAGAGGGGGGACGAGCCCCATCCCCTGCAGCGCTTCCACCCACAGGTGGCACAGGGCTACTGGAGGAGGGTCCGGCCTGGGCACTACTGCCAGGTGCACTCGCCAGCTGAGAAGGGAGAGGTGGGTCCGCTGGAACCCGCCTTCCCTGTTGTCTTATGTTTTGCATTATGTCATGACAGTTTGGGTTAGTAACATACAATACCATTCACAATTAGTTGTAACAGCATGCATTAGTATTCCCATTAACCAAACACCCAGATATTCAAACCATTGAACAGCAAGCATAACACATGCATATTTTGAACAGCAATACACAGTCCAACAACATGCAGGGTTGATTGATGGCAACAGGCCATCAGGTTTGGATGTATAAACAGGGAAGATGCATCAACGTACATGCAAATATGTATGAACCAACAGGACAAATGTCCAGGGGTGTTAATTGTGATTGCACATACCAATTTCACGTGGAATGGATTATATGTGGTTATAGGGTAGGGTGAAGAAAATTTAATTAACAACTTCAAATACCAATACATATGCTGTACATTTCTAATAGCTGCAGATATATACACACTACAGTTCTGCCTACAGTTTCCTATGTGATAACTACTTCAAGTTGGTGATAGGAATGTTACTGCTACATCAATATACATTTTAATCTTTATTCATACACATTCATATCTGGCTCTTTTCAGCTACATCATCCTGTTACATTTGCTTTATATAGCTATAGACAACTGTGGATGTTTGGTATTTCAGACAACCATACTATCTGCATATTGCAGACTGAGAGCAACATATCCAGATTTTGGGATACACATTCCAGCTGCAGTAACATTTTCAACACATGTTACTGTTTGATTCTGCTTGTCACATTCATTTCATTCTGTACTGACTGCAGTATACTTTATTCAGGAGTTATTACTACTTTATTGGTGGATTCATTACTCTTTCTCATACTCTCTCACTTGTTTTATTTTTACAATTCAGGATGGTACTTAATTATAGGCTTTATTGACATGTTTTACCTGTAGTTATAACAATCCTTTCCAACAGTCTCACTTCTGTCATGTTTCTGTATTTCAACAGGGATATATTTCACAAATGTGTTTTACTCAGCTTCTGCAGCTGTACTTTTCAGCCTTCTGCAGGTTATGCACTATTATATTACAGGTGGGACATCTTTATTTCAGACTTGTTTCATTTTTCTGTTTGGATTACAGACTGCATCACACTTTTGTAATCAAGCAATACTTGCAAACCCTCTTACACTGTTACTTACACATTTTATTAATTAGTGACTACACTGCACTCTTTTGCTAACTGTCATACTTATATATTTATTTACAGTTACAGGGAGAGAATTACTGACCTGCCTGGTGGCGCAACCGTGCCAGCCCATCGCCATTGGCTCTATGGTTCGCAGAACAGACACCTGCAGCTGTAATATAAATACAGTAATATTGGAATACACATCCCCATAATATCAGCTAGGATAATTTCTTACATAAATAATTACATGTAACTTACTCAGTAGTGGGGCGTTGGGCATTTGCCGGACCTCCTGGATCCAACGGTTCAGTTGGTCCTGCTTCCGTCTCTTCAGGTCCGCATGGTGGTGACGGACCTGCTCACCAGTCCTTGGTATAACTGTGGCACTGGTGAGATCATGAGCCAACTGGTCCCATGCCTCAGCCCTATATGCTCCCCACAGGACCTGGCCCTGCATTAGTTGAGCCTCATGATTGTGGACAAGGAGCCAAACCATATATTTGGACTCCTCAACGCCCCACCTCTGTGCTCGAAAGCAACTACCCTCACCTACACCTGACATTCTGGCTGCAAGTCAGTTCTACAATCGGTTATGCTGTGTATTCCTGCCTATGGGGCTTACATATGCCATTTTTCCCACACTTATCTGTGATTGGCCATTTTGGAATTGTATCAGCTTCACGTAACCTGCTTTGTCATGCTCCTCTTTCTATTCATTCCTATATATATGCTATTACTGCATTGCTAAGTGCAACTGTCATGGCTTAGTGGTTCAGTACCTTGATTATGGTGCATGGTATCCTGGGTTCGAACCTGGCCACTGCATTTTATATTTTATGACTGTCTACACAGGCTAGGAGGTGTGTCTGTGTAAAGGCAGTTTTGTTACAGCTTGCTCAACGTTGCCCGTCGGTTAGCTTGTTGGCGTGGCGCGCAGCTCCGCGCAAACAGGTTACGCTGGTTTACGCATCATTTGGCTGTCAGCACACATATTATGCTCAACTCAGCCATGGGCACACAGTTTCAGCGTGTTAAACCACTGCTCACCTACGGGTACTCATTTTACACCTGTTAAACCACTGCTCACCTACGGGCACTCATTTTATACCTGTTAAACCACCTACGGGCAGATGCACTCAACTTGTTATACTGTAGCTCAGCTATAAGCACATCTGACATTCTTTATTATTTTGTTATCTCACATTTCCTCAAAATATATGGCCCATTTCATTACATTTTACATAAAATATAATTTTATATGTGTACATATATATCAGGGACTTGTTTTGTGCTTATTTCACTAAAAATAAAAATTGATGTTGGGGTGGGGCTCGAACCATGACTGCCTGCTCTTCAGCCGACGTCTCTACCGCTACGCTAGAACCATGACTGCCTGCTCTTCAGCCGACGTCTCTACCGCTACGCTATTGTTTCTTGGCTTACTTTGCATATTTAGTTCTTATATGCTTTTCCACTGACTGCTAACTGTGGCTAAGTTACGGGCACGCCCGCGCAAACGAGCTCACACACGGGCAAACATCTTTACAATTTAAAAAAAATTATAAGATGTTCATTTGTACATTTTATGTTCGTAGTCTGTGGGGGCATGTGTTGTGTTGTATTTATTCACATTTACACGGGCTCTGTCGTGGGGGTTTACTTTTGGGACTTTTACTCTTCTGGGGGCGTGTCCATTTGCAGGGCTTGGCCTACAGACACGCCCCCTACTGTCTTCCACAGACCGTGTAAGCCTTAGGTGTGATTCAGCATGCCCTCATGCATATGCATGACATGCTGACATCACACTGTTTAACTGCAGCCTCCGTGTAAGCCTTGTAACACTTACACGGAGGCTTTGTGAATCCTGCCCTGTAACATTCAAGAAAAAACATAGGAAAGAAATGTACAATAAAACATCTGAATGAATTTACATTGGGTTATCTTCAGAGGTTAACTGTACAATACAGAGCAGTTGTTAAGTGAGTTATGGTAGTAGGGAAGGGAGGAATAGAGAGGATAGTGGTAGAGAAAGGGATGGATTCATGTGGGATGATTACAGAGGCAAATCCATCTGCTATTAATGTACCTTTTAAGAGTTTTCTTGAATTTCTGGATGTGGGAAATATTTGTAAGGGTCATGGGGAGCTTGTTGCATGCAAGAGCAGGGAAGTAGCTGTAGAGATTTTGTCCAACAGATTTTTTTTAGGTTTGTGAATTTGTAAGAGACATTGGTCAGAGCTTCTGAGGGATCAAGGGGATCTTACAGAGGGAGACAAGTGAAAAAAATGTTAGGGCAAGAGGAGGGATTATTCAAAATAGCATGGCTAATGAGAAGTTGGGTAAATAAGATTTGCTTAGGAAACTCTAGACAGCTGAATGTCTGGAGAGTGAGACATTGGTGTGATCTTGAGCATGGGCGCTGGAACCACAGAACGAGGGGGGAGCAGAGCCCCCCACATTTGCAGATCACCTCCCAACTGTCCCAAATTACTTCTTTATTTTTTTGTTTTTCATGCTTTAGCTGACGTCATCATGTGCACAATGATGTCAGCTCATCAGTGCTGCCAGCCTGTTGGAGTTGAGCTTGCGGCGCACGTATTTCTGGGGTTCTGGCCGGTTTTGAATGCTTTTGCACAGGAACAGCGGTTTTATTTAGCTGCTGCTGAAGGATTTAATTTTGGAAGCTGCCTGCTGCTTGGGTGAAATGCTGCTGAAGGATTTAATTTCGGAAGCTGCCTGCGTGAAAATCGGAGGATGCAGTCTGGACTGGCTGTTGGGATTTACTGGGAGAGATTCATACTTTTTTCAGAGTGAGTAATGCAGGTGTGTGTGTGTGTGTGTGTGTGTGTGTGTGTGTGTGTGTGTGTGTGTGTGTGTGTGTGTGTGTGTGTGGTAGAATCCTTACCCTCCACTTTACCCAGGGCCACTAAGCTTTTTATAGCTAAATTGCTTTTCTGAAATGGTCCATCAATTGAATGTGACTTGATAGGCTATATTATAACCATTTCTGTGAAACATTGCATCTTTATTTACTTTTAATTAATGACATCCCTGAAATAAGTTATATGGTTTTGAAGTTTACATTCACAGTCATTGTTATGAAAAATTAAAAAAAATACATGGACATACAACTTGAACAATAGTATTGGACTAAAGCTCATTGTACTAAGTTATTCATTGTGACAGAGTTTTAGTCTTGCCCATAAGACCAACAATTTAAAGGTAATTATGCTACATTTGGAAAAGTTATATAGAACGTTTAATACAGAAATAACGAGTTACCTCAAAAAGCAAATTCATTGTTTTGCTTTTGATCCTCTCACATTTTGGAGAATTAGCCTTTCACAAAGTGATATGGAGCTTAAAAGTATTGAATACTGACAAATCAAGTGTTAATATCCATTGACAAAACTTTCAGGGATAGCACCCTACAAAAGTGGTTCTTCCAGAATGTGTTGTATGCTTTGTGCAGTTTTTTGCAAGTCCACTAAATGAATAGAAAATGTTGCACACCAAGACTGTGATGGCTAATATAATAATAGGAATAGGTATGTAGAGCAGTTTATTTGGAACACTTGTGCTTCAAGCACAGTTGTGAAATCTGAAGGTGGCATGCTTCCAGCACAGTTGTGAAATTTGAAGGTGGCATACTAATAGTTGAATGGTGACTGTATGGTGAAATCCACAATTATGTTGTCTTGGACATTTTGCTTTGTTTTATATATTGCACTGTGGATGAAGGATGTGCTTAATGCTTTACTACTTTACAATTTATAGCACAAATATGTATTTATATGTTGTGAGTAGAAGTAGACTGTTATCATGGAAATGTTCTGAATAGGGCAGTTTTGTCATTACTAGCAGAAAAAAGACAGAAAATCCACCCAAGGATGGCCAATCAACAAAATCCACAAGTGTTCCAATTAAAACGTAATCCTTTAATATGAATAAAACTTCAATTTGAAAATAAAATAAAAAAGCTCAAAACTGTCCCTTGAAGACATCTGATAACCGTTTTCAACTGTTGTCTTCCTCAGATCATATAAGACACTAGGGACTTCCATTTCCTTTTATATATGAAATTCTATACTGTTTGACCAATCACCATTGATGAATACTTGGCAACATCCAATCCTATCTTGTTATCTCAAGATTCATTTGCATATAATCAACTCTATGCTTCTGTTTCCCTCCTTTATTGATTATGTAGATTAGATGTTCCAGTCCTTCATTTTGATTGGATGTATATTGTGTTATTGATGATAATGTGAGCAAAGTGAGTATTACTCTTCCATTTTCCTTTAATTCTCAAGACCAATAACAGGTGGCGCTGTTCTAAATGATGTAGTATCCAAAGTAAATAGAAGCATTCATAAACACTCCAAATATTAAATCTTCGAAGCTAGAGGAGAGGTTATGGGAGTAGTGAGTAAGAGTGGGAGGAGTTAGGTGCAGTGAGTAGACAGGTGGGAGGGGTTATTTTAAGAGGGGTAGGATGTGATTGGTTGGGGAGTACAGGAAGTTGGAGATCAGGCAGGGTGGGGTTAAGATGGGTAGTTACAAAGGTAATTGATGTGGTGGTGTGTGAAAATGGGGTGTGGTAGGGGAGCGGAGTGAGCCTGTGTGACGCAAGGTTGACTGGAGCAGGCAGAAACCTTGAGGCAGCATGCCAGACCACAGTAGAAACAATCAGTTAGAAATGTGTGCCTCAAAATAGTGGAGGAGTTAAGAGTAGGCAGTTCCTTGAGGTAAGAAACTTATGCAGGTAATAGCAACCTAACACATGCTGCTTTATTAGTTCTATACAGTTTTGCAGCTCTTGGTATAAACAGTTGCTAAAAAGAGAGAAGAATGGAGGGAGAAAGTTCAGGGGAAAGGTTAGGGGAGTCCAACACTATTTGTTTGATTTAGTGAGTGTGCCACTAGTCAAATAAGCACTAAAGTGTTTCATTACAGAAGTTTGCCTAGTACATCAGGAATATTACTGAAACCAATACTTTCCCTGCAGGTGAGACAAACTCTTGTATGTTTTGCCATGAGGAAGCTGCAAAGGGGTGGGAGATCCAGTTATGCAGGGTTAGAAGGGTGCACTCATTGGGAAATTGAGAACAGCAGCTGTAAAAAGAAAAAAAATGTTAGGATGGGATTTAGGAGGGATGTAGGACAGAAGATATATGATTGCTGAGGGAGTGTCTCTGTGTAATAATAACAGAACTAGACAGGGAGGCTAGGAGACAGTGTTGTCAATAAAAAAGGCTTTGAGGGAGTAAAGCAACAACAAAGATGGGGGGTGAGAAGGGAAAGTGCGAAGCTCTAAGAGAAGGGAGATAGATTAGTACAGCAGAATTATCAAAAATAAGGCAGAAGTAGAACACGATATATACAATAAATCATTTTAGAAAATGCAATCAATAGACATTGGTTACTGTAAGCCCTTTAAGGGAATGTATACAAGTTAAAGAATAAAACACAATAGCACAGTACATAACAATCAACGTAAGTTAAATTTGCTCTACAAACAAAGCAGCTTAAGTAGACATGAGGTAGTAAGTAGAGCACTGTATAGCAAGTAAAAACACTTTACAAAATTTACTCTATAGCAACTGAACTATCCTCTTCAGTTAACTATAGCACATTTGCTGTAACTATAATCACAGTAACACATTTCTTATAACAAATGCCTTCAATTTTATAAGATTCTTACAGCTAATTTTTAAACCTATGTTTAATGTAATCTCCCCCAAAAAATATAATAATACTTACTCTAGAGCTTTGTCCTTCTTGCTGCTACCTTGGTCAACTCACTCATATAGCCCGTTGGGTCTATGCTACTGCTGGTCATTGTATTTGCAGCAGCAAAGCTGGCTAGAGCAGGTGATCCTGTCAGAGATGTCAGGTACTCACCAAACTCCTGACAGATATTGACCTTTTATCCAATCAGAACCTCTGTTCATGCCTGGATCTTAACCAGCTATGACTGCCTTAGAAGGCTAAACATTATCAGGGTCTTTTTGTCTGACCAGTTTGGAGAACGGTCTTGTGCCTTCACAGGTACTGCCATCATTCAAAGTGCCAGAACCAGACTGAAGAAAGTATGAGCAGGACTGTGGTTCACAGTTTTAGAACCATTCCCTTTGGCATGTGACAACACCTTAACCAAACCCAGTTGATCACCAGGGGCATTACACCATATACTGTTATTATAGGCCAGTTTTTTTTAGCCCAAAATGCTTTGTCTCATGCAAGTTTTTTTTTTAGTTTTTATTAAAGGAATACATTCACATTTAATTTATATGGTGGATAAAAACCTATGCAATAATCACATTTCTTTATATAACTTACAATTGTTGATCATTGCCTTAGATACCTTTTTTAAAGTATTACACCTGAATGTCATTTATTCGGGTTCCGGTGTGTAGCTTGCAAGACATTTCCCTGCGAGCTACATCGCCGAAACCAAATGGCTGCAGCAGCACTTTGCCGTAGTGCAATATGGCTGAAAAGCATAGCCGTTACAGCTGTAATCTATGAACGGGCAGAGACAGCCGTACTGGATGTGTAACACATTCCTTATTCTCATTCAAGGAATGCATTTATTTAATTATTTATTTATTTATTTTCAAAATTTTTGACTGTTTAAGTGAATTTAAGTTATACATTATGAAACTGAACTTAGCATTATTATTCAAGGATAATGCTCATGAACCTGGATGTAAGACAGGAGGTATAAAGAAAAAGAGCACATTTATACCACCTATCAATCCTAATGTTCAAATTTATGATAGATTGGTTACACAGAAGATTTATCAGACACAAAATCAGATTACTAAGAAGAGAATGAGAAGTAATCTTTCTCATGAAGAACAAATGACACTTAAAGAGTTAAGGACCAATAACAACTTAAGGGTTATGAAACCTGACAAGGGAGGGGGTGTTGTTATATTTGACAACTTGGAATATATTTCCAAAATGCATGATATTCTTCATGCATCTGGGAATTATGCAACAGTCTCCCTCAATGAAATTAACATTGCGTATAGGCGAATAGATCTGCAGAGAGAAGAATTTTTATTGGATAGACGAATAACTGAGGATACATACCATTTTCTTAAGGTTGAACATCCAAAAATGGCCACTAGTGTTGGTATCCCCAAAATTCACAAAGACATCAAGGATCCACCTTTTCGACCTATAATAGCAGGCAGTAAGTCTAAAACCTTCCCATTGGGGGTATTAGTAGACACCTTGCCCAAGCATTTATATGGAGAAGTTAAACATATGGTTAAGGATTCTTGGGAATTCTTAAAAAACTATCCAGTGGACATATGGAAACAGGGATATGTATTTGTATCTATTGACGTGGTAGATTTAGTCTCATGTATACCAAAAAATGAGGGATTGGAAGCATTTACCAATAGTATTAGGAAACACAGTCACCTTCCGTGGGACAAAATTTGTCTGATACTAGAACTGATGTCCATAGTTCTTGATCACAATTACATCTATTTTGAAGGTGAGCTGTTTAGACAAACCAATGGTGTTGCTATGGGGGTGGCTTGTGCCCCCATATTTGCACATTTGGTAATGCTTGATTGGGAGGAGAACACCATTTTCAATAGTGCATTTTATGAAAATAACATGAAATATTATTCTCGTTTCTTAGACGACATTTACATCTTATGGGATGGACACCTAGACACATTTAATGATTTCATGGAATTTTTGAAGCATAGCAGTCAATTTTTGAAATTTACATTTACTAGCAGTAGTGATGGAGTTGCTTACTTGGACACACTTATCCAAAATACAGACAAAGGCTTCAAGTCCAGAATACATAGGAAAGAGACTTTTAGTAACTCGTATTTAGAATATACGAGTACTCACCCTAAAAAGATGATGTATAACATCTATAAGGGACAATGTATCAGGGCTGTGAGGATGACTTCTGAATTCACAGATATGTCAAGTGAACTTGGATATATTACAGAGTTGTTTAAGGAAAGAGGCTACGATCACAATATGATGAAAGATGTCAATGAGTATGTTATGAGCAAATGGGGAAAGAAATTTACCCCATTATTAGGTCTCAATAGGAATAGAGCTGAAGTGGTTTACATGAAACCATCGAAGAATTCGGAAGCTTATAGTAGGGCTTGTGTCCTTGAATATGGACCACATATAAACACAATTAAAGAGATATTAATAGAATATTGGAATGTGTTGATGGTGGACCAGGATTCCATGGACATATTGGTTTTAAGACCAAATTTTGTTTATAAAATGGGGAAAAAACCTAAAAAGCTTCTTGGAAAGAGGTTCATGGGATTCTGTGACAGTTAACAGTACTAAGCATACTTTTAAATGTGGTTGTTGCAATCAATGTTATGTTATTAATGAAGATGAAGATATAGTCCTGAATAATATTAATAAGACACGAATTAGGTTTAAACAGGGCAGTTGTAATTCAAAATATATCATTTATCTAGCTAAATGTGTAGAGTGCCCAGGGTACTACACAGGCAAAACAGAGAGGCATTTTAAAAAACTGATATATGCACATCTCTATAGCATTAAGACCAAGGATTTAAATAATGCACTTTATAGGCATATAGAGAAATTTGGATCAGAACATACATTCAAATGTTCCACTTTGGAAAATATAGAAATGGACCCGGGGGGGGGGGGGGTGATTATAAAAATTTACTTGCATACAAAGAAATTTGGTGGCAATTATTTACTGATGCAGGCACACCGCCAGGTCTGAATGACGATATTTCCATCAAACCACTTTTATGTAATAGATAATTGATGTATATTAGGTTTGATCACTCCCATGGGTTCATGTGTTATTCTAGTGCACGCACAAGATAGAATTTTATATTTTTTATTGAATTCATATTTAATATGGAATTTTATATTTAATTTAAATTTTTTTTTTTTATATAGACACAGTCACTATTGTTATTACAGTTATACTATAATTGTATTATATTAAATATAGTTATTTACTTATTCATATAAGATCATTTAAATTGTGATTATAATAGGGTAGTGGATATGTATTGTTGAATTGACATGTTATATATTGTGTAATGAGAGTGTTGCCACTTTAAGAAAATTGGCACCAAAGAAGTTATTTAAACTCTTTGAATTGATGCGTGGATTGTTCTGATGAAGCTCACTTTGAGTGAGTGAAAGCGCTTAACCTATTCATGCTATGATTTTAAATAAATGACATTTGGTTTTATAAAGTGTCCGTGAATACATACTGTTGGGCAGTATTTGGATACCATGTATACTTGTATGCAACAGCGTACTGCGTTGTTTTTTGCTAACAGGCTTGAAGTGGTTTACTCGCCAAATGGTTGCTGTCGTTGGATTCTTTTAAACCATTTTGAAGACTGTTTATTCACTGTATTACACAGGAAGGCAGCTTTGTGTTCTTTCGGTGAGTTTTTGGACTGTGGTTTCTGGCGGTCTTTTGCTGCTATCATTGTAATTATCTGGTGTATAGGAACGCTTGCTGCTACTGATTCAGGTATCAACAGAAATAGAAAGCTCTAGCCATGTGGAGGATATCATCATATAATCAACAAAAACAAAATGCTGACTCTTGTATTGTGTTTAAACAGTGTACCACCTGCCTCATTATCATTCCTTATGTTTGTAAAGCATCTTGAAATATGCAGGTCAAACAAGTGTTTTACCAAAGGACACCTCTGCACCACACCTTACATGCTGGTATAACCGGGAGTGTTTACACTCCCCAGTAAGATAACAATCTTTCACACAGGAACAGCAGCATGTCTAGGATAACAAGTATTTAGCTAAATGGTTTTAATGCGTGGATTAGAAAATCCATTAAACAAGACCAAAGGCAGATAAGGAATGCCACTTCCAGATATGCAATGGCTATGCAGTGATGCAGGACAAGTGATAGTTATATTGTTTTGTTTATGATCACCTTTACAAATGTCATATTGACCTGGATGCAAAAACAATTTCTTAAGTTTGTAAGACAAGCAATACATACCCTTATAAATAATTAAGTAATGGGTACAGAAGAGGAATCAGCAACAAGCCTCAATGATGCCAACTTTATCCAACTGAAAATATATAATATCTCGGAATTTATTCTTAAGATAGGTTTATAAAACAGTAACAATGCCTGTGAGTAATGCTTTTTCTACTGTTCCAGCATCACACCAACAAAATTAGTGGTGTAGCATGTTAAAACATTAGTCTTTTTCAATTTGCTTGTTAATTCACACATTGAAATAATCCCTTGGACTGAAGCCATGGCGTTAGAGCAGCAGAATAATTAGAACTGTCAATTCATAACAAATTGTGCAGCAGGTTTCTATCTACCATATGCTGTTTGAAATCCACACCAGACTAATGCATTGTGGTGCTGTAAAATTTGTTGAGCAGCGGAACATCAGCAAAGATGAATCTTCAGTACCTAGTGAAGGTAGCCTGTCTAACTGCCATTCAGACAGACCTTTGGCTGAATGATCCGTTGTACTGCCGCAATGATCTTGTCCCATTTAGCAGAAAGTAAAGAAAGTCTTTATAACAGATAATGGATGGTAATACTTTTTTCTGCCTAGCAGTTGCAGATAGCAGTTATCATGGTTGGGAGGGTGTCCTAATGGTTAAGGTGTTTGCCTTACAAACACAAGGTACAGAGTTTGAATCTCACAGGGAATAATTGGCTAGGCTTAAAATGGCTTGCAAGGGCAGTTAGCCTAGTACTAACCTATGAACCATTGAGTGCCAGAATTTCTTCGGGTTGGAATGTGGGTTGCTCAGAGATTTTGGGTGGGAGGCTGGCATAATGGTTAAGGTGCTTACCTTAAAGAGACACAAGGTGCAGGGTTTGATTCTCAGAGGGGGTAATTGGCTAGGCTTAAAATGGCCCACAAAGGCAGTAAGTCTAGTACTAATCTATGAACCTATAATCTATATGGTCCTTCATGGAAAATGACACTCTGTAAGTTAAGAACTTTAAATGTCAATCTTGGAAAAGGTCTGTACTACATAAAAAAATATTATTATAATCATGCAGTTAGTATACACTTTTTCATCCAATGGTATGACTACCCTTTCATATATAGTACTTTCAAGATGATGAGCTTGTTAAAAGTTGCTAAAAATATTAAATTTTAATAAACGTAAGTATGAAGATGTGCTCGGCTGTTCAAGAGTCTAATACAGGAAAATGTTGAAAGAATGGTAAATCGAGAAGAGTATATGAAAACACATTGTTCAACAGAATAAAAGTTTGTGCTTGCTATGTAAGGCCAATGTTTCATCAATAGAATTCTACAATGTATAGAGCTATTACAGCAAAAGGCATGCAACTCATGCTAAGGGTTTCCTAATATAGAATGTACTATATAAAAAAAAAAAAAAAAACAATTGCAAGAACTGAAATTACATCCTAATTAAAATATGAGGTAGATATTTTGAAAGATCTGATGCAGTGCTCAGTTGGGATTTCAGCCTTAATCTGAAATACTAAGTTCCCCCTGTCAACCAAAAATGAAAATATTCAGGGATGGGGTGCATTTAAGTATTCATTGAAGGATACCACTAGTGCTCTTTCTGAAGGCTCTTAGTAGAAATGCATTACTTCTGAAATCAAATCAGCAAATGACGTTTTGTTGGCAGCAAACAGTTTTGGCAGGTGTATTGAGGACAGATGATTATCTCTTTCTGCACTTACTGTTAAATGTTCATGACTGTATCTTGTTTTCTCTGGTTTTGGATAAGTCCATATATATAAGTGACATCTATCAGCAGGCTCTGCTTGTGCATTTCTACAAAATTCTTGACATGAGACAAAATCCTGACACTGGCTGAATTAAACCAGGGGGAAAGGACAGTATTATTATTATTATTATTATTATTATTATTATTATGTAAAATAAATAATAATAATAATAAATAATGATAATAATAATAATAAGCATTAAAAAAATGGTCTTATCCAAATAGTTTTATGTAGCCATGGCTTGTATTCCTACTAGTGTAAACTTGCTGCCCATTGGGCAGGTGTGAAAAGATCCCGACTTCAGAAAATGCATATCATTTCACATTATAATTCACAAGTAAATGTTGTGTGAAAATATAATGCAAAAACTGATGTTTCATTGACTTTTTTTTAAAGAAGTGAACTAGAGTGATGTTTAAAATCAGTGACCCTGATTTTGGTCTTTTGTCCACCCATTATTTTTCACTTTGTCCACATTTTGGGCAGAGTGCAGCTCACATAGGCTGCTGATTATATTCAAACTTGACTAAATGTTCTGATGTCATAAGCAATTAAGTAAACTCAGGCTAATGGAACTTAGAGCACTTGCTATTTAGAGCAAATGGCAGTGAACAAATATGTTGCAAGCTACTAACATGCATGCACTTGTAGTAGATCCTTTAAATCTGCAGGGCTTTAATGTCATAACACAATGGTACTGCACAATGTGGGAATTTATTAAAAGAACTGAAATCGCTTCAATCGATTCTAGTCTAAGATGAAGAAAATTATTTCTTCAGATTACAACAAATGACATCTGATCCCATGTACTTCTGTGAATACAGCCGCAACAAAAGGAGATGCATACAGGCATTAGTTCAATGTTCTTTGCATCACAGATTGTAGAAGAAACCTGAAGAGGTGTATGCAGGCTTGTCTGCTGCAGGCTTCTCACCTATAGTAGGTTTGCTTCGGATTGTTTTGAACCCATTTCATGAAACTCTTGAGACCATTTCAGAACTAACTGATTACTCTGGATTGTACAACACACATTTCACACATGTGATTGTTGCACTTCAATAAATTGTGGATCTAAAGCAAAAAAATACAATTGTTGACATGTTATGCAACACTAGGAAGCTACTTGTCGACCACTCATTTTAATTATTTTGATTAATAGTTAGAAAAGTTGCAAAATTGTTTAACTTCCATTCAGATATGTAAACAAATACAGTCAGTTGTGACTATATTAAAATCAAAAATGATTTTTTTGAGCTGGGGTATATGATCTGAATTGCTCCAACATCATCAAGCCTTGTTAAGTTTAATGCTATCTCTGGCCAAAAATGTAATTACTATAAAATGGAATTCAAAATCTAATCCAGCCATAAATGAAGCACTGAACATTATGAAGGAGATAAACTAATTGAAGAAGAGATCTTCAAAAAAAGAAGGAGAATTACATAGAAATAAATGGAATTTATGGGAACAATCCATGAGAAATAATGTTCAGAGGAGAAGTGAAATTTAAGCGAAGGCAGGAATAGGACAATTTATGTAATGTTGGTGTGAAGGATAATTGTTAAAAAAATAAACATATCTGTGTAATGTTATGAAGTTAATGAAAAATGTTTATAACGGTTTGTTTTCTTTTCAAGAACTGTATATCTACCTGTGTCATCATTCAATGTGTGAAGTTAAAAAGGGCAAACGAGGCAGTCTGATTATAGCCTTTTGAGCCACTTAAGTATTGCATAACCAGTCAGCAATCTTTTTCTGAAGATTTAATAAATATACACACCCACATTTCTCAATAGCTGGGAAAATATTAACAGTGGTAAGCTACAAAGTTGGTTTGAATTTCTTTTTTTATTTACTCATTTTACCATTTTCTTAACAGAATCAGATTTGTATGTACTACTTCTGAAAATAGTTGCATTAATAGTGCTGAAAAGGTAGATTATACACTTTTTGTTTTATTACTAGTAGTGCAGAAGTACAAATCCAACTTTGTCATTGTTTTTGCATTAATACCATCATTGTAATTATAGGGCAGTAAGAATTTTAACTTTATTAATGCCACTACTCAGCTGGAATTGCCTACATGAAAAGAACTGCAATAATGCTGCTGACTTACATAAAAAGTAAATGTGGCATATTATATCTCTGCAAATTGGATTTATAATGTCTTGTATAAATAATTGTAGTAGTACTGCTGACAGAGACAGCTGGCACTTAAATTTTTTCTTCTGATATAGACAGGTGGCACTTATTACTTATTACTTTTCAGACATATGAAGTTATGTGCAGAAAGTCATATTTTGAGAGGCAGGCAATGTGTGAAATCAAAGAACAATTAAATTATCACTGCCAAACAATTATTAGATTACACAACTGGGTTTATCCTTATGACAATAATCACAGTAACATTGCTAGCTTGCATAACATGTGATGGTAATTAGAATTACCACTTCACAGCTGCCAGTGCTGAATTGAAGTTGTTATTGCTCAATCAAATTGCTAAAGTTGGTGCAGATAGTATTTATAATTTCTGCGTTACTAATGTAATTGTGAAAGTGCTTTAAATTATGGAAATAATTGCATTAATATTGTTGACTTCCTTATAAACTGATTATTGTTAGAATTGTTAATAATCATATCACTGCAGAACTGAATTTCCTGTTGCTAGTACAAATAAAGACATAATACAGCTGACATAGATAGAAGGTAGTTAGAATGTTCCCTTTAGTAATGCCCCTGCAAAAATGGACTTCTCATTACCAAAAAAAACATAGTAATGTTATTGACATAAATACAACACGATGATAGTATTTTTCACTTTACTAATAACATCTCTGCAGAAGCAGATTTGTAACGTTGAAAATAATTGCAGTAGTATTACTGACTTAAAAACATCTGGCAGCTGACTTAGAGACAGAAGGTAGTGAGAACGTCTGGTTCTTCTTTCTCCTGCAGAACCGCATTTGTCATTACACTGAGGAAAGGCTTTGTAGTAATACTGATGGAACCATATATTTTAATATACTAAGATCACTGCAAACTTGGATTTGTCATTTCTTCTGAAAATAACTTCACTACTGTTGCTGATTATGCAGACAGTACATAAAATGTTTCACTTTACCAGTGTTACCACATGGCTGGATTTGTCATTGTTTGTAAGAAGATTTACAATTATATTGCAGATGTTTGAAGGTAGAAGGTAGTTGACCGATTAGTAGATTGATGGTAGTTAGTGTTTTGGCTTTATTAATACCACTGTAAAACTGGATTTTCCATTTATCATTCCTGTACAAATAATTGCCTTAATAGGTATTGATTGTCATAAATATAGAATAACAATACAAATGCTTCTTTACTGATTGTGAAACATATTAAATGCAGGACAAATTTCTAATATAAATGGATAAATCAGGAAATCAGTACATGTAAGTCTGAATATTAGCTGTACTTTCATTACATATGAATATATTTGCAAACTAATTAAGTAATTGTAAAAATAAGTAATTAATTATTCAAAGGTATTGTAGACTTCACCTTCCAATCATCATCTTTAAGTGGCTCTTCCACAAAATGGTTATGGTCACTGCAACAAAACAATGAGAATCCAGTAAAAAATTACTTTTTATTGAAGTGAAAAATGGGTGACAAGAAGACTGTCACCTGAAAGGCAGTGAGGCCAATGCCTTAACCAATTAGCAATGAGGCCTGAATTATATCAACACCAAGGGAAAACATCAGAATAACAATTCCAAAGATAATCATTCTAAGGTATATTTTATTTACTATTTTCAAGTCATTATAAAAGCAAATTAAAAACTTTCACATGTTGGATACCAGTAAGATAATTATTTAAATAGTATAGTAACTGCATTAGAAAAAGATTGGTTCCACTCTGAATAGAAAAAAAGTGAATGCACCAAAAACTTTAATGCTCAAACTATATTTGCAAAAAAAAAAAAAAAAAAAAAATTTTCAAGTAGCAAGACAGCAAGCCCTTAGTACCTCTGAACGTATATATACTATCTTCATGGTCACAGCAACTTGAAAAATAGGGACATCATTGCTGGTACCACAGATCACCAGCAGTGATTTCCTGTGGAGGAATTTCATTCATCAGTGAGTTGATCCTTGGGCAATTGAGGCTCATGTGCTTAATCTTTGTCTACTAGTAGGTTACCCAAAAAATTGCCATATAACTTCCCACTAAAATAATGTAAAATATAACCAAGAAATGAAATGCCATGATATTCATTATAAGACTTTCAGATTTACCCTTGTCTCATATTAATAGGACATTGCAAGCCAGCTGATATCATATCATCATACAAAATAAGCATATGAGATCAGTTGCTATAAGCTGACCTCAGAACTTACTTATCTCTTTTGGTTTTATATCAGAAAATATGAGAGGAGAAGATGATGTGTTCTTCAGTGATGGCATTCTATTGCATGTATCTTTTTTATGTACTCACTGTAATGTTATGAGGTATTGCCTGCTGTACCAGGAGAAGTAAGACAGTGCATGTCTGGCATGTTCCAGCATGGCTGGCTGAAGCTTTGCAAATAATCTTGTGTCATTTGACAGTAACATTGATTTGTGCAGATGCTTACATTAAAATGTATTTGCAAAAGCTGATTATGCTCAAAATGCAACAGAATCTTAGCAGAGTTCTGAATGTGTATTGTGCCAGAGTCAGGTGACTAGATGTGATGTCATTCTATAAATAGCTGAAGGATGGAACTCTGGCAGCAGCAGTTTGTTGTTTGTTTTTGTTTTTGCTTTGGAAGCTGATATGAAAGATCTATATCAGTTATCACAGTTCAGTTTTTCAGTAGTTATGTGTACAGTTCATTCAGTGTATAGTATCTCACCTTACCTTGCGAAAGTGAGCACCTCAGCAGTACATCTTGCCTGGTGACACCAAGTGTGTTAACTGTGGACAGTTTCTCTTTAGTCCAGCTTTGAAAACTACAGTGAGAATAGTTTAGTATTATTTTTTTTGCATCTGTGAGATTCTATCCAACTGTGTTATTTTTGTATTTCCTGTGAATAAAACCCGGTTGTTTATGGTAACCAAATTTTAAATATTATCACGTTTTTTATTTTATTTTCCATTATTAAAATAATATATATCTTCTTATTGTATCTGGTCTTTTAGAGAATATTTTTAACATCTTTAGAGTACTTGTGCTTATTTTAGTGACACTGTGGCCACTCCAGAAAGCCTTACTGCTTCTGTCGCACTCTACCTATTATAACAGTATTAATTTGACACAGTATAATTGGCTAGAAAAGCTGAAAGAAGAAGAGCCTTTGAGTATCTGGCTGGTGGCAGCAATTTACCTTGTAGTCTAGAGAGAGGGGACCCAGCTGGTGAATCTCTGTCAGCCTTTCCCAGATGTGTGCATGTGTGTGACAAATCAGATATTCAAGTGTGTGTATATATATATATATATATATATATTTGTGTGTGTGTGTGTGTGTGTGTGTGTGTGTGTGTGTGTGTGTGTGTGTGTGTCAGATATTTGGAACTGGGACACAGTGCTCCAAGGTGAGCCTTGTTTGGGATCTGGAAAAACAGACACTCCATTCCCAGGTCTAGAACAGGTTTTCTGCATGCTCTTGAGGGAAATTGTGCTTGATGTAGACTGCGGCATTTGAAATACTGTGTAAATTCATTCCTCTTTTATTGAATACCTCTCACCGGTGTCCATGGTGAGGATTGGGGCTCCTTGATTACTGGCCTGGGGTAAAGAGGGGCCATCACATATTGGTGTCAGAGCAGTGGGATATTAACTAAACTTCAGTAGCCTGTAAGTAATTGTCACTGAAGACGTGTGTACTCTCAACAGCCACAAAGTAAACATTCAGAGTTTCAGTTTTGCAACACTTTTATTTATATTTGTTAGTAAGTTTAGTCAGGGAAAGCAGGCAAAGATGTCAGCAGAAGATTGCAGTAAGCTGACAAGGAACCAGTTGGCCAAGGTGTGCTAAGCCAAATGATTGGTGCATGCCAACCTGACTAAAGAGGATATGATTTTAGCCTTAATTGCAGCTACAACATGGCCCAGCAACCAGAGAGATAGCCAGTCCAGTAATGGGGATTTGCAGCCTTTGGAAACAGGACAGTTCTGCTTACCTGGAGTAAAGAGGGGCTGTTACACTCACTCACTCAGAAGAAACTAGATACAGTTGAGGGCAATGGTAATAGTACACACAGCAGCATTCCACTAATTTATTTGTGTATTTACTTATGGTGAATGGAGAATGGGGGCTGTGAATGACAACATCAGCAATTTGAAATACACAATTTTGATCATTATATCTTTTACATTTTGACTTATGGAGATATGAGGCAAGATTGTGTGAAAGAACAGAGTGTTTATATTATCACTACAAAAATGTCAATAGGATGGTATATCCATTGGTATTTACTAGGCATGCAGTCCAGTAACCACTGAGGACAATTTCCCAACTGACTCAGATCACTGTCTGAATAAGTGAAATTCTGAGTCATGCAGCATGCAAAAAGAGGCTAGAAGAACCAAATCCTGAACTGCAATGATAAGCTGGTTAATAGTCCATAGCTTTAATACTCTGGACTAGTTGCAAGATTAAAAAGGCATTCCCTGTTAAAACCAGGGAATGAACTAGGGACCTTCAGATTTTAAATCTAACACCCTCTTAGATGAGTTATGTTATCTCTGATGTGTCAGGTCAGGCAATGTATGTGTCAAAGAGTAATAATATGAATGCATTACTAAGGCCATTTTGTCTTTCATTTTCTTCACACTCATATGTTACATATATGCACTGAAAATATTTGTTTTTGGGGGATAGTATATGCATCAAAACAAAAGGCTGTTGCATGGGCACTGTGAAACAGTGATTGTTATGGCTTTTCAGGAGCAGTATGTATGCATCTGGGAGCAAAAAGCTAAAAATACATTACTGTTGCTATTATATGACTCAGTCAGATTCATTACAATTGAACATCAGAGATGTGCACAGAAGTTGACTACTCTTTGGAGGCAGGAACAAGGTGGTATATTGTCTGTGAAGGCAAAAAGCAGTTACATGGTCACTGTTGAATTATATTTTGTATAGATTGTTGGGGTGTAGTATATGAGTGTAAGAATGACACAGTGAAATACAGCACTGTGTTCATTATGTCTTTCATTTTATGCTCAATTATATATCATAAAGGTACATAGAAAGTAATTATCTTTTTTTTTGGTTTGCAGACTGGTTGAAATCAAAATTGCATGATCATTATTAAATGATAAATTATCACTGATATGGCTCTTGGGATTGCCTTTGAGAGTCTGTAAACAGCAAGCTCTAATACAATAATGTTTCCATTATATGTGTGATTTTTCATAGTCAGTAGGATATACCTTTTCTGATGGGGAACATTCTCCTGGGGTTGAATGTACATGAAAAGAGTTTAAATTAGTGTTTGTTGTATTTTAAAAACACGGCAACATATCTGTTAATATACACAGGATGAGGCCTAAACCCCACAACTGACAAAGGCAATGCTCTGTGATATATTCGGGAATGGGGTGCAGTGAAATCCTTCAGGGCAGAATAGCAGTCTTGAATGCGTTTTGTACCTGTGCATACAATTATCATTTGCTAACCCTTTTATTTCAAAAGTTCATAGGGGAACTGAAATATAGCCTCATAAAAAGGCACTAAAAGTAACATCTTGGAGGACTTCTGGTGTCACAGTCTGGCATTATACTTTGTTTCCAATGGGTAACATAGGTGTGCCAAGTTTTCATTACACAAGAAGGAAACTATAATAAATATTTCACCAGCACAGGCAATATTTCTGTTGCTACACATAGGGTGAACTACTAAGGTTAGAATGCATGTCTTGAGTTCATTGTGTAACTGAGAATCTGTCTACAGTTCTATAACACCTTTTTTAAAAATGGCCATAGGAGAAATGACTCACTGTTGTAGTCTCAGCACTAACAGCACAGTCTTGTCAAATTAACCCATTGCCTTCCTAAATAAAACATACAGTATGAACCTGCTTTCATGGACAGGCAATTTCCCATCATGTTTCTGGCCAGCTTGATAGACATGGGCATCCTGAGGCAATGTAGAAATTGTCTCATGTAAACTGACAACCCCTTACACCTGAAACAAACAAATATTTTATGTGATACATATAGTTACACTATGAAATTGGAGGCAAGACTCTCACATAAGGACACATCAGATGACAAACAGGTTGTCGGCACACACACTTCCAACCCTAAATAAAGACATGACACATAAACCCACATATGTGGTGGTACTCACTAGTAACTTACCAAAAGACCAGAGGCCTCCCAAACGGAAGCCACTTACACACATAACAATGCAAAAAACAGGCACAACACATAATAACACACACACACCAGTGCCACAGCAAATAAGCCCATAAGGTGTAACAGCACAAAACTTAATGTATTGGTCATAGCTGACTCCATTGTGAGACACATGGATATTCCCCTCACTAGATTGGATAAGGACCAGGTTATGGTTAGCTGCCTCCCAGGTGCCAGGATCTGTCAAGTCACTCAAGCACTCAAGTCACTCAACCACAAGTACCGGTATGACTCCATCTTAGTCCATGGGAGGGGGGTGAATGACTTGAGATGTACCTCATTGGACTATATGAAGAGAGACATGACTGAGCTTTCAGATTATGTGTCTCAGGCAGGTATAAGCCTAGCTTTGAACAGCATTCTACCTTCTCCAAGGATAATGTCACAGTACAAACAAAAATGATTGACTTTAGCAATTGTCTTAACTTCTGATGTCAGTCTAAGGAGATCCAGTATCTGTCAGCCTGGGAAGACATGGTTGACAGGGCACACTACTTTGCCAGACATGGTCTGCTCCTGTCTCCTCTAGGCGTTTGGATACTGGCAAGGGCATTAGACATCCCTGTTTTGCTTTTTTAAGTGGGGTCAAAATGACTTACTTCCCAACATAACAAAATCCTCTCTAGATAAACTCAAGATATTGCTGTTTAATGCAAGGAGTCTAAACAAGAAATTGTACTCTCTAGAAGCACTCCTCAGTTTGGAAGATGCTGACATCTGTGTAGTCACCAAGACATGGTTCAAAGGCATAGAAAGCATCCTGGCTATGCAGGGCTACAATGCCTTGTATACATTCAGACCAAACACTGAGCATGAAAGAACTGAAGGAGGAGGTATATCCATCTTCATTAAGGATAAGTACAATTCAAGGCTGGTCAAACAGTATGACTCCCTTGAGCTACTCCATGTCCAATTACCTATAGGCAAAGCCACCATGAAACAGGAAAAGCATACTGCATACCTGGAAGTACTGGATTCACTTGCCATACAGCCCAACACCTTACTCATGGGTGATTTTAATTAATCTACCATTGGCTAGGAAACATACATGACCACAAACATGCTGACTCAGAGGTTCTTAGATTCATCAATGCAAATAATACCTCACAACTGTACCAAATTACTTGTTTTTTACCAGGTTTTGGGGTCCAAATGATGGGGTGCCATAATTCCCGAGTGGCACCCCTTCATTTCTGATTTATTTACAGCTTTTGTTTTGAATTTTATTTTTTCATGCTTTTGAGCCGACATCATCACTTGCGTGATGACATCAGCTCCATCAACCTGACGGAATTGAGCTCAAGGGCTCACTTCCACACATTTCCGGCTGTTTAAATGAAAGCGCAAGGAAACAACTGCTGCTGTGCAAGACAGGAGTTAGGGACTGCATGGATCTATCTGCAGAGTTAGGGATGATGACTGCATGGATCTATCTGCAAGTGTCTGCATGGAATTAGGGCAGAAGCAACTGCTGTGAGCTGCACGGAATATTATTGTCTATGTTTCTGATTTGTGCTAAAGACATAACAGTATATTAAATATAGTGCACACAGCTTAGTCACATAAGTTCGCATTATGTTTATGTATAGTGGGGTTTAACTTGTTAGGTAAATGTCAGTGATGAAGGAACTTAGAATCCTGACAGTACAGGAAATGTGAAAAGAGGGAAGACGCTTGAATCAGCAGAGATTGCAGCAATCAAGACAGGTATATGGGTGGGGGGCATAAATGTCCTTAATTTTTGTGCCTGTTTTTGTGTGGGGCTCATATCTGAGGTCTCTAGACTTTTTTTTCTTCCATATCAATGGGCATTCTTTACAGACAACATCAGAGTCCTTGCCTAACAGTGAACACTATAAAGTATAGCTTTGAGCTTAACTCTGTAATCCCACAGGTACAATATTCCAGTATTTGTAAATTACAAAGGAGTCTAATTACCGTGCTTAACTATCTATGTTTCTATAGTTAGCGACATCCTTAGTTACATTTTAATTGATAATCCCCCGGATTCATGAAGCTCGGCGCAAGGCCGGTGTAAGGCGTGCGCCGGCAGTGCAGTGTATAACCGGCGTAGTAGCACCACATGCACATTAATGAGTGTGCGCCGCAACCACAACCACGTGCAGAGGGCACGTGCGCGAGCCCAAGTAGGATGCGCCCGTAGGCGTGGCCAAGCCGGCAGGCGAGGAGCAACCTAAAGTGCTGACTGTCACAGGCCACCTGCAATAGTAACTGCACCAGCCAGTGTCCGTGGATAATGAAACGTACGCAGAGTATGCAACATAGTACCCGTCTACACAAAACGGAGAACCAAACATTAACCCACGAAGTCCAAATTGTACCCGTCCAAGGAACAAAGGATATGCATAATACCGTGTCCGTCACGCAATGCACTGTCAGTGGGCATACCCAGTGAAGGTGTACCGCAGCATGTCAGAGCGCCGCACCTACACACAAGTAGCCCCATGGGCATGGTCACCAGCAGTTCCACAGTGGTAGTGAGAGTACACAGCCGGGCAGTCGTGTCTATATAACAACCAGAATGAAACCAGATACCCTAAACACAGACAAACATGTGCATAGCAACATGTACTACACCCAGCAACGTACCCGTCGCATACACATAGGACGGCGTATGCCGAAGCGGAATATCCAGAAGCAGAACCCATGCATGCAAATGTAATACACAACAGCCCCGTCATAGCACGTAACCCACACACATGTACGACCGTCCACCCAATCCAGCTAGCAGCCTTGCGCAGCTGCACACCTACACACAGTGGGTATACCTCAAATGTAGTATGAAGTATTGTCCTAGGCAGTGCCACGTGTGCAAATATGTACCCCACATGTCAACATCCCACCGCAGGTACTGATATCCAAATGGCTGCATGTGAATGTGTCGGCAGAATGCGTACATCCCGCATGTGGTACGGACCTGTCGAAACCCCATAGGCGTTCACATGCCACGGTGTCCATAACTGTACACATCTGGACAAAGCAGTATGTGCAGCCACTGTACTGATGATTAGCTATGCAGACATGTCAAACACAACACATAGGGTGGAACATCCGCCCACCAAGCAGGACACCACAACAGGGTGCCACATGCACAGAAGGTGAAGGTGGGACATCACATGTAGATAATAGTGGTGCCAGATGGCCAAACACCCACGGCCAATGCAAAGGATTGAATAACACGTATATGCCCGGATGAATGGGTATGTCATATCATGGGAATAGCCTAAGCTATCCAACATAATAGCCATGCGTACCAGATACAAACTGCCAGTAACATGCAGTAGTAATGCAGGAAGGCATACACGACTGTAGGAATATCACAGGACATATGGCACGTGCCAAGTGTAGACACATGACACAAATGTCCAGGATGGGGCCCCCTGCAAAGAAGAACACGTGACAACCCCACCCCCCACTGACGTATCGGCAGTGGAAACACAACCCAAACACACACCAACACCACTGTCCATCCCACGATAGCAACGGAGGCTGGTCAAAGACCACCATGATGTGTGCACAAACAAGGACATGTGTAACTGTCGCTCTGACAACCCCCCACAGGCCAATGAATAATAGTATGGACATACGCATGTAATGCTGCAAAGGATGTGTGGTAGTCCTCAGTATCACAGAGGTAGGTACACAGATACATTGTAATCAACCTTGACATATGTGCACTGTACACAGCATACCTGCAGGTAATACAGAGTGCAATCATGTGCCACAGAAATATCCATGTATGAATGAGGACAGGGGATAGACAAGTGTGAATGGGACAATCTATGAACATAGGTTCATAGGTTCATAGGTTCATAGTAGGCTATCTGCCCAAGTGCATTTATAAGCCTAGCCCATAGTTATCTGGCCTTCGCCACCCCTTCAGGTTGAAGAAAACTATGCCTATTATATTGCTGTACCTCTGTCAAGCAGTGACACTGAAGTGATCCCTGGTGTGTGTCTGTGATCTCCCATCCATTGGTCAAGATTCCTCTTGAACAAGGCCAGCGGGGTGCTCTGCCCCACATGTACCGGGATGTTGTTCCACAGCAAAGTGAGTCTCTGGGTGATGAATCTGTCCCTCCAGCACGTTCTATTAATGACCGTGTCAAGGTTTACATCTCCCGCCTTTGTGGTTCTGAGGGATCTAGATTCATTAGGTGAAGCATATTCATCATATCTGGGTTTGACATGGCCTTGTATGTCAGGCACAGGTCACCTCTGAGCAAGTGGTATGCGACTGAATAGAGCTGGAGTCCTTGCAGTCAGGCAGCATAAGACAAATTCTTGAGACCCTGTATCCTTCTGGTGATGAACCTTTGGGGTCTTTCCAGCTGCTGCAGGTGTCGGGCCAGATACATTCCGAATGGGGCATTGTACTCAATCATAGGTCTAATGAGTGATGAGTACAGGTGGACGATGACCTCCCTTGATCTAGATGTGAATCCCTGCATGATCAGGTGGGCAATGTAGAAGGTCTACCTAACTACTTTAGCAACGTGAGTGTCAAACGAACGGTTACTGTCAACCTGGGTCCCCAGATCCCTGGTAACTTCATCTGTGCTCAGTGGATTGCCACCTATATGGTAGCTAGGGGTAACCTTGATCTTCCCGAAGGGTACGACTATGCATTTCTTGGCATTTAGTTGTAGGCCATGTCTCTGGTACCAGTTATCCATTTCTGTGAGGCCCTTCTGAAGGATATCTGTGCCACATGTGTGTTCGACTATGGCACCCATTTCGCAGTCATCTGCAAACCTTGTCAGCCATAACCCTCCTGTGTTTGCTTGTACTTCTGAAAAGGAGATGCTGAACAAGAGTGGACCCAGGACTGAGCCCTGTGGGACACCACTTGTGACCGGCTTTGACTCTGACATGGCGCCAGCAACTCTGACCATGTGGGTCTGTCACTTAGCCAGTTTGCAACTCATCTTGTGATGTATGGGTTTACAGTCAAGCTGATGAGTTTTTCAATGATACCTGAGGGGGGTATTGTGTTGAAGGCCTTTGCCAGGTTGAGGTAGGCTGTATGGACTGCCTTACCCTCATCAATGGCCTTGGTGACTGTTCCGAAAATGTCAAACAAGTGTAAAAGGCATGATCTGCCTCTGACCAAGCCAAACCGGGTTGGATTCAAAGTCTGCAAGTTCCCTATGTCTTTATCTATGAGTTCCATTATGATCTTCTCCATGGCTTTGCAGATAAGGCTTGTCAAGCTAATGGGACGGTAATTTTCAGGGTCAGTGGAGGCACCGCCTTGTGAAGTGGGACCACAGTCGCCTTGTGCCACTACTTGGGTACGTATCCTGAGGTGAGGCTAAGATTAAACAGCTGTCCTAACTGCGGGTTGAATTCTTCATTGAGATCATGGAGTACACAGCTGGGGACACCATCTGGACCCATGGATGCTGTGTATACTGCCTTGGAGAGAGCAGTTCTTACCTGGGTGTTAGAGATGTTCTGGGGGCTACAATCCTCTGGTATAGATATCTCTCCTTTTGGGGGGGAGGGGTGGGAGAAGTCTGCACTGAACCTGTCAGCCAGTATGTTGGCAATGTGTGTAGGTTCAATAATCTTCACATCATTTTGAACTAATTCTGAGCAAATCTGGGAGTTTCCTCCTAGGTGTCTAACATAGCCAAAGAAGGCCTAAGATTGTCTTGTGAGTCCTTGGTGATTTATCTCTCGAATTTGCCTTGGATGATTTTATGAGAGATCGTAGTTCTGCACGTATAATGAGCAAGGGTGTCTTACCTTTCAAGGATTCTGCTCTATCTTGTAGTAGCTTCCTCCTTTTGTTGTCAAGCTTGTTTATGGCTGGGGTCCACCAGACTGGACGCTTGCCTCCGGTACAAAGAGTCTCAGTTTTGTTTGGGATTGCCTGATCCATGCAGTCCTGTAGGTGCTGGTAGAAGGCATATTGAAGTGATTCAGTGGTTTGAGTAATGTTTATCACTGGCTCAGGGGCCTTAAAGGAGACCACACTAGTGTGTAGAAGTGTGAAGTTGGCTTTTGAGAAAGGCATATGTATGGTAACCGGCACCACCCACAGCATTGTATGCCAATAGCAGAAGCTATTGTAGGTTGTCCAAACACACGTGTCCGCACACACGGAATATCATAGCAATAACCCAAGCCCGGATGTGGGTAATGCTAGATATACCCACGGTAGACGTGGTGCGGTCCCGAGGTCGATGCCTGAGGGACCACACAAAGGCAACCGTGGGTAAATACAGCAGTACCCACACCCAGACGCGGGTCATTGCTAGTATGCCATATCATCTAGGGAAAGAAACCATATATTCCCAGACATAATGGCACAGCATAATGCCTGTCCGCCACCCATCCGCAGACATACGGCACCCGCGGGAGATGTCTGTTGCCAATGTCGACACTGTCTCGCTATGTGAAACAAAGTCAACATAGTGATTCAATACAAAACAGCGATGGAGAGCCCGATGTCCCCGTTGCTGTGCTGTTCAACCTGTTCCGCCATGTTAAATATGTGTAGCAGAGCGGGACTGCCCCAAAGTAAGCAACGGACATGTCCGTGGCTCAGTGAAAGCTGTCACGCAATGTTAAACCCATGTAACATAGCGACACAGGTCATAAATACCGAGGTATAGTAATGGAAATAGGTCCGGTCGACCAGACTGTGTGCAATTACTATAACACGATCTACAACAGGCACGCCGGCCAATCAGCGCACACGGTTAGGAATAATGGGGGGGGTATGGTATCATAGACACGGACAAACCGTGCCCATGTGACTCATCTGACATTCGTACACGGTCAGGGCAGTTCCGTACACTAGGCGGACAAGACCAAACCCAAAGCACCACAGGAACACCCTGACAATCGAAGGCCTGTATGCGTAGGGGCTATAAGCCCCTGTGATCTGAATATCCTTGCGGTCACGACATATGCATCCCGGGCCATGAGCGGTAGGGAATAAGGAATGTGTAACATGTAGTACCGCACTTTTCCCAGCAGGAGAATGGATGCCTGTGACGTACGTGAGTGCGGGTGGGGGGTGGGGTGGGTGGGGATATGTAAATTTAGCTAAGTACCATGGGTATGCATATAAATGAGACAGAACAGCTAACATGTAGTGGTCACAGCAACCGGCAAACATGGATGCAGTCCCGTTTGAATTACGACTATAGAACATATAAATGTGAACGTGTACGTAATGCGTCCATGCCGCAAAGACAATTACATGTGTAAAGGTGAAGGTGTGTTCTGCACACGTCCGTCAACCAGATCAGAGATATGTTACCGGAACAGTCACAACTAATACAGACCACGTAACCACACAGACCCAGTAAACATATGTAACCAGAATACGGATATGCATGTGCGCCTGTGCGTAACCCACAATTAGGAAATGCAAGTGCGCGTGTGCGTGTGTGATCTGCTCACAGCAGGGAAAGTTAATGCTGTGTCCTCCACATCAGTTATACATGTCTCAAAACTGTCAGCCTCTGAAAGTATGGAATCGGACAATGCCATGTAAAGTACCGGTAGGAATAGTGAAAAACACATGCTGTGTGATAAGACAAACATAGAATGTGGAGAGAATAACGTGTGTGTTAGTAGTATGGATTGACGACGGTTATGCATCTGTAACCCGACCCACTTGTCAGAAGGTGCCACCGTACGAATTGTGTTTAGTTGGCTCACACGTGTTAACCGGGCTAGGCTAGCTAGATATATGTCCAGTGTCAGCAGAGGCCCGTGGAGAAATGCTCCACACACAATAATAGCACAACATACCAAAGTACTCATATATGTAACCAAAAAAGAACAACAATAGAAAGTGTCCTGAAAGGACTGGTTACATACAGATCCCAGACGACAGAGAAATATATGGCCAGTGGAAGCACGTCACAATTACGGGATCAGGTCCCTATAGAAGCAAGAAGGTCTCACATGACACGCCAGTGAATTGCCAGATAGACATAGGTCAATGTAACACACAGCAAGATTAAGGGCCAACCAGCCGTACACCATGCCAGAACCTGTACAGTGGAAAGGTATGGTATGGTAATAGATGTTTGTACACAGGTAATCCACAGACAGTAACAAAGCAAGGTATGAAACGAGGGGTTCACATGTACATATCTACACACAGCAGTCAGACGGCCCGTATATATGACACATGGACATAGATATGTCACCGAAAACAAGATGTAAACAACTACAGTTTATTCCATATCATATTTATATAGTTATATACAGTCATATTTATATTTAACATTGTGACTCTTATTTACATTCATATTTATACAAAATATGCATTTTATTGTACTTATTTATACAATGATTTGGAATCTTAATAGAACAATTATACACATTAATATACATAATATCATTATCAACACACTACATTCTAAGGTTTACTCACAACAATTATCAATTATGTCTCAATATACTGATTGTATTGACCAATATTGTATTTATATTAACACATTGTTGTTGTATTAATGTTTCCATTAAGTAATGTATGCAACACTGATATTTATATGTCGCTTTATCTTTAAGACTTGGAGCACTGTCCACTTAACTACGAGCAGGTTTATTGATTAATTGTCTTTAAACTGACTCTGAAGGAAGTATATAAGGGATGACTATCTAATGTATTTCGTACTCTGATGATGCCCCATGTTAGTGGGTGAAAGCGCTCAGTATCTTTGGACTGTGGAGTGTATCGTTTTTGTCATCGTCTGTTTTGGTCTGGTTTATGTTCATTAATGTCTTTCATGAAGATGACCAGGACTGAAGCTCTGCTGTATTTCCGCCTACTGGCACATGGATATAGATATGCCAAGTAATACATACTATGGGTAGTCAAACAGACATCTGGGAATGGGGAACATACAGCATCAGTCAAAACTACTGGCCAGATGGTGACAGTCCAACAAGTTCTACACTTTACATATGCACACTGGTGTCCATTGTAGGACTCCAAAAATTGATCCATTCGCAATATCAACCAGCTGCGATCGACCCAGAAGAAATGACAGCCATGACTACGGCACAGCTAGACATATACACCACCAGTGTGTTTAAGGTTGATGACAAGTGTCCATGAAATGCAGGACATATGAACAGAAATCCCCAGATTGTCGAGTCCACAGAAGTGCGTCCACATCCCAGTCCCGCACACATGAAGGATGTGTAATGTGTACCATCGAGGGATGCAGCCATGGGATCCTGGGTATGCAGAAATGGGGCTCGGTGTTGTTTGGCAGATAATCCGTTGTCCCACCCCGTGGGAGGGATGTGGGTATAGCACATGCCCTACTCCCCACTAATGATGCAAAGCATCCACCGGATAATGCTGAAAGCAGGTGTGAAATGTGTACAGCCCTATATCAGTGTCCAGTAGGCGATTCCCATGGATGGACAAGCGTACGACCAAGATGGCACCCATAACTGGAAACCTGGCGGAATTACACAGCTGCAGTAAGGCATAGCACAGGAAATACAGATAGGGACTACATTAGACATTCCCCATACAAAGTCAGACCGTCGTGCGAATACCGGCGTACACATCTCTCAATCTGCCATCACCAAATTGTGGATCACTCGCTTCCATAATGCGGAACAAATGGGCGACCTGTGGAACACATACTAATGGCTCACTAACAACTTCAACCAGGAAGGTCATAGGATGGTTAAACTCTGCCGTTCCCACCTATAAAGACGATCCTTTAATGAAGTAATATGATTAATGTCAATTGACCATGGATTACACCTAATCAACATAAAATAACCGCTGGCACCTTATGGCACACAATCCAAAAAACACATAGGTAGATGAAACAGTCAACGTAGAAATTGTCCAGCACAGTGCCCAAATGGTATAAAAAGGTTCCTTTATATACAAGTAAGCGCTTGAATCAGCAGAGATTGCAGCAATCAAGACAGGTATATGGGTGGGGGGCATAAATGTCCTTAATTTTTGTGCCTGTTTTTGTGTGGGGCTCATATCTGAGGTCTCTAGACTTTTTTTTCTTCCATATCAATGGGCATTCTTTACAGACAACATCAGAGTCCTTGCCTAACAGTGAACACTATAAAGTATAGCTTTGAGCTTAACTCTGTAATCCCACAGGTACAATATTCCAGTATTTGTAAATTACAAAGGAGTCTAATTACCGTGCTTAACTATCTATGTTTCTATAGTTAGCGACATCCTTAGTTACATTTTAATTGATAATCCCCCGGATTCATGAAGCTCGGCGCAAGGCGGTGTAAAGGCGTCTTCGGCAGTGCAGTGTATAACGGCGTAGTAGCACCACATGCACATTAATGAGTGTCGCGCCGCAACCACAACCACGTGCAGAGCACGCGCGAGCAAGTAGGATGCGCCCGTAGGCGTGGCCAAGGCAGGCGGCGAGCAACCTAAAGTGCTGACTGTCACAGGCCACCTGCAATAGTAACTGCACCAGCCAGTGTCCGTGGATACTGAAGCGTGCAGAGTATGCAACATAGTACCCGTCTACACAAAGCGGAGAACCAAACATTAACCCACGAAGTCCAAATTGTACCCGTCCAAGGAACAAAGGATATGCATAATACCGTGTCCGTCACGCCAATGCACTGTCAGTGGGCATACCCAGTGAAAGGTGTACCGCAGCATGTCAGGCGCCGCACCTACACACAAGTAGCCCCATGGGCATGGTCACCAACAGTTCCACAGTGGTAGTGAGAGTACACAGCCGGGCAGTCGTGTCTATATAACAACCAGAATGAAACCAGATACCTAAACACAGACAAACATGTGCATAGCAACATGTACTACACCCAACAACGTACCCGTCGCATACACATAGGGCGGCGTATGCAGCGGAATATCCAGAAGCAGAACCCATGCATGCAAATGTAATACACAACAGCCCGTCATAGCACGTAACCCACACACATGTACGACCGTCCACCCAATCCAGCTAGCAGCCTGCGCAGCTGCACACCTACACAGTGGGTATACCTCAAATGTAGTATGAAGTATTGTCCTAGGCAGTGCCACGTGTGCAAATATGTACCCCACATGTCAACATCCCACGCGGGTACTGATATCAAATGGCTGCATGTGAATGTGTCGGCAGAATGCGTGCATCCCGCATGTGGTACGGACCTGTCGAAACCCCATAGGCGTTCACATGCCACGGTGTCCATAACTGTACACATCTGGACAAAGCAGTATGTGCAGCCACTGTACTGATGATTAGCTATGCAGACATGTCAAACACAACACATAGGGTGGAACATCCGCCCACCAAGCAGGACACCACAACAGGGTGCCACATGCACAGAAGGTGAAGGTGGGACATCACATGTAGATAATAGTGGTGCCAGATGGCCAAACACCCACGGCCAATGCAAAGGATTGAATAACACGCATTATATGCCGGATGAATGGGTATGTCATATCATGGGAATAGCCTAAGCTATCAACATAATAGCCATGCGTACCAGATACAAACTGCCAGTAACATGCAGTAGTAATGCAGGAAGGCATACACGACTGTAGGAATATCACAGGACATATGGCACGTGCCAAGTGTGAAGACACATGACACAAATGTCAGGATGGGGCCCCTGCAAAGAAGAACACGTGACAACCCCACCCCCACTGGCGTATCGGCGGTGGAAACACAACAAACACACACCAACACCACTGTCCATCCCACGATAGCAACGGAGGCTGGTCAAAGACCACCATGATGTGTGCACAAACAAGGACATGTGTAACTGTCGCTCTGACAACCCCCCACAGGCCAATGAATAATAGTATGGACATGCATGTAATGCTGCAAAGGATGTGTGGTAGTCCTCAGTATCACAGAGGTAGGTACACAGATACATTGTAATCAACCTTGACATATGTGCACTGTACACAGCATACCTGCAGGTAATACAGAGTGCAATCATGTGCCACAGAAATATCCATGTATGAATGAGGACAGGGGATAGACAAGTGTGAATGGGACAATCTATGAACATAGGTTCATAGGTTCATAGGCTCATAGTAGGCTATCTGCCCAAGTGCATTTATAAGCCTAGCCCATAGTTATCTGGCCTTCGCCACCCCTTCAGGTTGAAGAAAACTATGCCTATTATATTGCTGTACCTCTGTCAAGCAGTGACACTGAAGTGATCCCTGGTGTGTGTCTGTGATCTCCCATCCATTGGTCAAGATTCCTCTTGAACAAGGCCAGCGAGGTGCTCTGCCCCACATGTACGGGATGTTGTTCCACAGCAAAGTGAGTCTCTGGGTGATGAATCTGTCCCTCCAGCACGTTCTATTAATGACCGTGTCCAGGTTTACATCTCCCGCCTTTGTGGTTCTGAGGGATCTAGATTCATTAGGTGAAGCATATTCATCATATCTGGGTTTGACATGGCCTTGTATGTCAGGCACAGGTCACCTCTGAGCAAGTGGTATGCGACTGAATAGAGCTGGAGTCCTTGCAGTCAGGCAGCATAAGACAAATTCTTGAGACCCTGTATCCTTCTGGTGATGAACCTTTGGGGTCTTTCCAGCTGCTGCAGGTGTCGGGCCAGATACATTCCGAATGGGGCATTGTACTCAATCATAGGTCTAATGAGTGATGAGTACAGGTGGACGATGACCTCCCTTGATCTAGATGTGAATCCCTGCATGATCAGGTGGGCAATGTAGAAGGTCTACCTAACTACTTTAGCAACGTGAGTGTCAAGCGAACGGTTACTGTCAACCTGGGTCCCCAGATCCTGGTAACTTCATCTGTGCTCAGTGGATTGCCACCTATATGGTAGCTAGGGGTAACCTTGATCTTCCCGAAGAATGCGACTATGCATTTCTTGGCATTTAGTTGTAGGCCATGTCTCTGGTACCAGTTATCCATTTCTGTGAGGCCCTTCTGAAGGATATCTGTGCCACATGTGTGTTCGACTATGGCACCCATTTCGCAGTCATCTGCAAACCTTGTCAGCCATAACCTCCTGTGTTTGCTTGTACTTCTGAAAAGGAGATGCTGAACAAGAGTGGACCCAGGACTGAGCCCTGTGGGACACCACTTGTGACCGGCTTTGACTCTGACATGGCGCCAGCAACTCTGACCATGTGGGTCTGTCACTTAGCCAGTTTGCAACTCATCTTGTGATGTATGGGTTTACAGTCAAGCTGATGAGTTTTTCAATGATACCTGAGGGGGGTATTGTGTTGAAGGCCTTTGCCAGGTTGAGGTAGGCTGTATGGACTGCCTTACCCTCATCAATGGCCTTGGTGACTGTTCCGAAAATGTCAAACAAGTGTAAAAGGCATGATCTGCCTCTGACCAAGCCAAACCGGGTTGGATTCAAAGTCTGCAAGTTCCCTATGTCTTTATCTATGAGTTCCATTATGATCTTCTCCATGGCTTTGCAGATAAGGCTTGTCAAGCTAATGGGACGGTAATTTCCAGGGTCAGTGGAGGCACCGCCTTGTGAAGTGGGACCACAGTCGCCTTGTGCCACTACTTGGGTACGTATCCTGAGGTGAGGCTAAGATTAAACAGCTGTCCTAACTGCGGGTTGAATTCTTCATTGAGATCATGGAGTACACAGCTGGGGACACCATCTGGACCCATGGATGCTGTGTATACTGCCTTGGAGAGAGCAGTTCTTACCTGGGTGTTAGAGATGTTCTGGGGGCTACAATCCTCTGGTATAGATATCTCTCCTTTTGGGGGGGAGGGGTGGGAGAAGTCTGCACTGAACCTGTCAGCCAGTATGTTGGCAATGTGTGTAGGTTCAATAATCTTCACATCATTTTGAACTAATTCTGAGCAAATCTGGGAGTTTCCTCCTGGGTGTCTAACATAGCCAAAGAAGGCCTAAGATTGTCTTGTGAGTCCTTGGTGATTTATCTCTCGAATTTGCCTTGGATGATTTTATGAGAGATCGTAGTTCTGCCGTATAATGAGCAAGGGTGTCTTACCTTTCAAGGATTCTGCTCTATCTTGTAGTAGCTTCCTCCTTTTGTTGTCAAGCTTGTTTATGGCTGGGGTCCACCAGACTGGACGCTTGCCTCCGGTACAAAGAGTCTCAGTTTTGTTTGGGATTGCCTGATCCATGCAGTCCTGTAGGTGCTGGTAGAAGGCATATTGAAGTGATTCAGTGGTTTGAGTAATGTTTACCACTGGCTCAGGGGCCTTAAAGGAGACCACACTAGTGTGTAGAAGTGTGAAGTTGGCTTTTGAGAAAGGCATATGTATGGTAACCGGCACCACACAGCATTGTATGCCAATAGCAGAAGCTATTGTAGGTTGTCCAAACACCGTGTCCGCACACGGAATATCATAGCAATAACCCAGCCGGATGTGGGTAATGCTAGATATACCCACGGATGCGTAGTGCGGTCCGAGTCGATGCCTGAGGACCACACAAAGGCAGCCTTGCGTAAATACAGCAGTACCCACACCCAGGCGCGGGTCATTGCTAGTATGCCATATCATCTAGGGAAAGAAACCATATATTCCCAGACATAATGGCACAGCATAATGCCTGTCCGCCACCCATCCGCAGACATACGGCACCCGCGGAGATGTCTGTTGCCAATGTCGACACTGTCTCGCTATGTGAAACAAAGTCAACATAGTGATTCAATACAAAACAGCGATGGAGAGCCCGATGTCCCCGTTGCTGTGCTGTTCAACCTGTTCCGCCATGTTAAATATGTGTAGCAGGCGGGACTGCCCCAAAGTAAACAGCGGACATGTCCGTGGCTCAGTGAAAGCTGTCACGCAATGTTAAACCCATGTAACATAGCGACACAGGTCATAAATACCGAGGTATAGTAATGGAAATAGGTCCGGTCGACCAGACTGTGTGCAATTACTATAACACAATCTACAACAGGCACGCGCCCGCCAATCAACACGGTTAGGAATAATGGGGGGTATGGTATCATAGACACGGACAAACCGTGCCCATGTGACTCATCTGACATTCATTACGGTCAGGGCAGTTCCGTACACTAGGCGGACAAGACCAAACCCAAAGCACCACAGGAACACCCTGACAATCGAAGGCCTGTATGCGTAGGGGCTATAAGCCCCTGTGATCTGAATATCCTTGCGGTCACGACATATGCATCCGGGCCATGAGCGTAGGGAATAAGGAATGTGTAACATGTAGTACCGCACTTTTCCCAGCAGGAGAATGGATGCCTGTGACGTACGTGAGTGCGGGTGGGGGGTGGGGTGGGGGGATATGTAAATTTAGCTAAGTACCATGTGTATGCATATAAATGAGACAGAACAGCTAACGTGTAGTGGTCACAGCAACCGGCAAACATGGATGCAGTCCCGTTTGAATTACGACTATAGAACATATAAATGTGAGCGGTAATGCGTGTCGTCCATGCCGCAAAGACAATTACATGTGTAAAGGTGAAGGTGTGTTCTGCACCGTCCGTCAACCAGATCAGAGATATGTTGCGGAACAGTCACAACTAATACAGACCACGTAACCACACAGACCCAGTAAACATATGTAACCAGAATACGGATATGCATGTGCGCCTGTGCGTAACCCACAATTAGGAAATGCAAGTGCGTGTGCGTGTGTGATCTGCTCACAGCAGGGAAAGTTAATGCTGTGTCCTCCACATCAGTTATACATGTCTCAAAACTGTCAGCCTCTGAAAGTATGGAATCGGACAATGCCATGTAAAGTACCCGGTAGGAATAGTGAAAAACACATGCTATGTGATAAGACAAACATAGAATGTGGAGAGAATAACGTGTGTGTTAGTAGTATGGATTGACGACGGTTATGCATCTGTAACCCGACCCACTTGTCAGAAGGTGCCACCGTACGAATTGTGTTTAGTTGGCTCACACGTGTTAACCGGGCTAGGCTAGCTAGATATATGTCCAGTGTCAGCAGAGGCCCGTGGAGAAATGCTCCACACACAATAATAGCACAACATACCAAAGTACTCATATATGTAACCAAAAGAACAACAATAGAAAGTGTCCTGAAAGGACTGGTTACATACAGATCCCAGGCGACAGAGAAATATATGGCCAGTGGAAGCCGTCACAATTACGTGCAGGATCAGGTCCCTATAGAAGCAAGAAGGTCTCACATGACACGCCAGTGAATTGCCAGATAGACATAGGTCAATGTAACACACAGCAAGATTAAGGGCCAACCAGCCGTACACCATGCCAGAACCTGTACAGTGGAAAGGTATGGTATGGTAATAGATGTTTGTACACAGGTAATCCACAGACAGTAACAAAGCAAGGTATGAAACGAGGGGTTCACATGTACATATCTACACACAGCAGTCAGACGGCCCGTATATATGACACATGGACATAGATATGTCACTCGAAAACAAGATGTAAACAACTACAGTTTATTCCATATCATATTTATATAGTTATATACAGTCATATTTATATTTAACATTGTGACTCTTATTTACATTCATATTTATACAAAATATGCATTTTATTGTACTTATTTATACAATGATTTGGAATCTTAATAGAACAATTATACACATTAATATACATAATATCATTATCAACACACTACATTCTAAGGTTTACTCACAACAATTATCAATTATGTCTCAATATACTGATTGTATTGACCAATATTGTATTTATATTAACACATTGTTGTTGTATTAATGTTTCCATTAAGTAATGTATGCAACACTGATATTTATATGTCGCTTTATCTTTAAGACTTGGAGCACTGTCCACTTAACTACGAGCAGGTTTATTGATTAATTGTCTTTAAACTGACTCTGAAGGAAGTATATAAGGGATGACTATCTAATGTATTTAGTACTCTGATGATGCCCCATGTTAGTGGGTGAAAGCGCTCAGTATCTTTGGACTGTGGAGTGTATCGTTTTTGTCATCGTCTGTTTTGGTCTGGTTTATGTTCATTAATGTCTTTCATGAAGATGACCAGGACTGAAGCTCTGCTGTATTTCCGCCTACTGGCACATGGATATAGATATGCCAAGTAATACATACTATGGGTAGTCAAACAGACATCTGGGAATGGGAACATACAGCATCAGTCAAAACTACTGGCCAGATGGTGACAGTCCAACAAGTTCTACACTTTACATATGCACACTGGTGTCCATTGTAGGACTCCAAAATTGATCCATTAGCAATATCAACCAGCTGCGATCGACCCAGAAGAAATGACAGCCATGACTACGGCACAGCTAGACATATACACCACCAGTGTGTTTAAGGTTGATGACAAGTGTCCATGAAATGCAGGACATATGAACAGAAATCCCCAGGTTGTCGAGTCCACAGAAGTCGTCCACATCCCAGTCCGCACACATGAAGGATGTGTAATGTGTACCATCGAGGGATGCAGCCATGGGATCCTGGGTATGCAGAAATGGGGCTCGGTGTTGTTTGGCAGATAATCCGTTGTCCCACCCCGTGGGAGGGATGTGGGTATAGCACATGCCCTACTCCCCACTAATGATGCAAAGCATCCACCGGATAATGCTGAAAGCAGGTGTGAAATGTGTACAGCCCTATATCAGTGTCAGTAGGCGATTCCATGGATGGACAAGCGTGCGACCAAGATGGCACCCATAACTGGAAACCTGGCGGAATTACACAGCTGCAGTAAGGCATAGCACAGGAAATACAGATAGGGACTACATTAGACATTCCCCATACAAAGTCAGACCGTCGATGCGAATACCGTACACATCTCTCAATCTGCCATCACCAAATTGTGGATCACTCGCTTCCATAATGCGGAACAAATGGGCGACCTGTGGAACACATACTAATGGCTCACTAACAACTTCAACCAGGAAGGTCATAGGATGGTTAAACTCTGCCGTTCCCACCTATAAAGACGATCCTTTAATGAAGTAATATGATTAATGTCAATTGACCATGGATTACACCTAATCAACATAAAATAACCGCTGGCACCTTATGGCACACAATCCAAAAAACACATAGGTAGATGAAACAGTCAACGTAGAAATTGTCCAGCACAGTGCCCAAATGGTATTAAAAGGTTCCTTTATATACAAGTAAGCGCTTTCACCCGTAGGCTCCTTCAGACTTACACATAACATAAAAGCATTCGGGCTTTAAATATCCCTCCTTACATTGTCATTGGTCAATTTCACATCAAACAATGTACAATTAACCCCAGCATATAAAGCGCAAACGCAATGTAAAATACTCACACATATATTAACATCCTTAAAAACATCTTATTAAAAGATGTATAATATTATATTGTACTATGCCTAATTCTCATCAATTATAAATCTAACAATATATATTGAAAATATGTAAATTATATCAATGTAAAACAGTGGTAAACAACTGAAAGAGTAGACTAATAGGTGTTAAATGTATAGCTGTACCTAAACTACATCCCTGTTATTTGGGTTTAAGCCACCTGCTTCTCAAAAGAGGCTTAATCTGTGCTTCATCATTCAACCCTGGTGTTTGGTCAGCTCTCCACCTAATAATCCATCTCAATTCGCATTCTAAAGTATAGTTGTTAAGGTCCCCCCCTCTGGGATTAAAATCTAGCCTTTGTAAAACACTGAATGTAAAAGTATGCCTTGGGATGTGCTCATAGCCGGCCGTAGGCATAGGCCAAACCAGCGGGTGCCTAGGGCACCACACTAGCAGGGCCACCTTTCTAGTAATTATGTCATGTAGGTACACCAGGATGGGGGCACCATGTGTTGTGGAGGTGGCCGCCATGGAGCCCTATCGCCTAGGGCAGCGGTTGATCTAAGGCCGCTCCCGTGTTGCCGTAGGAGGGGTAGTACGGTCTGCAGGTATGTGCTGAAGTGCACATGAAACAGCGGTCTACAAGGATTACCCATAGTGGCGACACCTGCACAGACGGCTATAGCGGGACATACACACGACCATGCACACAGCTCAGATAGACATACACACACCATAAACAGGCAATGATACACAAGGTTTATGGCGTGTATGGGTACAGTGTCAGTACAGCAAGGATAGCTGTCTGCCACGATATCCAGCAGATGTGTCGAGGGCGTGCCGGAATACGGACGTTGCATGGACAATGAGTGGATATGCATCATACCACAGTTCTATGTGTCAGCCATGCAAATATGCGATATATGGGACAGACAGCTGTCCATGCAAGAGCAGCGCTATGGGCATAACATAGGTATGTATATATACATTGAGAGAGATACAGACAGTCACATGTGGCAAGGCCGGGAGTGTAACGTACACAGCACCACCCCACCACACCACAGCAGGGCGCACGTGGAGAACACGCTACGGAGGTCACCAACCACAGCAGGCACACAGGCAGTCCACGAGCTGCGTCTCACCATCCACAAACACAGAGATGTCAGCAGGCTATAGGTGTTCTGCGGAACCTCTAAAGCCATAACCTATGAACCCATGCGGCTGGGAGCATAGACACACACACACAGCTGGCAGGCATGGTGATTGACCTTACCCCCACCTACCCAACTGCATGACAGTATGACACAGGTATGGAACGCGCTACATGGACCATGGAACACAGCACCGTCAGAGGTGCACGTCTAGGTGGGTGACAACATCCGCAAAGGAATAGATGCCGATAGCCAAGGTATGTGTTGCGAAGTGTCTAAAAGAACTACTCTCTCCAGGGGCAGCTGTAAACACACACACACACATGGGGAAGGGCTGGGAGTTGAACCTATGCCTAACTACATGAACACACTACAGCATGATGCATTTACAGAACGCGCCACCGAGATTACTGAGCACAGGGCTGTCAGAGGCATACTTCTAGGTGGGTGACATCATCCGTAAAGGAATAGCTGACAATAGCCAAGGTATGTGTTGCGAAGCATCTAAAAGCATGACCATCTGCAGAGGCAGCTGGAAACACACACACACACACACACGGGGACGGGCCAGGATTTGAACCTACGCCTACCTACATGAACACACTACAGCATGATGCATTTACAGAACGCGCTACCGAGATTACTGAGCACAGTGCTGTCAGAGGCATACTTCTAGGCGGGTGACATCATCCGTAAAGGAATAGCTGACAATAGCCAAGGTATGTGTTGCGAAGCGTCTAAAAGCATGACCATCTGCAGAGGCAGCTGGAAACACACACACACCTCTCACACACACGGGGAAGGGCTGGGAGTTGAACCTACGCCTACCTACAGGAACACACTGTGGCATGATGCATTTACAGAACGCGCTACCGAGATTACTGAGCACAGTGCTGTCAGAGGCATACTTCTAGGCGGGTGACATCATCCGTAAAGGAATAGCTGACAATAGCCAAGGTATGTGTTGCGAAGCGTCTAAAAGCATGACCATCTGCAGAGGCAGCTGGAAACACACACACCTCTCACACACACGGGGAAGGGCCGGGAGTTGAACCTATGCCTAACTATATGAGCACACTACAGCATTATGCATTTACAGAACGCGCTACCGAGATTACTGAGCACAGTGCTGTCAGAGGCATACTTCTAGGCGGGTGACATCATCCGTAAAGGAATAGCTGACAATAGCCAAGGTATGTGTTGCGAAGCGTCTAAAAGCATGACCATCTGCAGAGGCAGCTGGAAACACACACACACCTCGAAGGGCCGGGAGTTGAACCTATGCCTACCTACATGAACACACTATAGCATGATGCATTTACAGAACACGCTACCGAGATTACTGAGCACAGCGCTGTCAGAGGCATACGTCTAGGCGGGTGACATCATCCGTAAAGGAATAGCTGACAGCCAAGGTATGTGTTGCGAAGCGTCTAAAAGCATGACCATCTGCAGAGGCAGCTGGAAACAAACACACACCTCTCACACACACAGGGAAGGGCCAGGAGTTGAACCTACGCCTACCTACATGAACACACTACAGCATGATGCATTTACAGAATGCGCTACCGAGATTACTGAGCACAGTCCTGTCAGAGGCATACTTCTAGGCGGGTGACATCATCCGTTAAGGAATAGATGCCAATAGCCAAGGTATGTGTTGCGAAGTGACTTAAGGAACTACACACTCCAAGGGCAGCTAGAAACACACACACACACACCTCACACACACACGGTGAAGGGCCGGGAGTTGAACCTACGCCTACCTACATGAACACACTACAGCATGATGCATTTACAGAACGCGCTACCGAGATTACTGAGCACAGCGCTGTTAGGAGGCATACCCCTAGGTGGGTGATATCATCTGCAGAGGCAAGGCAGCCGGTAGGGAATGAAGACAGAGTGCGCAGTCACACAGCATGTTACCATCCCAAGGTGGGTGTACAGTAACACGGTAGTGCTGCACTCGGGAATACCAGCTAACTATGGAGCACAACATCACGACATGGATACGGGATGCACCACAGACAGCATACCCTATGAGAGGGCAACCAGCGTGCATGATGTAGGCAGCCATTGTGGCATATCAACCACATATGACTCACCCGGACGGCCACCATGGCTATGTAGGATGTCATTGGCCATGGCTACACGCCTAGTAGCAGACATCGGTGCCGACTGTACTGTGTACCCCCGAATGGCATACTGGGCATGCCCTCACACCTAGCGTTCGCGAAGGGGAAACATACATGCACACGGGGTATCTTCACAGACGGGCGTGGTGTGCACCGTACTATGTGTCCATCTACACGGCTGCTTACTGGGCATGCTCACACATTTAGAATCTGCAGAGTGCAGACATGCATACACATGGGGTGGAATCATGGAAGGGCAGAGTGTGGACCGTCGTGTGTGTCCACCTACACAATAGCAACCCGGGCATGCTCACACACGTGGCGGTTGCAAAGGGGAAACATACATGCACACGGGGTATTGTCACAGATGGGCGCGGTGTGCACTGTATTGTGTGTCCATCTACACAGCTGCTTACTGGGCATGCTCACACACCTAGAATCTGCAGAGTGCAGACATGCATACACATGGGGTGGAATCATGGAAGGGCAGAGTGTGGACCGTCATGTGTGTCCACCTACACAACAGCAACCCGGGCATGCTCACACACGTGGCGGTTGCAAAGGGGAAACATACATGCACATGGGGTATTGTCACAGACGGGCACGGTGTGCACTGTATTGTGTGTCCATCTACACAGCTGCTTACTGGGCATGCTCACACACTTAGAATCTGCAAAGTGCAGACATGCATACACATGGGGTGGAATCATGGAAGGGCAGAGTGTGGACCGTCGTGTGTGTCCACCTACACAACAGCAACCCGGGCATGCTCACACACATAGTATGTGCTACGTGCTGTCTGGCATGCAGACGGAGTGTACACACCGCAAGTCATGGCCAGGTAAACCCGTACACATGCACAGGGTGGACACACATGCAGTTACATGTACACACACAGATGACATCACAGGAGTCACGGGTGCAGGCTGAACATGTACACACTGCAGTGAACACTGTAGCTGCCATGCCAGCACCATGTCATTGGTGCAGCAGTATGCCTCACGGTCCAGCAACAGCATGTGACATATGTCCACAGGTCTATATGGCGGTGTACGCCCGTCATGCAGAGTACACATGTACTATCAATGATCCCACAGGCGTGATGTAGTCTGCCCATATCAGTATACATGGACAGGCGTGCTCCACACATACCTCGGGCCTGACACAGATATGACACATGACTGCAGCTGTACCACAGTGAAACAAAGTCCGGATATGTCATATATGTGATTGTCTGGCTGTGTGCATGGACTGCACACAGGACACATACGAAGCCTGTGATGTACCACATGCATAACACTGGCGTACATGGTAATAAACACATGAATGAAAGGTGGACACATGTCTGTGGTATGCTCCCCCTACAGGGTGTAGCGGTGTTGACTGAGACACATACCCTTGTACAGTTTGCCTGTGACAGCTGTGATACCATACCACAGTCCATGTTCCATGTATGTTGACACACATGTCACAACGTAGCAATGCATGCACACATGGCAACAGGGGATACATGTGACACATGTACTGTGCATGGTGCGGCCATGCATGAGCGGTGTCCGATGTCCATAACACAGTTGCACCCCCTACCACATGCATACCCATCATGGGGGCCATCATATGGTGGCATAGTAACAGTACGCATGGCGGTATGTGTGTACATCATGTGTTGAAACACCTGTCCACATGCATGTGTGCAGGTGGTGGTCACAGGTGTGTCACACACCATCCTACCCTGCCATGTGCATACAGTTTGCTATGTCGCCGTTACATGACAGTGCTGCCATAATGCATACCCATCGGTCAGGTGTCAACGACCATATGTCACATGGCCACTGTAACCAGTACCACCTCCCAAGTGCATATATCGGCACAGCTGCCGGATACAGTGTTGGTATGCATGATGCACTACATACCGCTGCACGCCTGCACATATCCCATATAGCGGGTGTGGCATACCCAGCACCGACATGTGTGCAGGAATGTGTGGCCATGTATGCCACAGATCGGGGGGACTATGTGCCACGTGCCACACATCACTGTACACCATGGTAGAGATCTGTACATACCTCAGTGTGGGGTGCATGGATGTGGATGGTGCAGTACATGCAACACGTCGTCCCTCGGTGTAGACATGTGTGGTCACCACCATGTCAGTGTGTCAACATGCGCGTATGTCTGCTGCCTGTTGTGAGGGTGTATGCAGATATAGTGTTGCGAATGGACACTAACCACACAGGGTGACCATCCCGTACTGGTGCTGCATTGTACAACCCTGTCAATGCCATAGTTGTGAGCCATGCTGGCCACCTGTGCAAGCCAGCCCCTGTGACATGGTGTGGGTGCATTGTATTGTGAGGGTGCTGACCACACAGGCAGGTGTCCCCATCTGCACACAATGGGGTGTGCGCCATAGTGGTGTACACCCCCCGAATGCGGACATATTCCTGTACCGGTACAGCGTCCTACTGCTGCACAGCATGCACCACAGCTGACAGGCGACACCAGTGGTCAGTCGCCAGCACGCTGTGTACGACACCTGCAGACTGTCACCATACCTGTACTGTGTCATGCCATGTATGTGATGTCTCTGTCCACCGTAGCCTGTGGCACCGACCACAGGCGCCAGGTGCAGTATATGTGTGGACATGTGTGTCATGTACCGTGTAAACAACGTTACACTACATCTGGCTCCGTGCTCCGCAGGTTTACACGTAGAACGTCTCTACTTGCAATCTAAACTGTCTGTTCTCTATCACAAAAGCTCAGCACCTGTTCCCACAGTATTCCTACATAAGTAAAGTACATGTATACTAGACGGAGTACTACACTAGCCTAGAATCCCCTTGAGTACCCACTTCCCTATAGGTCCCTTCTGACCCAGTTACACAGCAAATGCATTCACATTCTCTGGCATGTCAAAGGGTCAATTGATAGCGACCTCTCCTGTTCAGACGGTGAATCTGGGCATCCAGAGGCAATGTTACAGGTGCCTCATGGACACAGACAAGCCGCACCTCCCCCACTAAACATAATACATGTGAGAGATGCAACTATATAGCCAGACAGGAGGCTGAGGTCTATCAAACCATGACCGGCAAGACCAAATGGGAGGGGAAGGACACCACGCACACCACAAACCCGGTGTCACATGGAGCTATCACAAATGCTAAACAAACACATGAACACACAAAGACATACTCGGAGGCACTGTTAAAACATGTAACGAACCTAATGAGGCCTCCGAAGCAGACACCCAAGCAACTGCCTCCACAAGACATAGGACATGCAACACATAGTTCTCAACGTCAGTGTGCTAAACAGTCACAGCCCTTAAGGCCACACACAATGCCAGACACACTTATAATAGGTGACGCCATAGTCAGACACACCGACGTCCCACCCACCTGACGGAACAAGGGAATGATCACAGTAGGCTGCCTGTCGGGCGCTGGAATCCGCCACATAACACACGCACTCAGGTCACTCCGCAGCATGTACAGGTATGACGCGGTCATTGTCCATGCTGGTGTCAACGACCGGAGACATACCACCCTGGGATACATGAAAGGAGACACAGAGGGGCTCTCAGATTGTGTAGCCCAGGCCAGCATGACCCTGAGCAGTATCCCACCCTCACCAAGAATGATGCAACAATACTGGGCCCGACTGATTGCCCTTGATAATTTGTCTGATTACCGGTGTCAGTTTGAGGGGATCCAATGTCCTCTTGCCTGGGATGACATGCTTGACACACCACGCTCCTTCACAAGGGATGGCTTGCACTTGTCACCCCTGGTCTTCAAGTGTTTGGCAAAGGCTCCTGCCACCCCCACAGTGCCCACTGCAGGCAAGGCTGAAATGATAGACCTACCGCCCTAGACTACAAACCTGGGAAAAACTAAGGGTAATACTGCTCAGTGCCAGTAGTCTATGCCCAAGCTGCACGCCCTCAAAAGCCCTCCTCAGTATGGAGGATATTGATGTCAGTGTTGTGACTGAAACCTGGTTCAGGGCTCCTGAGAGCACCCCAGCACTATCAGGTCATACCTCATATCATGCGTTCAGGACCCTAACCCGGACCGAACCACAGAAGGAGGGGGAGTCTCCGTTTCCATGAAGGATACCCACACCTCCAGGTTGGCAGTAACGCACGTAGCAGCGGGGACCATCCAGGTGCAATTAACCATGTGTAGGACTGCCCTATGGTTTGTTGCATGCTACAGACCACCCTCCCAAACCCAGGATATCTGCACAGCCTTCCTGAAGACACTGGGGAGTATGAATGCTCTCACAACACCATCATATCGGATGACATCACCCACCCATACATAGACCGGGAACATTACCCAGGACACAACACCCTACACCAAAGGTTCCAGGTGTTCATACACCCGAATGCTGTGGAACAACTATACACCATACCCACAAGGGGGGGAACTATACTAGTCCTGATCATCACGCATGGGGACGACATGCTCCACACAGGATGTACATCCCTCAACGGTGAGGTCAGACCATATAGTGATCTCACTGGTGATCCGCATCCTGCCCCCAACACCGGCAAGGGAGACCACAGTGAAGACCACTCCACAGCGAAACCCACACATCATAGGACTGGTGTGGTACCCTACAAGGCCTCCATGCCAGTGGTAAACACAGGCCACGCTGCTGAAACCCTTACAAATGCCTACTACGAGCACCCACAGGAATGTCTGGATCAAGCAATCCCTAATAACATCAGGACCTTGTCCACCAAAGGCAGGCACATGGTCTGGTAGACCCCAGCCATAAACAAACCATACAAGAGGTGAAAGCTACTACATGAAAGAGCAATATCACTACCAGGGAAGGCATCACTGATTAATACTGGCGGTAACATACAATCAGTCATACAATCATCCAAGGCCACCTGTGGGACAGGACTTGCAAAGGACACATAAGACAACCATAAGGCCTTCCTTAGCTAAGGTAGGAACATGGGTGGAAGCTCACAGTTATGCTCGGAATTAGTCCAGAATGGTACAATGATCACTGAACCCACAGACATTGCCAAGAAACTGGCAGACAGGTTCCGTGCATACATCTACCCCCCCAAGAGGGGAGGTATCTAGGTATCTATCCCACCAGAGTCTAGCCTCCCAAACATCTTGAATGGCCAGGTGAGAGCTGCTATCTGTAAAGCAGAGAACACAGCATCAATGGGACCAGACGGTGTCCCCGGCTGAGTGCTACACAACCTCAATGAGGGCCTCAATCCGCACATAAGGCTGCTGTTCAATCTTAGCCTTACTACAGGCTACGTACCCGATGGATGGCATAGGGCAACTGTGGTCCCACTCCACCAAGGCGGTGCTCCTACGGACTCTGGACATCACTGCCCTATAAGCTTGGAGAGCCGTGTCTGCAAAGCTATGGAGGGGACCATAATGGAGCCCATAAATGAAGACATTGGGGAACGACAAATACTGGAACATACCCACATCGGCTTAGTCAAGGGCAGATCCTGCCTCCTGAACCTGGTCGACCTGTTCGGAAGAGTCACTAAGGCCATTGATGGGGGTACGTTGGTTCACACAGACTACCGTGACCTGGTGACAGCGTTCGAACTAAACTCCACGCGGGCATCATAGAAAGGTTCACCAGCGTAGATGTAGAGCCATATGTCTCACGATGGGTTGCCAACTGGATGAAGGTCAGAACCCACAGGGTTAGTGTTCCTGGTGCCATGTCAGACTCCAAGCCAGTCCCGAGTGGTGGCCCACAGGGCTCAGTCCTGGGCCCCCTCCTGTTCGGCATTCAACTTTCCAATGTGCATGCAAACATAGGGGGATTATGGCAGACAACGTATGCAAATGACTGCAAACCGGCCTCCATAATCAACACCCCATCAGACACAGACATCCACCTGAGGTCTCATAGAAATGGAGAACTGGTGCCAGAGTCATGGCCTGAAGCAACATGCCAGGGAAGGTATAGACCTACCCTTTGGGAAAGACAAGTTAACCCCGAATTACCACATAGGTGGTAATCCATTAAACACGGTAGACGTGATCAGGGACCTGGGGACCCAACTTGTCGGTAACCTCTCTTGACACTCACATTGCCAATGTGGTTGGGAAGACATTCCACAGTGCCCACCTGGTCATGAAGGGATTCACATCCAGATCAGGGGGGTCATTGTACCCCTGTACTCTTCACGCATCAGACCAATGATTGGGTACAACGCCACATTCGGAATGTACCTAAACCGACACCTGCGGCAGTCGGAAGGACCCCAAACGTTCCCCGACACAGGGATAAAGGTGCTGAAACATATGTCACACGCTGCCCGACTGAGGGAACTCCGGATCTATACCTTCTCATACCATGTGCTCCGAGGTGATCTGTGCCTGACATACACGGCCATGTCCAACCTGGGTTTCATGGACATGCTCCACCTCCAAGGATCCAAACAACCACGGGCACGAGAGCAACAGACACAAACCTCAACACGGATATAAATAGGACGTGCTGGAGGGACAGGTACATCACCCAGAGACTCCCTACACCATGGAACAGATTCCCAGCCCTTGTGAAGTGGAGCCCCTCACTGACTCTGTCCAAGAGTAATCTTGATGTGTGTATGGGAGATAGTAAGTATGCCCCAGGAATCATCTCTGTGTCACTGCTCGACAGAGGGACAGCAGACCAATGGATATAGTATCCTCATCCTAAGGGGTGGTGAATGCCACACACACTCTGGCTAGGCTTACACATGCCGTAGGGCACATAGCCTAGTATGTACCTATGCACCTATGTACCTATGTAGGTGTCCAGGCAGGTTGCGGGTACATGTGGTATGCTGATATTGCCAGATGTGCCTGTGGGTAACCCACAGCTACATGTGGGGGACTGATGACAGTGCTCCCAGTAGGCACATGCGAGTACACCATATGAGGCATGCAGGTTAACAGAACCAACATGGTGCTACACATGTAACCATCACACATACCGTGTACACAGCTCAATGCATGCTGCACCTGCACTACATGATATGTCTGCTGCATGATGACAGTACACACCCACGTCACATACGCACCTGTCACTTGTCATACACATCCACTGCAACATACACATCACACGGTATGTGAACACAGGTATCACATACACCTCTCACTATCTTGTCCACCCTGTGCATCAGAATACATTTGCATAACCGTGCACCAATGGTGTTGATGACAGTGATGCGGCAGAGGCTTCATCATATGCACAGGGTGATATATGTGTGCCAGGGACATAGGCTGTACCAATGGATGACATCATGTGTGTGTGTAAGGGCCGGTGCATTTACTGGGCATGACTGTGCAGAATGCATGTGGTTGTGGTGGGGCCCTACAGTTGTGTCTGCCGTGTGTGGGTATGTGTGTACACAGTTCAGCCATACGTGATGCCTACATGGGGTATACTTGGCAGCCCCAGACTGTACAGTGCAGGTTGTACAGCTCACTGTGTCCGTCTGCGGCCACGTGACCCGTGCCTGCCTGGGGTCGCACGGGCACTACCGGGTGGAGGTATGGAGTGGCCACTCTCCGATGACACATGTCCGCTGGAACCGTGTCCACGCTGGGACCAGCCAGGGCCATGTCCACATGGCCTGCTGTGTCCTGGTGTGGTCGGTGTAGCACCAGCTGCACTGCTGCTGCTAACAGCACTGTGTGAGTGGGCATGAGAGGTGGCACACACACGTCGACCTACACTAGGTGGTGTTGCTGGCCTACGGCCACGTGTCCTACGCCTCACCCCTACCAGGTGTTCCAGCACAGACAGCTCACGCTCACGAATTGACATGCCTCGTTCGAGGATTCCAACCATCTCACCTAATCGCCTATCCAGTACATTAGCAATCTGCTGTTGAGCATTCGCCAATGACTGGATGTTCTCATTTAGGGAACGGATTGCAGCCCTCTGCAGCCACTGCCCTTATTGGTTCTGCCATTCGGCACGTGCCTATGCCGCCATTACAGTCTGGAACATGCGTCTGGTGATACCAGCTGCTGCACCCTGTACAGCAGGTGCATGTCTGCCAGAGGTCCTCCTACGAGCAGCACCAGCCACATGCCTGTTTGGCACATCACCAGTCATTGCACTGGCAACATGGTGTGTATGCGCACCTTCTGTAGCCACCACACATTCCTGCTCAATGCCAACAGACGCTGACTGTCCTTCCTCTATGGGCAACGGTGATGTGGTATGTGTCGGCATTAGAACCGTGTGTGGGGATGAGGGGGACATAGGTGGGATGGTAACCAATGGCACAGCTTCCGCCCCTGACAACCCTGCCTGTACCTCATGCATATGGTCATCACCGCTAGTATCTGTGGGGACACTAGCATCAGATGGACCGCAGGAGAGGAACGCACCTACACCACCTGTGAATACAAAGACATACTGTAAGATACATTACACACATGCAGACACACACGCAGACACACACACACACACACGCAGACACACACACAGACACACACACACACACACACACACACACACACATGCACGCAGGCACACAGACGCACACACACACAGACACACACACAGACACACACACATACAGACACACACACGCAGACACACACACACGCAGACACATCGTGCATGTGATAGTGCAGATGTCATGCAGCATTCCCACACCACAGCTCAGAGAATGCAGGCCAGACATTAATAGTGGTAGTATGCATACTGCCCTGGGGTGCACACTACATCAAGCAGGTGTCATTTCAGTAGGCATGCAGTACACACATTCATGGTAGTTTGCATGCATCACCGTGATACACCGTGTGGCCACAGGCAGGTTAACAGTACACATGGCTGGCGTCACTTTGACATGTACGATAACATGTGGACATGTGTCAATGGTGTCCCACCACATGCACTACATCATACTGGGTGTCACAGTGCAGTGTTATGTGTACAGGCTACAGATAGAATGCATGTGTAACAAAGATGTCTGTGCAGGTGTGGTTGGTGTGAGCCGTGTACATAGCTATACAGTGGGGAGTACAGGCACTGTGCCACTGCATGGCAGCAGGACACGGGTATGTTTCTGTGCGATGCATAACATGGACGCATTGCATTGCCATGTCTGCAACACAGTCATGCTGTTCCACAGCACGTATATGGTAGACATTGGTGGCACCTCCGGTGGCTGCAGACAGGCATTCCAGTTGTCTGGTGTACCACATCAAATGTACAGGTGGTCCACTACAGCTATGATCGCACTATGTGTGGACAATGTGCAACGGTGTCTATCCACTCCAGATGTACTGTGTGGCAACATGCCTGTGGCTAACACCCATGGCCATGTTTGACTGGATCATGGACAGTTGTGTGTGATGGGCATCGTGTACCCATCCCTGTGGTGGCCCATGTGACATACACCCATACAGGTCGGAGGTGTCACAATCCAGAGGGCTATGCAGACAACAGTGTGGATGTTTGCTATGTCGGCCATAGGTCATATAATGGTGTGACAATATTGCAGACAGAACACCACGGGCATGGGACATGTCGTGTGCCATGTCACAACATGTGCACACAATGCAGGGGCATATGTCACATTGGTAACACCTGTGTGCTGGCCAGATCACAGCTCACTATGTGGTACTCTGTGCGTACCACAAATGGTGTTCCAATGCATACTACATATGCATCCATTGTAGGACACCTCCACCATTGTATGCATAGCTGACTGCACATATCACACTGACAGGTACCGTGGTTTCATGCCGGTGTATACTAATGGTTGTATCTACTGTACATGGGTGGCGTGTGTGTCTGGTGGTGCAACCTATATACCGTGACTGGAGCAGAACCCAGGTGTGCATGTTATACCTGGCCACATGGCAAATATCCCTACACTGTAACATGCCTGTTACTAACAACAGTCTCACCTGCGACGGACCCATGGCTGTGCAACACGCCAGAGGTACCTGTATAGGGGCGACACAACAGTACAAACATTATCCATGACTGTAGCCACAGTAAGCACTGTGCATGTCACATCATGTACCTGTGTGATAGCATGTGGTATGCACACATCTGCAAACACAACGTAGCATACTGTAGTATGTGGCTTGTGTGCCCATATATGTGGCATGTGTTGGTACATTACGTGGTGCACTGTGACACCCACACCTACGGCAGATATCATACACATATGCAAGACTGACTTACCAGGCATCTCCAGGCTCGTTGGTTGGGAGACACCCACCTCCACAATGGCAGCTAGTGTTTCTGCATGATGTTCCCTGGGTGTCACCAGACTGGCCAGGAGCTCCTCCGTGTGTGTGAGTGGGGGCTGGGTTGGTGGCCCACCACCCTTCCACCTTGTTCTCTGGCGATTGCGATGGCACGCTGTTTCGCGTGCCGTATTAGGTCCGTGCAGTGTCTGCGTATCTGCTGGTAGGTGTGGTTGTTGCCACCCATGTCGTTCACCCTCCTGCGCATATCCTGCCACAGGTCATCCCGCTGCTGCACTTGCTGTGGAACATGGCTGAATAGCAGGTCATAGTTGTCATGGAGAATGGTATGATTACGTCATCCTCCTGGCGGCTGAAGGCTGGCAGCAGTGAATGTTGCATTATCTGTAAGACATGATGATGGTGACAGGTCACATTTACACTGATGTACTGGCATACCACTGGACATACATTGCTATGACATGTACGACATCTGCACAGTAATCTCTGCGATGCATCATGGCACTGACACAGCTGACGTGTTGCTGTCACACCGTTAGGCAGCGGGTATCATATCATATCTGTGTGTCAACTCATCACACTGTACACACACCATGTTGATGGTAACCTGCTGTGGACAGGTGTACCTCCCTGCACCTGTGTTCATACCAGTTGGCACGTGTCCCGATGTGCGCACAGTTCTACTGTTCACCTGGATGCTGTGTATATGTCGCTAGGCATTACAGACGCAGCCATTATGGACGTCAGCGGTGGCACTGCACACATACACGTGGACACCTGTACATGCATGTGTTGTGCCATGTACATCTACACAGCACTGCACAGGTGTTGGACAACCTGCCACGGCTCGCCTGTATTACACATGTGATACACATGGGACATTGTGTAATCATATGACACTGGCAGGGATGGTCATACATAGCATGTGCTCATGCACGCTGTACATGCCAACACACAGCACCTGTGACACCACAAGGTGCATCAGTGCCACATTACTGCTCTGGACAGTTGATAGTGCAAGTGCCATTTGGCCAACGTACCATGTATGACTGTAATGGCACATGCAGCCTTGCTGGACAGGGCTGCATGGTATGGCAGGGTATGTCACATACATGACACAGGGATGTGTCCCATCTGGGGGATACTGGTATTGGGAGGGTGGCTGTCCATTCCATATGTCATTGCTATGTGTATATGGACATTACACATGTCTATCTTCATGGTGTGGACAATGGCCTTCTGCAAGGTAGGCAGCATGCTGCTTGGTGGGGGTGTGTATGGTGCATGCTGGTATCGCACATCCATGCATACACATTACCCCTGACAGGTGCTATGTGCTGTGATATTGTTCAACACAGTGCTGTATGTGCCCGAACAATGATATCCCGTGCACATGGATGGTACCCTGGCCTGACATGGGTACCACATATGTCTACATCCAGTGCCTGCTGCCACCGCCATGTAGGCGGGTGCACCACACAGCACCATCCCGCCCACAGGGACCGTGGTGTTGGGCACAGCATAGGTATCCATTTATGGGGACAGGGATGTTCACATAGCGGGGGCACTGATGGTATCATCCATCGGACCATACACGTATGACGCACACCTCACACACCGGACCATTCAGTATGTTGTTCGCAACACTGACACAGCTATACTGCTAGGCCAGGGACATTCCCAGCCGTACATACACAGATGCATGAACATCTGTCTGTGGCATGGGCTACAATGATGGTGGGGTTCGACACATACATTGTTTGACTGTGGCTGGCGCAGATGTTCTGTGCACATGTCTACATGGTAACCCTGTTCTACTGTAGCCAGCGGTGATGTGCTGTGCACATGTCAATGCTGCACATTGTGTTGGTGTCTGTCTGTCAACGGGCCAGTGGTGGAACACACAAGGGTATTAGTGATTGAATATGCATGTTGCCCTGTACAGCTGTACTGCTAACATCTCAGGTGCTAATGTGTCATGGACATGCACACCTTACCCGGACAGGTGGTTGTGGGTTGCCACCCGTACCCATCACTTCTTGTGTGTTGCTATTATCCAACACCCTATTGTATGTTCAGGCTATGCACCTGTGTGGGACATGTGGGCATGCAATGTGCTACTGCGTACCTTTGCACCCATTGCACAACATGCCACACGGGTACACTGGCAGCCATACACTTCACAGCTTGATGACGGTACAACAGGTGTTGTACACACGTAACACATATCCTGTGGGACATGGTCATATGTACAGGCATGTCCGACAGTCACTTACCACTGCTACCCCTATGTGACGGATATGCAGTACATGTGGTGGTACAGCAACTGTCACATGTACTCATGCAATGTCCCCCTACCAACATGGAGCGGTACTGCCTGTGGGGGATGTGGGTCTGCATCCATGCTGTGCCCATAGCTGACAGTTGTACATCGATACGTGCAACATACCCCATTTGGTGTTCTCATGGGTGCATGTTCAACATGGCTCCACAATGTTTGTGTCTGTCACACAGTCATTGTTGTACACGGATTACATGCCAGCCATGGCTTACTATATGTGATTCCATGTACTTCATTGGGATACCATCATTATACATTAGAACGGCATATTCCAGCCATCACATAGCCTTCCTAGATGACAGTGTTAGCCAGCCAGTAGTAGGTGTTCTGCCATCTGCACATTAGTCACATGGTACGAGGGCGGCTGATACCCATTCTGGGGACAGGGTGCTGACAGCTGTGGATGGGTGTGATGCTGTCGACAACCATAACTGCACCTGATGGTCACATCTGGATGGGTAACATTCACAACACACACCTACCTTCACGTAGTAACACATCATCTACAACAATGGACATTCCTGCCAGAACAATGTGTGCAGTATGTCTGTGTGACCACTGTAGGCACCACTGGTGGCCCCCAGCATGGCAGCCAACAGCACCGGTGTATATCCCGCGGAACCATGGGTTACACCATTCACAACACACCTGTCTCGGATGACCCTGTTGTGCATCACAGTGCAGTTCCACACATCATGTTGCACTAGACATCATGCACTGATATGTTGCGGACATGTGAACAGCTGTGCAACGCAACATATGCACACATGACACATCACCTGTTACAATATATCTCTCATACAACGTGTTATTGTGACCGCCCTGTGATGGCATTACACAGGCTACATGTACTGGGACATGTGATGGCTCACCGGTGTCATCCCCTCTGGGTGTGTGTCTAGCCAAGTGTACAGTAGGCAGTGGTCTGAACACAGGGACACTGTACATTGCCTACTGTGTCACTGCAACTGTTGCCTATGTTCATACTGTAATTATACAGGCATGTGGTATCTGACCGCTATGACAGTCCTGGTCGACCACACTGCTGTGGCACACATGACCTGCAGCCATCTGCCTGGGGTGTGGAGCACACATGTACATCTTCACATGCTATACTGCCTCTGTGGCGGTGTCACATAACTGTCTCTGGCAGGGCTGTAACAGGCAGGCACGGCATGGGGTCATGTGGGACAATGCCTGCATCTTCCACTGTGCTGCACACAAGCAAGGCACACACACTTTTGCACCACTCACATTTATCTGCAGTGACTGAGACCTGCCTCCATGCTGTGCACAGCATGCCTGCGAGTACAGATTGTACACGGATCGTACCTCCCAGGCACATACCTGGACTGGAACACCCACAGGTGAGGGGATCCCACATCACACAGTGTTTTGCACACATCCTGGATAGTTGCCAAACACAATGCATCATAGGTGCTCAATGTGCAGATACCCATGTTTGTGACTGCTAGACACATTGTAACACGCAACAGAGTTGACATTGTACACCGCAGGTTACATGCTGTCTGTGTTGTTATACTGTACATTGGGCCTCAGACAACTGATACTGCCATGTGCTGACAGCAACCCACACTTCCCTAGAATAGACACCCATGTACCTACACATGCTTGGGGCATGCACTCCACCCATCTGGCTGACACATTACATAACACATACCATACCTACACTACCCTCAGCATGCACAATACCTCCATGTGTCTGGTGTGTTGCACCTGGGGTTATCCCCCCTTTGGTGGATGAACACATATGCTTCACGGCCCTGCTAGCCACAACTTGGAAACACACCCATCGCAGCATACATGGAACATGTGTACTACAGCCAGTACTACTGACGTCTGCTGACAGCAGTTGTTAATGGCATGACACCCCAGCAGATGGACAGTGCACATACGTATGCTGACACATACCACAGTGCGCTTCCATAGCATGTACACGATGGTAGGGACCATGCTATTCCACACAGAGACATGGCGGTACTGACCTTTTCACAGACGCCACGGTGGTGATCATGTTCCATGCACATCTGATGTACAAGCACATGTGCAGGCTGTTGCATGGTGGTGTATATTCACATGTGTGGGGTGCATCACTTGTCGGCCATGGTGGGTCCTCGAGGTCCATCACATGCTCCAAGGCTAGCAACCTAAATATGACTGCCGCACATTGCGGTGTGGGGCCTCAGGCAGAGTGGTGGTATGTCTGTGTTGTTTGCCTACATCCACATTCAATGTCACATACATTAGTCACCCAGGCATTGCAGACCATGATAATGTTGGCAACGTGCCAGGTGATGGCGTACTTACCAACAATATACACTCTCACTCACTACAGGGTCGCAATCCATACATGGACATCGTAGTGTCCCTGTGGAAACATACATGGTACTGACATGCACACATTATGTCCTGGGACACTGGCCCGATGTCACCTTCCGATGTCCCTGGCTGTTATGTCCCACCAACCTGTTTGGTATGTGTCTCCGCACCAGCCCACTATATTCACTGCTAGCCTGTTGTCGGACATTGTGTACCTTGACCGCCACGCAGACGCATCTCTCACACTACCCATGGGTGGCACTGCATTGCACGTGTGGGACTGCAGTCATACACCCATGACTGGACCTTTCTGAATGGCACTGGGGCACATCCTCACGAACGTGCTTCACGCACACATTGATGGCCTCCATGCCTTTCCTGGCACCCTTGTTGGGCTTGTGTGTGCCACAGCATGCCACATACACGTGCTGGCCACCTGTCGTACCGTTGCATGGGTGGTTGGGGTGGTACAGAGGCCAACACATCAGACGTTGTCCTCACATTGCCCTTCAGCACCATTCCACGTTCTGGTATTGGCAACGTACACATCCACCTGCACATCATACCCTGTGTCTCAGGATGTTAGGCTATATGACTCATGGACAGGACACACAGTGGTGCAAGCATATCATAGTACCTACTACATGTCAGGTACATATGGCATTACACAGTCCTCAGTCATGGGGCCCCTCATGTTCACTATTTGCTTACATATACAACATGCTGTCACAGAGTACTGTCCATGCCTAGATATCCCACAACTACATACCTGGCGCCATTATTGCTCCACCAGCTCATTCCGATACCGACCATACGGGTGTCAGTGTGGCGGATAGATCCTGTGGGTGTCATGGCATCAGGATGCATGACACATGGTGCATGCACATCACCTTTGCATAGCAACATTCGCCCACTGACTATCACATGGATACTGGCCCCATACATACATATCACATTGTACATGGTTGCTGTACACACATATGCCCCACACGGTCCTGTGGTTACCGTATTCCACTGTGGCATGGATACACTTCTGCAGGGCCACACCTATCTGTACTGTGTGTGATGCTGGTACATAGGTAGCCATTGTACCTGTGGCATACACACATCTACACACAGTCAAGGGTACAATACCACATTTATGGTGTACCTTCCACAACGGCTACAACTTTACATGGCACAGCATTGTCATGCCACGATGTGTACCAGGCTCGGATGGTTTACATATGCAGATGACAGATGGAAAACACATCTGTACACATCTGCATACCACATACGCAGGGGTGTCTTCTGCTCTGACACAGAACATGTCCTCCGCATTACTGATGCATATACTCCTCATACATGACAATTGCGTTGTGCAGTGTGAACGGACTGCTCATGGATATGTGCACACATGCCACACTGCATGGGATGGGCTTCTGTGTTACTTATGCAGACACAACACACATCATGCTGTGGAACATAGGTCCTGTGCACATCCCACAGGGACACACAGTGGCACTGTTCATGTGATACCTCCCTTGCTGTTTGAGTGACACGTGGTCATGGTACCGCCACAGCAGCGGTACTGTGTAGACATGCAGTTGACACCCGCCTCTGCTGTTCACAGGACACTACCATGGGGAGGTGACACTACTGTGTACACTGCACATGTGTTTACACATGGACCTGCCAGACTTCATTGTTGCCCACAGTGCACCTGCTCCAGATCCTTTGGGCATGGTTACTTGGTGTACCTTCCATTTCGGATGGCTATGATGCTACTACTCTGTCCCATACCTACAGGCCATATGTATCCTGTTATTGTACATACCAGTAGGCCATACCTCCGTTATGCATGATATGCCTGTGATACTGTGTATAATGTCTGTCATATCCACCCTGTCAGCTTTACATTACACATAGTTGACATAGTATCCCCTACTGCAAGGCATACGTGCACGTCGGCTGCACATTACGTATGACATCGACGGTATATGCCCATACACATGTGTGCTGTGACAGTATACATACATGTCCTATCCCCTGCTATGGCACTTCCTTGTTGGACATCCACTGCCAGCATTGGCATAAGGTCTGGCATTGTTCTCTCTAATGCCCCCCTGTGGCAGCCCTTGTGGTGTCTCAGCTGTGTACATGATGTCCCACTGCTATGCACACGGTGTCCACAGTCATTGGTATGCTCAGCAGGATAGCACTACATAACCACCTTTCACCACTCTCTGCATTATGGACAAGTGTCATTACTTACAAACACCATTCACATACAGTACAGCTTTGTCATACACATCATGCGTTACACACCCATATATATCATGTGTTCTACATACCTTGTCAGTGTTTCGTTCCGTGTTTCGTTACGTGTATCGGTTTTCCTTTTTATTTCTCTTTTGGTTGTACACTGCTGGTTCTGTATGTGCATACGGTTTGAATATCCCGGGAGCCATCCTTATATCCGTCGATACCTGCAACATGTGGGTTCATCCCACCAATTGCTGTTCCTCCGTGAGTAATTGTGTGCATATCACCTGTGCATCTACTCCATTCGGACATTACGCGTTGTAACTGGGGTATGGTTGGATTCCCCACCTGGGCGTTGGCTATTTGCCCTACCTTTGTGGAGATGGTCTGTATTGTGTTATATTATGTGTAACTGCAGCCGCTATGTGTGGCGACAGGTACATTTTGCAGTGGTGTTAGCCGTGGATTGTGTGTGTTGGGTATAGTATTTTGTTCGACATGTGGGTGTCCCTGTCCTGACGACGTCTGTTGATGGCGTTTTGCATTCGGATGTGTAACATGGCTGTTGTATTCCTTTAAACAATGCATGCAAGTATGCATCCGCCTTTGATTGTGTTTCCCACGCGAGATGTTGCGGTTATGCAGATGTCATTGACTGCCTGTATGTTTGTGCTGTTATTACGGTTTGTATCCCTTTAATATGTACGATGGGGGATATCGGAGATTGTAGGTGACGGATACGGGTTGTGGGCCTTGCATCTCTACATACACGGTATGGTTGTCTGTGTGCTCCATCCCTGCCTGGAGAGTTGACAGTTAATTGTCTGTTGGTATGGGAGTGTAGGTTGTGTTGTTGTCATGTGGTGTTGGTATCGCCTGCGTGTGTGCTTCATGCATGTATTCCTCCGTCACATCTGTGGTATATCAGCGATTGTTTGTACGTGACGACTATCCCCTGTCATTCTGTCCCAGATATTTACAGTCATTGTGGTCCTGTTCCTGGGATGGCCAGTTTGCCAGTGGTTGCCACCTATTCAGGTGGGGATTGCTTGTTTGACACTTGTAGAACACACAGCAGTGTTTACGGGCTGAGACGTGGCCACGGTCAGTACTGGGGTAGCACATACGTATTTCCGCGGTACATACCTATTGCTGTGTGATTTTGCCGATGTATCGTTTTGCAATTAGCATATCGGTGTCGTACATATGGGCATGAGTAGTACATACGTCCTTTCCATTTCCTGTGGGGTATATTCCTGTGCTACAATCTGGGACATTGTCACTTTGTATCGTTCTACGTCGCCACACGCCTAGCCGGGGTGGGGCTCTCACTACTACTTTGGGATTACTGGTGTACATATGCCTGTGGCTAGTGTACCGTATGCCTACACATATTATTCCACTCTGCCTCTTACATGGCACCAACATACACATATTATGGAGACACACACATTACACTCGCACAGCAACACACACGGCACCCTCACCGCACACATACACATACTACGGCACTCACGGGGATGGTTGCACACAATACCTGCGTGGGCCACGACACCAGCGGCGGTGTCTACCTCCGCCCTCATATCATCATACTATTACCCGCGCATCTACTGTTACAGTACTGTGGTCTGGCGATCATTCCAACTCGTGGTTATGCATTTCGGTATGTTGCCTGTTCCACGGTTGGCGGTATCCTCTTCTGTTAAACCTCCCGGATGCTCAGGATGTCGTTTCACTATGTATACTATGTACAGATATCGCGTGTTACATCTCAGTCACCTTACATCCCTCTGATTCCCTGTCTTAACTGTAGTACTTATGTGTATATGTGTACATATATTTCTAATATGTAATTATATCTATCTACATATATGTATATGCACATATATATATGTTTATATGTATACACCTTGTGGCGAACGTGGCAGCATACAGCAGCGCCGTCTGCTGTAGGACCCGCATACTGTTCAGGTGTTGGCGTTCCATGCTCCACTGGCTGTTGGGTTTACAGTGTTTGGGGGCTGCCTATGTTGGAGTCACACATGGGGCCACCCATATGGTACACTTTACAGGTGGTCATGTTTGTGTGCCGTCCATTTCACTGTGTGTGCAGGTAGGGAGGTGTCAGTCCATGGGGCCTACACTGTCAGAGTATACGTTACCTCTTTGCCAGTGCATAGGCATATTGGGTACGCCTCCGTCTGCCTACTGGGGCTGGCACAGTGTGTTCATGGTCCTGAACCCTCTGTGCCTGGACTGGCCTTGGCAGTTGTGGTGGGCTTTGTGGCCCTTCACCATTATGTCCCTGCAGCAGGTGCTTCCGCAGGATCATATTATGTAGCATGGCACATACTATGAATATGTGGGCACATGTGCCTGGGGAGTACTGAAGGGCTCCACCGGATGTATCCAGGCACCGGAACCGTGACTTCAGCATCCCAAACACACGCTCTATGATTATTCTGGTTTGTGCGTGTGCCTCATTATGGCGTTCTTGCATGTGTGTGTGTGCATTTCTGATGGGAGTCATCAACCACGGCTCCAGTGCATAGCCAGCATCCCCCACAAGGTGGCCTTGTTGGATGTCCCCCCTGGCGAATACCTGGTACAGCTGTGAGGCATGCCAGATACGGGAGTCGTGGTAGCTTCCAGGGCTGCCAGCACACACATCCATGATAATGCCCTGCGCATTGCACACGACCTGGCAATTGATGGAGGGAAATCCTTTGCGGTTTATGTAGCATCTACCCTGCTCCCCAGGTGGTGACTTGATTTGTATGTGCGTACAGTCTATCGCACCCAGTACCTCCGGGTATTGTGCCACATGGTGGAAGTGGCGCATATTGCTAGCCAACTCCTCCTGAGATCTGGGGAAGTATATATGCTCATTGGCATGTGGTAACATGGCATCCAGAAACTGGTGTAGTACCCTGGATGCTGATGCCTGTGAGATACCCATTATATCCCGAGTTGGCCTTTGAAAGGTACCTGTGGCCAGTATTCGCAAGCTTACACATACCTTTGTGTCCACTGGGATGGGCTCCCCTCTGTTGTTTCTTGTTCTCAGGCGTGGCCGGCACAGCTCCACTATTTGCTGTAACGTGTCCCTATCCACCCTGTAACGCTCTACTATCTCCAGGTCTTGTAGCCCCTGGTAGGTTACCCTTGGTCTGAACACTCTCCTTCTCCTCTGAGGCCTATGGTAGTTGTCGGCACCCTCCTCCACAACACCGTCTGTCTCTAGCACATGCTGATGGATCACGGCCATGGCAGCACCCAACATGTACATTTTAAAAGTTCCCCGTGTGTTTACACCTATGGTGCGGTGTTTGGGAATACGCGGCTGTGTGTTGTGTGCATTCACACTTTATACTATTGTGCTGTACACCCGGTGATGTCATATGGTGTGTCTGTACGGCCATATCTGGGGATTATCTTCCGTGTTTTATCGTTGGCACTGCAACGCTGTTGCCTTTGGTGTTGCATTACTCTTGCCTGCAATGGATTACCTTTCGACCTTCACTTACTATTTCTGCACGTTGCACCTACTATTTCCTGGCAAGCATCCTGCTGAGCCCTGTCATGTTTAGTTTCTGGGACATGGCATATCGTGCGTTTTGTGTGCCGCCGCCGTTGTGCTGCATGTCTGCTTGGCTCTGCTGTGTCAGGTCTTCACTCTTTGCAATCTGCTACCTCCTCTACTTTCTTTGCATTCATATGCCTCCCCTATCCCGTTTTGCGGGTTTCTGCATGCAGAGTTGTCAGCTGCCGCCGATTGGCCTTCGTGGGTTGATTAGTGTTGATTGCTCATTATTACTCCAATTACACTTCTTCCGCATTTCCTCATATTCTCAACATCACCTTCCTGTTTCCGATGTTATTTGCGGGGCGAGCGTCACATGACTGGGTTAAGGGAACGTAGTCATCCTCGTGCACATGCACCTCTGTGCGCATTGTGTGCTCTCAGCTCAGCTATTTCCCCACACGCCGGTCCTGCAGCTGTGATGTGCAATGTACAGCCCATGTTTGCTGAGCTCCAATGTGCTTCCTCCTACAGTAGCACACCCCTCTGCAGGTGACATGTATTCCCTCTGGGCCACTCCTCAGTGTATTACCGCTGCGCCGTTTGCTACAGCCTTATGCCGGCGGGGGGGTTGCGATTCAGTATTATCTGCCTCATTTGCATGGCATTGACTACTAATTCATAGTTACCACGCCGAACACTGCCGCGAGTCCTTGGCAACCCTTGCACCGTGGTTGTGGCTTTCCATGCATACCATGGTGTATTATGGCTGTGAAGCTGATGTGTATTACGCTGCTGTTTTATGACATTGTCATATTATTTCATTGTTTTGCACCTTCCGCAAACATGTCCTGGGGTTCTGCTGTGAGTTTCTGTGGACATAACATTTATGTTATTATTTACATGTTGTGCATGTTTTCTTTTGACATTCTCTGTGTATTTCGCCATTGGCATATGGTAACAGTGTGATACCTGAGGCTGACAGCCTTCTGTTACTCCTATGTTGTGTTTGGGAAAATGTAAACCGTTTTTTTTGGTTTACATTGCCGTGGCCTTATGCTACGCCTGCGCCACTTCGTGGATCGCTATATGCCTTCATTTGCATGGTGCAACACCACACATGGGGTGTTTAGCATACCTACGCCGGGGGCGGCGCAGATCCGGCGCACGCCGGTAGTACACATGGAATTGGATCGTACCTGAATCGCTCGGCGGACATATTTGGTGTTGTAACGCCTACGCTATGCGTGCGCCTGGCGCAAGGTTCATGAATCCCGGGGAATGACTTTTTAACTTCTATATAACCTTGGTGCCTTTTACATTATTAAGTTTAAAGTGTAAACATTCTACTTACTTTTTAACACTGTACTGCTGTTTTGCTTAAATGTTAACTGTGGTGCCTTTTTCCCCGGGTCACTGCTGAAAAAGGGCATCATGCCATCAGCTCAGCCGGACCAGCCTGGTCAACAAATGTCAGATAAAAATAATTTTTATTTTCAGTTTTCATTTGTAGAGTTTTGGTGACACCACAAAGATGCAATTTAAAGTGTATAGGAGGCACTTGTAGAAAATTGCCTTTCCTGTTAGTCACAAATTACATTTGTTTGTGTGTGTGTGTGTGTGTGTGTGTGTGTGTGTGTGTGTGTGTGTGTGTGTGTGTGTGTGTCTGTGTCAGCATTTTATGAGCATTGGAGAGGCTGTTGATTTTTAAAAACTCCTTGAAATAACTGTTGAACTTACTTACATTATATAGCAGAACAGAATGTTGTACATATTGTATCAAAATTGATACTGTATTATTACTTAGGATTTTTATTGCTATTTAATTTAATACCTTTCTGAGTTGAAATTAACTAGTTTAGGTGTTAATGCAGTTATTTCGTTATTTATGAAACCCTAACATACCATACTAAAACAATAACTAAAAAAGTGCTGTCACAATAGTGTGTGTGTGTAAATGCCTCCAACTGCATACATTTTGTGGCTAGAGGTACTGAGGCTCAAACCCTGTACCTTGGGTACAGGTGAAAAGAGCATAAAGTCCCTAGCCACCACCACTTGTGAGTTTATGCCTCATATTTTTGTTCTGTTCTTCATAAAAAAAAATCACTGAAGGATTGAATTTGCTAAATACTGACAGTCATTTGAATTTCAGACTTCATATTCTTCAGAAATAAAATAGTAACACAAAACCTTTTATTCTAGAAATTTTCTAAGTTTATAAAATCAGTATTTGAAATTTGTCCCAAATTTGGGGCTGTATTCTCCCATTATTGGCTTTTGCAGGTTTTCTGTGCTAAGACATTGAAAGCTATGGTGAGTAGTGAGAACTGAATTCTATATTCCCACATTATTGGCTTTGTCCAGCTTTTTTGTGCTAAGAGCTTGAGAGCTATGGTGAGAAGTGAGAAATGAATTCACTAAATGATAGTCATTTAAGTTTCAGTCTTCCTGTCTTTCAGGAAACTGCTGATTTGTCTTAGTGATGTGTTGCTCTGACTGTAGTGCACAGGGTCCTGGGCCCAAGACTTGGCAGTGAAGTACATAATGGTAACACAACATTTTATTCAAGCAATATTCCAAATTTATACAAGCAATGTTTAAAATGTGTCCCTGTTTTTTGGCCTTTTGTCTCCACCCAACAAAAAAAACAGAAATTGAAAATAAGTGCGAGAAGCTGTGCAAGATGCCTATAGCATACACTACTATCATTCTATGTATGTGTAATATATATATATATATATATATATATATATATATATATATATATATATGTGTGTGTGTGTGTGTGTGTATAGCATGTGTGTGGAAGTAGACTTTTGTCATGGAAATGTTCTGAATAGGGCAGTTTTGTCATTATTGGTTCATGCAGTTTGTTTCATTGCCTACTGGAAAAATGTTTAAACAATACATTTAAAATGCACTCTAACTTAAGTCTTACAAGATGAATTTCCTTTGGAAGTGGTGTGGGTTTCAATGCTGTTTCAATGAATGTGAGTTTCAAGGGCAGAGTAGTTTTATTGACAAGTCTATTTTCATTGTGAGACAGTATTGCTTTGTTTAGCAGATATCTATTAGTGTTTATGCATTGTGCTATCAAATGTAAAAATAAAATCCAAACAATCATTGTAGAAGTAAAGCATTATGCACACATTAGTGTTTAGGGTAAATGGGGTGAAATAGCCAGGTAATGGGACATTGGAATGGCTGCAGGGGGACTCTGCTGTTATATTTTGGTTTTGTTCTTCAGTTTATGTTTGAAAGTTGGTATCCCACAATTCCATTGGAGTGGGCATGGTTATGTAATTATGTATCCAGATTTTATGTTAATCAGCGTACAGATTTGTACCTATTTTTCATGGGCCTTGTCCAGATTTTTGATGTTTCCAGGTTGAGAGGTATGATGCAAATGCTTTGGAACAGCTAGTCAGCACACCAACAAGAGGCGCAAATGTCCTGGACATAGTAGTCACAAACATGTAGAGCATTGCCCCTCCCCCCATGTGATGTCCTCCCTGGTAAGTTCAGACCATAAATCAGTCTCATTTGATGTAATTATAAGATCAGATGCCCCATCAAGCTTAAGTATGCTTTAGAATTTTTCAAAGACAAACTGACTCCTACTATGTGATGGTATAAGAAGTTTCAAAGCTGTGGCAAATGCAGATAAAATGGACTCCTATGCAGAGGTGCACATCAGTGACCTGTATTTTCATTTTACTTTTTTTTATTTTACTGTATTACCACCTAAGTAGTTGTATAGAATCAGCTGTACCTGACTGGATTAAAACCAGGTCTTGCTGAAAAAACAAACTACCATGGTGGAACACTAGTATAAACAGGGAATACAACAAGAGAAAGAAACTTATGTTCAAAAACAAGAGAGAACTGACTCAGAAGATGAAGAAATCCCTCTCTAGCTTAAATAAACAAATTAACATTTTGTGAAGTCCTCCAAAGTGAATTAGAAAGCAAAAATAACCTACCTTGCTAAGGATAATCACAAGGCATTCTTTAAATACGTCTGAACATCTAGCTATACGTTGAACTGGTTGTGGATGGCACCACCCATAATCAACCAGAGGTAATAGCCAACCTGATAGCAGACAGATTTGAAGCAAACTTTACATCCCCATCTCCTACAGTCATTCCCCAAAGTATACCTGCCACCATTCCACAGCCTATTATCTCAAGAGAGCTCGTGGTCTCCAAGGACAAAAACACAGCATCAATGGGAACCAGACAAAGTCTCAGGTTGCCTTTTAAACAATTAAAACATGACCTAGAAAGCCCACTTGGATCACTTTACTACAACCTGTGAACTGGCTATGTTCCAGCAAAATGGAGGACAGCAACAGTAAACCCTCTGCACTAAGGAGGACCATCAACTGACCCTGGGATTACAGACCCATAAGCTTGACTAGCCTCATCTTCAAGCCCATGGAAAGAATCATTATGGACCTTATTAAGAAGGACATAGGTAATCTCCAAACTCTGTACCCATCCCAGTTCAGATTCATTAACGGTCAATCATGCCTGTTGAACATGGTTGACGTCTTTAAGAAAGTCAGCAAGGCCCTGAATGAGGGAAAGACAGTGCATACTCCCTATCCTGACCTAGCCAAGGCATTTGACATAATCCCCAACTCAGGTATTATAGAGAAATTCTCCCAACTGGAATTAACCTCTACATTACAGATTAAAGTTAAATGTATAAAAAATGCATTATTATTCCGTTTGGGAAAGCTGGCATCCCTGGTAATTACATTAAAGAAAGTACTCCCCCTGAGCGTAGACTCAGTGGCATGTGATCTGTGTATGCAGGTTGATAGCAACCTGAATTTTGACCACCATGTATTCGCAATAGTAAGGCAATTCTTCTATGTGGCACATCTTATAAGTAAAGACATGGCCTCTAGATCTAAGGATGTTATAATTCCATCATACTTTGCCCTCATCAGACCAATAATTGTGTACAATTTGCATGTATTTCACCAGACACCTGTAACAACTGGAGAGACCACAGAGGCTTCTCACCAAGAAATTACAGGGTACATAAAACAAGTCTCATGCAGAAAGACTGAAAGCCCTGTCACTGTATGCTGACTCCTCTAAGGGATGACCTGTGTCTGGCTTACGGGGCAGTCTCTGACCCAGCCCTGATGAAAATTCTGCATAATCATAAATCAGAGTGCACAAGGGTCACTCACTGCAGGGATCTTAACCTAGCCTATGACATGAACAGGTCATGTTGGAGAAATTGATACATCTCTCAGAGACTGCCACTTTTCTAGAACGAGCTTCCAGTTCATGTGAAAAAGAGCCCAACCCTGACCCTCTTGAAGACAACCAAGATCAATAGATGAGTGAACACAAATTCACTCCTGGGGTATAGCTCATGTCCTTCATGGACAGATGAAGTAGTTATTAACTACCTGAGACCCTTACTTCTGCAAACTTCACCCACCTAACTATTGACAATTGGGGCAACTCGGGATAAATATGGCTAGGCTTGTAAGGGCTCTAGGGCCATTAGCCTAGCAACCTTCTTTGAACCTATGAACATATGGGTTCAAATACATGTACCATATTCAGTATTTCTTAGGAGTTTTAGTGTTTCAGAATGCATTGTTCCCAGTTTCTCTTGGGTGGCTATATGACCCTGCTCAAAAGAGAAAGAGAGAGAAATAGTGTGTGCTGAGTTGACATTATACAGGTAATAAAATTTGTCTCACTAGACAGGCAACATTTCAGTAACTGCATATACAGTGAAGCCTACACTCCATGTACTGACAAAGGAAATGTGTTATAATTTAAATCAGGACTGACATGAACTGAAATAGTTAAGGATAGACTGGTGGTCTTTGGTGTGTTATTTACCTGAGTATCCACTTACAATTTCCTAACACATATTTTTTATGATGGTCATCAGGATATTACATATGGCCACATATACAGGTACCAAAAATAAAATTTCATAGCACTTTCAGTATCATACTCTGACACTCAACCTGTTTTTACTGTGGTATATATATGACCTCTGTTCAACATTTAAGGTGAAACTAATGTCCAGAACTTATATTTACTAAGTTAAAATTATGCCATAACTGAAAAAAGATCATAAATATTTTACCAAAGGAATCATTGCTTCAGTTACTCCATATAAAGTGAGCCTTTCATTACATTTATTAACAAAGGTAATGTGCTACTATATAAATCTGGACTAAAGGTACAGAAAAATCTATGAGGGTAGAATGGAAGTTGGAGTCTATTTTTTTCTGAATATCTGTATATAATTCAGTTTTATTATAAACAGTCATGGGAAACTGAAATATTGCTTTGTGCATAGGTACCAGAATTAGTTCTTCTGGTGTCACAGCTTGGTAGTATATCCATCTTCGAGACAACTGCTCAAGAGGCATGCTGAAACTAATGTCAGGAACATATGCACAGCTAAGTTGTTATTACAACAGAAGTAAAAAAAAGTCATACATTTTTCCAAAGACAAAGCAACATTATACGTGAGGTACACAGCTTACATATTTCTTCCGAACCTGAAAGTTCTAGACCATTGCAATTACAACTGTACCCCCCCTCCCATTTAGCCATATGTAGAATAAAGTATATAATGTTGTGCCTGTGTTTTTATACCTGGAATCACCATCTATATGTACTCTGTAGCCTGGAACCATGTTATATTACTCTGAAAAACTTATTTTAATGTTTCAGATGGTTAAAACATACTGGGAATTTTGAAAAAGGAGCAGCATTGTGTGACATGTAATGCACTTGGCTTGTTTTTCTTTTTCTTTTGTTTTAATTTCCTATTGGTATAGAATGCAGCTAGGCATTCCTTTCAACTTAAGTTTAAAACTATAACTATTTTATTTAGAGGCATATCTAACCACATTACATGATGTTAAAAAACATTTAAAAAGCATATGACCATATTAGATAGCTCTTTGCCTAGCACTACACCTTTCTGAATACCCTCTGTGGTTCTGTGTTGATGGCATTACTGGTAGTCTTATACAGTCAGTCATATGTTCTGTGTTGTTTTGCCATTTGTTTCCAAAAAAAGGCATACAATTTACATTTTTAAAGCAGAACTTAGTACATGTTTGAAACATACCATAAGTGTGTTCTTATGAAAGAAAACCCAGAAATAATCTTCTATTACCAGAAAAAAAGTAATATTTTCTATCATTTATATGCTACAGCAAACTATGTATATTTTTCTTGTTCAGACAGACATATACATATTTGAAATTATGTTGTCTGCTTTACTAGCTATGACTATTAGGTCATACAGGGCACATATTACAAACTGGATTATTTCAAGGAGTGTTGTTCTAAAACTTTTATCAGAGAACACAGTAGAATAATATTGCTCTTTGAAGCTGTACAGGCAATCCCCAGGTTAAGGATGAAATAGATTTTTTAGTCTCTCCTTAAGTCAAATTTGTATGTAAGTTGAAGCACTTACATATGGTTCTTATTACATGCCACTTAGTCAAATGTTTGCCTCAGTCTAGTATTTATTTTACTATTCTTTGCATAGAAAACACTTTAGAGAAACTTCCAAATTAAAAAATATCTTAAACATGATACTGTATACTGTAGTAATAATGATAATAATACTGTAAGTACAGTGAACTATCACTACAGTACAGTACTGCACATACTGTAAAAACATTAAAGAAACAGGTCTTAAAACAGTTCAAATGGAAAAAAAAGAAAACGGATAACAATTACTGGAAAGGCTAACACTAATTTCTGAGTTAACATTATGGATAATGCAGAAAATGATGGACTTGTTGTTGGAGAGAATGGGCCTGGTGATGCAACCATGTTTTGATTCTACTACTGGACAAAGGGTGTTTACTACTAGAGTTAATTTCTTGATGTAGGCATCAAGGGATGTTTGTACAGCGCTTTTCTTTTTCTCATCATAAATGGCCTTATAGCAGCTGAGGCCCTCAGTAACTGTACGATAAACTTGGGTGAACCTTTCTTTATTAGGATCTTGCTCCTCTAACTTTGCCATTCCTGCTTCAATGAAACAAAAGGCTTCAGCTAACTCTTTTGTTGAAAACTTTATTGATTTTGAAGTTTCTAGGTCCATGTTTTCTTCCTCAAATGCTATCATCTGCTGCTCCAGTTCCATAAGGTCTTCACTGATCAGTTCTTTACGATGGGAGTCTAGTAACTTTATGCATTCATGTCAGTGATGTCTAACTGCAGTTGATTGCCAATATCGACCACAGCTTGCCTGACATCAGCAATGTCATCATCTGTAGAAGTTTGTAGAGCAAGCGCAAATTGTAGGTACAATTTGTTCCTCACTCCGTTCTTATTTGATTGCTTTACTTCATCCCAAGAATAAGCAATATTTTTGATGGCATCATAGATGTTATAATTCTTCTAGAACTCCCTTAAAGTCATTGCATTATCTTGGGTAGCCCTGACTGCTTGTGAGAATGTCAACCATATATAATATACCTTAAATGAGGCTATTACTCAATGATCCATTTGCTGAAGTAGCAATGTGGTGCTGTGGGGAGAGAATATGACCTTTACATTGGAGTGTCAGTCATCTAAACTGTTGGGATGCCCAGGTGCATTGTCAAGTAGAAGGAGAATTTTGAAAGGAATGTTTTTGGCCAAGCAATACTTTTGAATCTTGAAACTTTTTGAACATCAGGAACAAAATGGTTCAAGAACCAATCTTCAGAGAAGGCAATTATAACCCAAGCCTTTGCATTTGCCTTTCAAATAACAGAAAGAAATGCCTTAATGACATGCTGTAGTGCCCTTGAATTTAAGGAGCAATACACAAGTAACGGCTTCAACTTAAAATCACCAGAAGCGTTATCCCCAAACAATAATATTAGCCTATCTTTTGGCATTAGGCCCAAACAATAATATTAGCCTATCTTTTGGCATTAGCCCCAAACAATAATATTAGCCTATCTTTTGGCATTAGCCCCAAACAATAATATTAGCCTATCTTTTGGCATTAGCCCCAAACAATAATATTAGCCTATCTTTTGGCATTAGCCCCAAACAATAATATTAGCCTATCTTTTGGCATTAGCCCCAAACAATAATATTAGCCTATCTTTTGGCATTAGCCCCAAACAATAATATTAGCCTATCTTTTGGCATTAGCCCCAAACAATAATATTAGCCTATCTTTTGGCATTAGCCCCAAACAATAATATTAGCCTATCTTTTGGCATTAGGCCCAAACAATAATATTAGCCTGTCTTTTGGCATTAGCCCCAAACAATAATATTAGCCTATCTTTTGCTGCCTTATGCCCTGCTGCACTTTTTTTTCCTCTTTTGAAATGTAGGTCCTTTCAGGCATTTCCTTCCAAAATAAGCCAGTCTCATCTACATTAAATATTTAGTTTGGCAAATAACCTCCATCTTCAATAATTTTTTCCAGCATTTTAGGAAAATCTCTTGCAGCACTGACGTCGGCACTCGCCAATTCACCTTGAGTTTTAATGCTATGTAAATTAGCCCTTATTTTAAAGCAATGGAACCAGCCCCTACTCACAAAAAATTGTTCATCACACCCACCTGCACTTGCTGCTTGAGCAGCTTTTAAATCGTTGAAAGGGCTTTGAGCCTTTTCTTGCACTAAAGAAAGGTTCATAGGTTCATAGGTTCATACTAGGCTATCTGCCCAAGGGCATTTATAAGCCTAGCCCATAGTTATGTGGCTTTCGCCACCCCTTTAGTTTGAATAAAAACTATGCCTATCATTTTGCTGTGCCTCTGTCAAGCAGTGACACTGAAGTAATCCCTGGGGTATATCTGCAATCTCCCATCCATTGGTCAAGATTCCTCTTGAACAAGGCCAGAGAGGTGCTCTGCCTCACATGTACCGGGATTTTGTTCCACAGCATAGGGAGTCTCTGGGTGATGAATCTGTCCCTCCAGCATGTTCTATTTATAACCGTGTCAAGGTTTAAGTCTCCCGCCCTTGTGGTTCTGAGGGATCGAGATTTTTTGAGGTGAAGCATATTCATCAAATCTGGGTTTGACATGGCCTTATATGTCAGGCACAGGTCACCTCTGAGCAAGCGGTATGAGACTGAATAGAGCTGGAGTTCTTTCAGTCGGGCAGCATAAGACATATTTTGAGACCCTTTATCCTTTTGGTGAGGAACTTTTGGGGCCTTTCAAGCTGCAACAGGTGTCTGGTCAGATACATTCGAACGGGCATTGTACTCAATCATAGGTCTAATGAGTGATGAGTACAGGGGACGATGACCTCCCTTGATCTAGATGTGAATCCCTTCATGATCAGGTGGGCGATATAGAAGGTTTTCCTAACTACTTTAGCAACATGAGTGTCAAACAAAAGGCTACTGTCAACCTGGGTCCCCAGATCCCTGATGACTTTTTCTGTGCTCAGTGGATTGCCACCTATATGGTAGCTAGGGGTAACCTTGTTTTTCCCGAAGGGTATGACTATGCATTTTTGGCGTTTAACTTCAGGCCATGGCTCTGGCACCAGTTATCCATTTCTGTGAGGCCCTTCTGGAGGATATCTGTGTCAGATGTGTTTTCGACTATGGCCCAGTTTGCAGTCATCTGCAAACTTTGTCAGCCATAACCCTCCTGTGTTTGCTTGTACTTCAGAAAAGTAGATGCCGAACAAGAGTGGACCCAGGACTGAGCCCTGTGGGACACCACTTGTGACAGGCTTTGAGTCTGACATGGCTCCAGCAACTCTGACCCTGTGGGTTCTGTCACTTAGCCAGTTTGCAACCCATCTTGTGATGTATGGGTTTACATTCAAGCTGATGAGTTTTTCGATGATACCTGAGTGGGGTATTGTGTCGAAGGCCTTTGCCAGGTCGAGGTAGGCTGTATGGACTGCCTTTCCCTCATCAATGGCCTTGGTGACTGTCTCAAAAAGTCAACCAAGTTTAAGAGGCAGGATCTGCCTTTGACAAAGCCAAACTGGGTTGGATCCAAAGTCTGCAAGTTCCCTATGTCTTTATTTATGAGTTCCATTATGATCCTCTCCATGGCTTTGCAGATAAGGCTTGTCAAGCTAATGGGGTGGTAATTTCCAGGGTCTGTGGAGGCACCGCCTTATGAAGTGGGACCACAGTCGCGTGCGCCACTCCTTGGACGTATCCTGAGGTGAGGCTAAGATTAAACAGCTGTCCTAACTGTGGGTTTAATTCCTCGTTGAGTTCGTGAAGCACACAGCCGGGGACACCATCCGGTCCCATGGATGCTGTGTTTTGTGCCTTAGTGAGGGCGGTTCTCAGCCGCTCGTTGTAGATGTTTGGGGGGCTACAATCCTCTTGAATAGGTATCTCTCCTTTTGGGGAGTTTGCACGAACCTGTCAGCCAGTATGTTGGCAATGTGTGTAGGTTCAGTAATTTTCACATCATTTTGAACTAATTCTGAGCATATCTGGGAGTTTCCTCCTAGGTTTCTAACATAGCTAAAGAAGGCCTTATGATTCTCTTTAGAGTCCTTGGTGATTTTTCTCTCAAAATTTGCCTTGGATGATTTTATGAGAGCTCTTAGTTTTTTACTTATAATGATCAAAGGTGTCTTACCTTTCAAGGATTTTGCTCTATCTTGTAGTAGCTTCCTCCTTTTGTTGTAGAGCTTGTTTATGGCTGGGGTCCACCAGACTGGACGCTTGCCTTTGGTACAGAGAGTCTTAGTTTTGCTTGGGAATGCCTGATCCATGCAGTCCTGTAGGTGCTGGTAGAAGGCATTTGTAAGTGATTCAGCGGTTTGAGTAATGTTTACCACTGGCTCAGGGGCCTTAAAGGAGACCACACTAGTTTTTAGAAGTGTGAAATCGGCTTTTGAGAAGTTTTTCACTGTGGTCTTTTTTGTTTCAGGTGGGGCCGGGGTGGGGAACTCCAGCGAGATTAGTTTATGATCTGATCTCACCAGTGAGGGTATACTTCGGTGTTGAACATTTTAATCCCATGTTCGTGATGATGAGATCAATTATGTTTTCTCCTCTTGTGGGGATGGTGACTAGTTGTTCCATGGCATTTGAGTTTATGAACTCCAGGAATCTTTGGGTTAGAGTGTTCGGGCTTGAGTAGTGTTCCCCGTCTATATTAGGGTAGTTGAAGTCACCTAGTATGATGGTGTTTGGAGATACATTTATCCCCTCCAATGTTTTCAGGAAGGCCATGTGAGGTTCCTGAGTTTGAGAGGGTGGCCTGTAACATGCTACAAATTGCAGAGCAGTCTTGCCTATGGTTAATTGCACCTGGATGGTCTCCGATGCATCGTGCGTTGCCACCAACCTTGAGGTGTGATGGTTAATGGTGATATTCCTCTGATTTTGGTCGTCAATCCAAATAAACAATAGCCTTTCTATCTCAAGAATTAAACCACTACATTGCTTCATAATAATTGTAGCTTTCATCAGGGTATGGCTTTTCACATGATTCATTATTCTTGCTTTATCGTAAAATTGTACTGATCATTGACTTGATATGGCCTATTGCCATTCTAATGGCAAATGGTGCTTCACCTCTCTCACATCTTTTTATTATCTCCACTTTATTTTCCAGAGTGATTGCTTTCCTTTTCTTTGGCACATCACCAGCATGTGCATTGGATTAATGTTTTGAAGGTATTGGGTCATGATGTCACCAATGTGGAAGTTCACAAAAGTGTCTGGCTGCAGTGCAATAGAGTACTGAAGTGGAGCTCCACAGAATACACATATAGTACAGTAATGTAGTCTGCAGCCAGACACTTCTCAGGTCTGATTGGTCAATACTACCCCTGTCTATATCTAATTAATATTACAATTCAGCTGATTCAGAGCAGTATTTTTCAGACATTCCCTTGTTTTATACATAAAATAGTACATACAAAGCGATACAGTACTGTACAGTAGAATAGGTTCATAGGTTCATAGGTTTATACTAGGCTATCTGCCCTAAGGCATTTATAAGCCTAGCCCAAATTTTTGTGGCTTACGCCACCCCTTATATGAAAAAATACTGTGCCCATTAGTTTGTTGTGCCTCTGTCCAGCAGTGACACAGATATGATTCCCGGGGTAAACCTACGATCTCCCATCCACAGGTCTAGATTTCTCTTGAACAGAGTCAGCGAGGTGCTCTGCCTCACATGGACCAGGATTTTATTCCACAGCATAGGGAGTCTCTGAGTGATAAATCTATCCCTCCAGCACATCCTATTTATAGCCGTGCTAAGGTTTAAGTCACTTGCCCTAGTGGTTTTGGTGGATTTGGATTTTTTGAGGTGGAGCATGTCCATTAATTCCGGGTTGGACATGGCCTTGTATGTCAGGCACATGTCACCTCTGAGCAGACGGTATGCGACTGAATAGAGCTGGAGTTTCTTCAATCTGGCAGCATATGACAGATTTTGGAGTCCCTTTATCCTTTTGGTGAGGAACTTTTGGGGTCTCTCCAATTGCTGCAGATGTCGGGTGAGATACATCCCGAATGGGGCATTGTACTCGATCATTGGTCTGATAAGTGAAGAGTACAGGGGAACAATGACCTCACTAGATCTGGATGTGAATCCCTTCATGATCAGGTGGGCAATGTAGAAGGTCTTTCTAACCACTTTAGCAATGTGAGTGTCAAAAGAAAGGCCACTGTCAACCTGGGTCCCCAGGTCCCGGATAACCTCTTCTGTGCTTAGTGGATTGCCACCTATATGGTAGCTTGGGGTTACCTTGTTTTTCCCGAAGGGTATGACTATACATCTTTTGGTGTTTAACTTCAGGCCATGGCTCTGGCACCAGCTATCTGTTTCCGTGAGTCCCTTCTGAAGGATATCCGTGTCCGATGCACTTTCCACTATGGCCCAGTTTGCAGTCGTCTGCAAACTTTGTCAGCCAAAGTCCTCCCATGTTGGCCTGTACTTCTGAGAAGTAGATGCCAAACAATAGGGGGCCAAGGACCGAGCCCTGTGGGACACCACTTGTGACCAGCTTGGAGTCTGACACAGCGCCAGCAACTCTAACCCTGTGGGTTCTGTCCTTAAGCCAGTTTGCAACCCATCTTGTGACATATGGGTTTACATTTAAGCTGGTAAGTTTTTCTACAATACCCAAGTGGGGTATTGTGTCGAAAGCCTTTGCAAGGTCAAGGTAGGCTGTATGGACTGCCTTTCCCTCATCAATGGCCTTGGTGACTGTTTCGAAGAAGTCGACCAAGTTCAAAGGTATGATCTTCCCTTGACAAAGCCAAACTGGGTCGGGTCCAATGTCTGCAAGTCCCCTATATCTTTGTTTATGAGCTCCATTATGATCCTCTCCATAGCTTTGCAGACTAGACTTGTTAAGCTTATGGGGCGGTAATTACCAGGGTCCGTAGAGGCACCACCTTTGTGGAGTGGGACCACAGTTGCCGACGCCACTCCTTGGGCACGATCCTGTGGTAAGGCTGAGATTAAACAGCTGCCTTATGTGCGGGTTTAATTCCTCATTTTGCTCGTGTAGCACACAGCCGGGGACACCATCCGGTCCCATTGATGCTGTGTTTTTAGCTTTAGAGAGAGCAGCTTTCACCTGCGCATTTGAGATGTCCGGGAGGCTACACTCGGCTGGGATAGTTATCTCTCCTTTAGGGGAGAGGGGTGAAGTTTGCACTGAACCTGTCTGCCAGTATGTTGGCAATGTCTGTGGGTTCAGTGATTTTTGTATCATTTTGGACTAATTCTGAGCATATCTGGGAGTTTCCACCCAGGTTCCTAACATAGCTGAAAAAGGCCTTACGATTGTCCTTTGAATCCATGACAATTTTTCTCTCAAAACTGGCCTTAGTTGATTTTATGAGTGCTCGTATTTTTTTACTAATAATGATCAGGGGTGACTTCCCTTTTATGGATTTTGTTCTATCATGTAATAGCTTTCTCCTCTTATTGTAAAGTTTGTTAATGGCTGGGGTCCACCAGACTGGACGTTTGTCCTTTGTGGAAAGAGTCTTGGTTTTATTTGGGATTGCCTGATCCATGCAGTCCTGGAGGTGTTCATAGTAGGCATTTGTAAGGGCTTCCGCAGCTTGGGTTGTGGTTTCCTCTGGCTCAGGGGCCTTGAAGGATACCACACCAGTCTTGAGTAGTGTGAAGTTTGCTTTAGAGAAGTTCTTCACTATGGTCTGTTTTGTTTGGGGTGGGGCGGGATGTGGATTTCCAGTGAGATTAGTTTATGATCAGATCTCACCAATGAGGGATATACTTCTGGTGTGGAGCATTTTGTCCCCATGTTTGTGACAATGAGATCTAGTATATTTTCTCCTCTTGTGGGAACAGTGACTAGCTGTTCCATGGCATTTGAATTTATGAACTCCAGGAACCGTTGGGCTAGAAAGTTAGGGCTTGAGTAATGTTCCCAGTCTATATTCGGGTAGTTGAAGTCACCCAATATGATGGTGTTTGGAGATACATTTATACCCTCCAGTGTCTTCAGGAAGGCTGTGTGGGGTTCCTGAGTTTGATAGGGTGGCCTGTAGCATGCTACAATTTGTAGAGCAGTTTTGCCTATGGTTAGTTGCACCTGGATGGTTTCCGAAGCTTTGTGCGTTGCCACCAACCTGGAGGTGTGGGTATCCTTTATGAATATGGATACACCCCCTCCTTTTGTGGTGTGGTCTGAGTTTTGGGGCCGGAACGCATGATATGAGGTAAAACCTAATAGTGCCGGGGTGCTCTCAGGAGCCTTGAACCAGGTTTCAGTTACAGCACAGACATCGATGTTCTCCATACTGAGAAGGGCCTCGAGTGCATGCATTTTGAGATTTAGACTTCTGGCATTGAGCAGCATTACCCTCAGTTTCTTCCCATTTTTGTTTTCTAGGGTGGTAGGTTTAGAATTTGAGCCTTGCCTAAAAAGGCACTATGGGGTGGCAAGAGCCTTAGCCAATATCCGAATCCCAGGGTGACAGGTGCAAGCCGTCCCTTGAAGCAGCGTGGCTTGTCAAGCATGTCATCCCAGGCAGACAGACACTGGATCCCCTTTGAATGACACCAGACATTAAGCCAATTGTTAAAGCTGATCATCTTGTCTCTATATTGTGGCATCATTCTTGGTGAAGGAAGGATACTGCTCAGGGTTAGGGTCATACCTGCCTGGGCTACATAATCAGAGAGCTCCTCTATGTCTCTTTTCATGTAGTCCAGGGAGGTATGTCTCAGGTCGTTCACACCAGCATGGACAATGACTGTGTCATATTTGTACTTGCCATGGAGTGACCCGAGTGCTTGTGTTATGTGGCGGATTCTAGTGCCCGATAGGCAGCTTACTGTGACCCTCTCCTTGTTCAGCCTGGTGAGTGGGACGTCAGTGTGTCTGACTATGGAGTCACCTATGACAAGAATGTTCCAAAAATATGTTAAACGTACCTCTTTTTAAGCTTTACTTCACATTTCTGTACTACAGGCATCACCCACAAATGTTTTTTCACTGTTTCCTGAACTTTCAGACCTCTGCCAGACTTCCTACTGTCGCGTAGACCCTAGTGAGCCGTAATGTAATTTGCCCATTCTACTGTACAGTACAGTAACTGCTTTAATACTGTGTACTGTACAAGCCAGCAGTCTTGAGTATTCAGATCACCAACACAGCAATCTCTTAACCAATCATATCTCATTCTCCAGGAAGGCAAAATTAACTGCTCTAACAAGATGTGCGAGCAGTTTCACAAATGGGGAAAATGGGGAGAAAGAAAGTAGAACAGCATTCTTTATTTTAAGGTAAGATTTAGGCAACTTTACACATTTTTATTTATTTCAACATTATTTCTGACATTGCAGCAACCCATATGTATCTATGGGTTGTCCAGATGTTGGAAGTCCATAACTCAGGGACTGCCTGTAGGCAAATTCACTTCACGACGACCCTTACACATTTGCATATTAAAACATGATCAAACCTATCAGCAAAAAGCAAAAGTTCAGCTTTTATTCTCTTCAGAGTAACATCAAAAGTATAAAAAACATAAATATGTAATTTTGTGGCTTTAGGCCTAAAACAAAAGAGTATGCATTTTGTATAAATGATCTTTTTATTCTTTGAAGCATAAAAATGATAATATAAATATTGTTTTCAGTAAAATTTAAGATGCAAATAGCACTTTTCCATTGATGGTAGGAGACAATCCAAGGAAGTATAACAGACAGTTATGCAGCTACTAATTTCTGTACATTTCTTGAAAAGGTCTTGAAATATTTTGGAGATTTAGGCACTTATATCAAACAGTAGTGATAGTCAAAAACCTGTCATTTGTTGAAAGAGAGCTCTCTGGAAAATGACAAATTGTAATACAGTTAGATGCACACAAACACAGACATAGACGGGTGCTTACACACACACATGCACCCACACACACACACACACACACACACACACACACACACACACACACACACACACACACACACACACACACACACACACACATACACACACACATACACACACACACACACACACACACACACACACACACACACACACACTGACACAGACACACACATATATATCATATATAAATATAGATAAGATACACACACATGCTTGCAGAAACACACACATGCATATCATACATAGCTACAGATATGATACAGATATAGACACACACACACATACACACACACACACACACACACACACACACACACACACACACACACACACACACACACACACACACACACACACATATACACATATATGCAGGCACTCACTAACCTGTACAGACTGGTTATTTCCATCCACAATGTCTAGGATTCCTCACAATAAGAATTTTAAGGTGACTTGGCAATCAAAGTTCATTTTGTTGCAGACTTTGCAAAAGTGACCAAGCATATGCTTTATACAGTATAGTATAATATTGTATAGTATAATATAATATAATACAATATAATATAATATAATATAATATAATATAGTATATACGAGTGGAAGCATATATATATATATATATATATATATATATATATATATATATATATATATATATGTATATATATATTAGAAATAAGAAACAATTGGGTGTGAAAGCTTACAAGTTGTGATGCATAATAACTGTTTTGTTTATAGCTATATTTTTTATGTCTGGATAATATTTGTTGTTTTTCTTTGAAATCAAAACAAATATGGCAGCCATAAATGGTTATGTGAGCCCATGCCTGCAGAAGACTACTATATGTTTTGCTAATGCAGTCTGTTTTAAAGTTAATCATCTAATCTGCAAACTAAATAAGTAATCATTCTTTAATGAGCACAGTAGTCTGATAATTCATGAAGTGTGCAAGTGCATAAACATTCCCACGGATTTACTAGTTTTCCGTGCAGGACTGGCCTAGTCCTGCATGGAAGCGGCTGTTTAGGAGCAGGACAGCTGCGTGCCATGCATATTAATGAAGGTGCGCTGTCTGAGCTCCTAATCTTACATGGAGAGTGTAAGAGTGCAGGGGGCATGTCTGAGAGCAGAGCTCCCAGAATATACATGCCCCCGCAATGAAGAACAGCAGAAAGTCCAAAAGAATGAGTGAGACTGCTCATAGGTGTCTGCATACCCCCAGCAACATCCCCCACATGTAAAACAGCAATAGTAAATACACAATATAAATATACCATTATTTTTGATGAAACCAATTAAATCTAATCATAGGTGCGTGGGTTTGCCCATTGCTTAGCTATGGTTAATGCAGCTTAAATGGCTGAAGAGGATAACAAAGAAGATATATGCAACTGAAATAGTGTAGTGGGCAGAGCATTCACCCTCCGAGCAGGCATTCCCGGTTTGAGTCCCACTCCAGCACATTCCATTTTCCATGTCAAATCACGTTATGACCAATATTTTAGTTGCATAACCTACTAAATAAAATATATTTGTGAGCTGGAGTACTGCATTAAATGCAGATGTGAGGTGTCAGTGTCATAACGTTGCAAAGTCCACAGATAATCACATGTGCCCCATACAGTATATGTACACAGGAATCATGGATACAAATGGAAGGTAAAATGTGTAATGAGTGATAACTCCATACAGCTTCCAAGTCCCCCACCTTCCAAAGAACCATTAGACATTAATGTCTAAATTAGTGCAGTGGTGAGCGTGATTAAGCACGAGTAAGCAAGTGTAAGCACTATTAAGCAGTAGTAAGTGGGATTAAGCATATGTAAGTACTAGTAAGCGGGTATAAGCTCATTTGCATGGGGGTAAGCAATGCGCACACAGGTTAAGCAATATTGAAGCTAACTCTCAGTAAGCATATTTAACCAGAGGTTAGCATTGCTTACCCTTGTGCAAACTTGTGCAAACCCGCTTACAAGTGCTTAAAAGTGCCTTAATCACTCTGAATCCAGCAGCCGCTGTTCTGCCCTGCAACAAAATGAACAGCTTTACAGGTCTTGAACCCAGGATGCTATACACTATAGTCACAGTAGTTAACCACCAAGCCATTACAGCAGTACACAAGAGTGAGGTATCACCGAACAAACCCTCACTATAGTAAAATCAAACTGAACATGTGAAAGGAATCAGTATACAATGATATATTCTATAACCTACTACATAACATAAATATGTGAACTGGAGTACTGAAGTAAGCCCAGATGTTGAAGTCCTCTACTAAACAGAAGGACCCCATACAGTGTACGTACACATGAATCATGGATACCAGACATATATATAAGATGTAATGAATAATAAATCAATGCCAAAAAGGAAATATAATGCAAAGTCAATTTTAAGCAATGCTAAGCATTGCACAGGCCAGCTTAGGAGGTGTAAGCAATGTGTAGGCCAGCTAACTCAATGTGCTCAGTGGTATATCCCTTTAAACAATGCCAGCCTTAGGTAAGCAGGTTTTCCCATAGTTTAGCCTTTTCAAAACAGGCCAATCATGGCAAAGTGTGGGAATTTGGCCCTATTTAAATCCAATGGGTGAGAATACATTTCATAACTGATTGTAGCTTCCCTTGCAGGCACCATGTCAGGAAGGGGAGAGGGAGTGTGCTTTCAGGTGCAGCGCTGGGGCATCCAGGAGTCCATAGTCATGGCAGAACTCCTTGTCAAAGACCATGAGCAGAGACTGCTACAGGGTCAGTACCAGGGTTCCCAGTACAAGGTGGAAGCCTGGGACCATCTCGTCCATGACCTCAACAGTGCCACTGGCATACCCCAAACTGGTGAGCAGGTCAGGTATCACTATGCCGACATGAAGCGGCATAAGGGGGATCTCTTGGATCAGTGGATTGAAGAGGATAGGAGGACAAGGGAGGTCCCAGCTGTGTGTAAGTATCACTTCACTACCTGTTTAATAATTGCCAGCTCATGTATATTATGGATAGGTATGGCTAAATATTCCTCTTATGTCCTTCACAGCAGCAAGTGAGTGGGCCATGAACCAGGAGGCCCATGGCTGTCGCTTGGAGAGGTTGTGACACAAGGCAGGTTAGTAATATTCCTGCATGTACTGTCATAGGAAATAAATCTAACTGTATTAGTAAGTCAATTGCCTGTAGAAAACCAATATTGTTTAAGGCAAGTACTGCATATACCGGAGAATATGGCAGGAAGAGTCTCATATAATTTGTATGTAAATAAAAGCATAATAGCCTGACAGTAAAGGTCTAACTGCAGAACTGCATGTGTATACTCTGGTATCATATGGTAATAGTACTGTTGTACTAAGCACTGTTACCCACACTGTGCAACATAAATACAATGTGTAGGAATGTCTGTATATGACTGGTGTAATCCCCAGAGGTCATTTAGTACAACTGAGAGAGACATAGAGAGAAAAAAGTGAAAAGGCAGACAACAAAATCTGAATAGCACATGCAACTGAGACATGAACTGTTGCATTTTAGCACACACAGCCATGGTTCAAATCCTGGCAGTGGTAGTAGTCTGCATACAGAATCATACCTCACAACTGTACAGATATGTCCAGAATGTCCAGTAAATTGGCCCATATCTGCTGCCTGTCACCCTGTCTCCCTGGGAAATCAGTGGGATGATCCTAGACATTTAGGCTGAAAACAAGAAATACAACTGAGTGACAGGCATCTATGAGAACAAATCTGACACTCTAGCAACTCTCCAAAATGTTATGAGAGTAATAAGCCAAGTATGTCCCATCTACCCCCCTGTTGTCAAGCTGTGACCAGAGTGCGTACAGTGACAGAGTGAGATGTATGTGCATAATATTAATGTGGAATCTGTTAATTTGTGTCACAACATTCAGGTAGTGCTAACAAACATTGCTCCCACAGGTCTGTCAGACAAGGACACTGTGACTAGAAATAAAAGATTGATACCCTGTACTGGTACTGTTTACTCTGGTATTGTATGGCATTGCTAGTGTTGGAGTTGCTCCGAATAATAACTTATTACTCATCACTGTCACCCACACTGTGTGACATAATATAACTGTCTAGGAAATCCTGTATAAGAGTGTTGTAATACAAGGTAAGAATGTAAAACCACAGGAGAATTATAGACAGAAATCAAATAAGAGATACACAGCAATATCTATATAGCACACACAACTGTGATGGACAGTGTTTTAATTTTAGCAGACACAGCCATGGTCTGAATCCTGGGAGTGGTAGTAGGCTGCATACAGAATCATACCCCACAACTGTACAGATATGTCCAGAATGTCCAGTAAATTGGCCCATATCTGTTGCCTGTCCCCCTGGGAAATCAGTGGGATGATCCCAGATGTTTAGGCAGTAAACAAGAAATACAACTGATTGACAGACATCTATGAGAACAAACCTGACACTTTAGCAACTCCCCAAAATGTTATGAGAGTAATAAGCCAAGTATGTCCCATCTACCCCCCATGTTGTCAAACTGTGACCAGAGTGTGGACAGTAACAGAGTGAGATGTATGTACATAATACTAATGTGACATCTGGTACTTTGTGTGACAACATGCTGGTAGTGCTAAAAAATATTGCTCCCACAGGTGCAATGGATATGAAGACTGTGCCGAGAAATAAAAGCATGATACCCTGTACTGGTACCGTATACTCTGGTATTGTATGGGATTGTGAGTATTGCAGTTGCTCTGAAAAATAAGGTATCACTGATCACTGTCACTGACACAGTGCTAAATAATATAACTGAGCAGGAAATCCTGCATAAGAGTGTTGTAAGTTACTAAAGGTTGAAGAGGGCAATAGTCTAGGTATGTCCTGGTCCAATTGCATGTGGTCAAGATATGGCCGGAGTCTGTGCAAAAAGAGATGGACAGGTATGTGCACAACATCAACCAGGAATCTGGGAGCATGTGTAGAAATGGTTAGTTAGTGTTAACAAACATTTCCTCCACAGGTGTACCAGGTAAGAGGTGTATGCTGCATGTAAAACCAGTTCATTTATAAACATGACAACAGCCATATCACTGTCCAAACTAAGGCAATAGGGTAGTGTAGTAATACTTGTAAGGTACAGATAACAGCACTGACTAGGAAAGTAATGCAAAGTACAGGAATATACTAGTTGTTAATTGACATATTTCCCCCCCCCACTATATCTCCAACAATACACTAATTACCCACTTTAACTGGTATGTGACGACTCCACTGTTATGTTGGGACATATGTCCTATTGGTTGATAATTATTTAAATCTGTTTCTATGCATGTGCTATGTTGAAATACACCAACATTGGGGGCATGGTGCCATCAATGTACCTGCATGCTGTTATTACCAATGTGGTCCCATATATGCATGTGTTCTGTTTGCTATGCAACTGTTCTATATATGGTGTCTGGTTTAATGGGAATATCTATGCATGCTGTTATACCTAATCCTGGAATGTGTTAACTATTACTAACCCACATATGTTGATAAACCATAAACACCATAGCATGTATGGGAATGCAGGTCCCAGTGGACCCACCTGTCCCATCTCAGCTGGCTGTGGCACTGGGCACCAGAAAGTCTGGGGCCCAACCCTAGACCTCCTCGTCCGTTGGTCCTGCACCACCTTCGGGTGGAACTGCCTCAAGGGGTAGGACTCTCCCCAACTGGGAGCAGGTCCAGACAGGAACTGGATTGCCAAAAGTGCACAAAGACACCGAGGATCCTCCCTATTGCCCCATAGTTTCAGGAAGGGGATGGGTCACTGAGCCAATGTAGATATATGACGACATGGGCATTCAGAATCGCCATATAGCTGAAACACCTGATGTTCATAAGGGTCATTTGCATATATCCCATGGGCCTCTGTTACAGGAGGTTTGGGAGGTCACTCTTTGAAAGTTCTAGCTTGGCTGGAGTTTTCATTTAGTTTTTTTTCTCATTAGTTTTTCAGTGTGACCTTTTAACTCTTTGTTTTTATTTGTTTTAATTTGTTATTCAGGATATTTTGCAATCACCCTAATGAAAATGGACATCAGCCGGGTATAACAACCTCGTGTTTCTTAAACTTAGTCAAATGCTTTGCTTATGCTATGGTGAAGAGGTCATAACAAGGCTAAAATATGCATATCCATAGTTAGTTGTGTTTGGCTTTATTGGCCTGCAATTGTCCATTAAAAGTACTTCAAATGTAAAAGTTGTGGGCATTCAGAATTGCCATATAGCTAAAATACCTGATGTTTATAAGGGTCATTTGCATATATCCCATGGGCCTCTGTTACAGGAGGTTTGAGAGGTCACTCTTTGAAAGTTTTAGCTTGGCTGGAGTTTTCATTTAGTTTTTTTTCTCATATATATATATATATATATATATATATACATATATACATAGTTATGCATATATCTATAGAAATATATGTCTGCATATGTATATATGTCAATATATATGTATATCTACATATATAGATATGTATATATCTATTTAGATATATATACACACACATATGTATGTATGTATATATATATATATATATATATATATATATATATATATACACATGGCCTGCCTCACAGCAAGAGGTACACCGGTTTGATTCTTGGCTGGGGTGCCTTCTGAGTGGAGTCTGCATGTTCTCTCTGCGTTTGTGTGGGTTTTCTTCCAGGTGCTCTGGTTTCCTCCCACATTACAAAGACATGCATCTAGTGCATTTCTTCCCAGGCCTCTGCTGAAAATTGGCTTCGTTCCAAGTCGGACTTTCCTGGTTAACAAATGTTAAATAAATTATATATATGTATATACATCTGTAGATAAAAACAGGAACATAACAAAAACATATATGTCCACATGCACCATTAATGAGGTTGAGGGGACCCAAACAACATACATCTTGTACGCATAGGTATTATTCCCACAGCCAAACACGTCTGCTCTGCAATACACTCCCAACTGTTGCCAGGACCTGAAACAACATGGCCACAAGATGTTAACAGTACTCCCTCCTACCTGTATGTGGTATCAGTAACATATCATGCAGTACAATCTGGCTACCATAGGAAATGTACAATGTGAAAGCAATCGACATCCCTAGGATACATATACACAGACACATATATGCAGATATATATATATTATATATATATATATATATATATATATATATATATATATATATATATATATATTTATATATATAGATGTTTATGTAACTACACATACACACACAGAGATATGTATAGGAAGATACATATGTAGAAGGTGCACACAATACGGAACAGCCACTATGCCTACAGTTACCACCTTACAAACTGGGCGCTGTATGAGCCACCCATACAAATGACAATTGTTGCCTGCAACTTATTCCCTCAGAGAGGTCAAAGGATATAACACTACACACAGATTTGAAATCATGGGAAAGCTTTATCTGTGTACTATTACAGTTCTATATGCCATGTCATATAGCTGTTTAGACACTGACATACATACATACAGAGTAATGCAACTGTGAAACAGTTATATTAACACAGTCGTCTGGAAAGGTTACATATGTTGCTGTCCAGGTTGAGGCCTTCAAGTAGTACAATAGTAAAGACAGACTGGGCCACAGGATACCAATCAATCAACAGTAAGTAATGCAGATGTATAGTCCAGCAGCCTCTATCTAAACTCTGTACACAATCCATAGGGTGTAAAGATCTCAGTTGACACAATGGGATGTATCTGTTACATAACAAGGCATAACTGACACCATCACAATCACACTGACAAACAAAACAGTCTGTATGGCAGAAGGCAGTAGGCCTGCATTTACCCAAGGTGAATTGTATGGTAATGTACATCCAGATACCTTAAGGCAGCTTGCCCCTGATACCCCCACATGTTGTAACAGCCTAGGTTAGTTAATGTGCATCCCTCCTAGACTCAATAATATAGGGCCATATACCACTGTTACATACGCTGGCCTCTGGAGTGCATAAGGGCACACATGTATTGTGTAGGTGAATCCCACACATATATGGACACAACCCCACAGTATGTGTGGTGGACACAACAGCAGTGGAATGATGGCAGGACTGGCAGCATGACGTACTCACAGCCCACTAAATAACAACCCCTGACAGCACATCATATATGCAAAGCCTGGTATGTAGGTGGAGGACAGAGGCTGGAACACAGGCCCCATGTGTAAAATTGTCATACACTAAGCAAATTGCTGGTGTTACAGGATAGTTTGCAACATACCCTTAGTCAGGAATATGATGTTAGAAACAGAAATGGATGTAGCCATGTACTGCTAGCACTCATCATACACACTGCGAGTGTTATATCTGACACAAGACCTGTGTGGTGGACAGACAAAACATAATAGGCATACCTCTGGCCATCAAGAGGATAGGCCCACAGTTGAGAGCTATGCAGACAGACTGCATTCCAAATTAAACTAGTATGTACACACAAACCCTGTAACACTGGTGCTATACAATGCATACAATCACACTACTCACACTCTGTCTGTAGTTCTGGAACCTCCTACAAATTTGTAGCTGACCTGAGTGTGCAGGTTCTCCTGTAAGATGTATTGCTACCTGCTGTCTGTAACAGGATACTCAGGTTAACCTGTATTGTAACATGCAGGAATGGCATAGGTGTATAATAGGGTTACCTGCAATCTGACACTACATATACCCCTCTAATGTCAGGCTGTGTCCATATGTGGCACCTGTCTGTGTTGTAGCAAGGCAGAACAGTGCAGCTATGCAGGAAGGTGTTGTGAGATTGTGGACCTGATGTCTGAATGTACCCCACATATAGGTATGCATATGTGTATACACACACACACACACACACACATATATATATAATATATATATATATATATATATATATATATATATATATATATATATATATATATATATATATATATATATATATATATATATATATATATATATGTATGTATACAGGTATGTCCACAAATATACAGATACCCATGTGTAGACACATATACGAGCACATATATACAACATCACATATATCTGCACATGTATAGATATATACCTATATGCACATGTGTACATATATACAAACACACCCACAAACATATATGTATGTAAATACATGTCCCCTATATTACTACCAAAGTGCTGCATGCTATGTGCAAGGAAACAGCACATATAGCAATAAACACAGATATCTACAGCTGTCAGTGTGTGCAACATGGATGGTATGTCACATGTGAACCCCTTGTTGGGACCATATTGCCCTTGTCTGTGAAGTATGGAATGGGAATATAGGAAAGTATGGCAGGTATAGTTGTGGATGTGGTTGGTTTGGTAGATATAGAGGACAGCCTACAGGGATGGTATGTGACACATGTGGTGGATAAGCACCTTGGATGGTGTATGTGGTTTGTGATGTGGATGCCCTATGGGCCTAAATATAGACACAATGGGAACAAGCCTCCCACCCACTGCTACTCACAACAGCAGACCATGTCCCGAAGGTGCCTGGCCTGGAGGCTGAGTAGGAGAAGCATGCGGGCCCTGTGAATGTGTACTGGGTGCCTCAAGGTGATGTAGCACATCCCACATGTGTCTGTGGAGCCCGTTATGGAACAGACCCTGGAACTGACCACAGAGGACAGGAACATGTCTGTGTGTGCCTCCAGGGGGAGCAACATCCCCTGGGTTTGTTCCACCTGATGATATTGCTGGACCAGTACATGAGGAGGCCCCAGGGTGGGTCACACATGTGATGCGGCCAGGTAACATGGGCAGATGAGTATGGAGAGGTGATTCTGCTGGCCATTAGTACATATACATGATATTTTGTCACTGTTATAGAACATATGTCAATAGTAATAGTCTACACAATCTCAGAACATGCCCATCAGCATGCATAGATAACCGCAATAACACATAATGTTAGATGTGCAGCAAACACATAGCAAGTATACCACAGGCATATATGGAATCATTGTGGCCCTGACAATGACAAGCAGGTGAATAGTCTGTAACAGGCCAGCAATTATAGTATCCACACAGGGAATATGGCTACAAACACATTGCACAAAGTGTGGTACATACTATATCTGCCCCACTGGTAGGTATGATGTAGCCATACCTATTCAGTTGTGTGTACAGTTTGTTATCACTGATATGGTTGGGGGGTGATAGTGATGTGTATTAAGAACTGTGGTAACCTTGCTGCATGACTTGCACACACCTGTGTCCATCTTTATGTCTTTCAGGCATGATGTCCCATGGAAGGCTGCCAGCCTACACAGCAGCTGAAAATGAAATCCTGCTGAATGAACTCATACAGCACTATCTGAACTTGTTTGTCCAGGCCGATCAGCAGGAGCAGACCGCCCTGTGAAATTATCTAGTTCACAGGGGTCAATGATGTCGGACTGCACAACCGCAGGTATGAGCAGATCCGGCATCATTGTTCTGACCTACTTTGCAATGCCCGTTGGCATGCTGCTGCAGTCTGGGGGATCATGCCATGGGGGGGCATGCCAATCATCTCTCATTGACATGTGTGGAGGAGCTCCTGGCAAGCCTTGTGGCACCTGCCCATCCTGCCAGCCACCAACCGATAGACACCTTTGTGGAGGTGGCTACCACCCACACACTGGCCAAGAAGCATGCAGGTAAGGCCACAGGGCACATCAGTAGACCACTGTTGCATATACATCTGTATTGTATAGGTAGATCATGCATATCTGACATGTCATAGATATATTTTGTTGCTGCATAGTGGTGATAAACAGATGTACATATGTGGTAGTATTGTGGAAATGTACTGTTGATGTATTGTAATACTGCACTCACCCTGTAGCAATGCCACAGATGTGGCCACTGACTTTGCATTTCTGACCCTCTTATGTAGGTCCCTTTGAGATACCACCAAGGCAGCAGCCTGTAGCTGGTGAGTATGGTTTATGCAGATGATTGCCAATACACTGGGCATGCAATGTTGATGGCATATTCCATGCACACATCTAACACACCTACCCAGAATGCATGCTGTACATGTGCAAGTATTGTTGTTGTGAAAGTATTGTTGTTGTGAAAGGCACTGCATCAAAGGGGTGACCATGATGGGGTATTAGAAAGGTATGTCAGACACCTGCACAATAACTAACATCCTGTCATTATGAAATGTGTTCACAGGGAATAACATAATGGTGAGAGACATGACCTACAGTAGGGATATGTTTGGAACAACATCCATATACAGTGCAACATCAGTGTATATACCTATAGGACAATGGCAACTGCTGCAGAGATACACTATGGCATAAGGCATTACAGTGGTCCATAATATCAGCTGGGACTAGGTTGTAATATGTGGTGTTCAGTGTATGGGACACTGCAAAGTGACACACGTGTAGGGCTTACTTGTCATGCATCTGCAAAAAAGCTGAAGGAGGGGGGGGTGTCAGCATGACACACCAGTGCCCTGCAGCAGGGATCCTAAGGATGCTAAGAATGGCTCTATCCGCATATAGTCAGGTTCAGGGCCTGTGGCAGATATAACCCTATCTCCACAGCAATAGTGAAGGCAGTGTGTGAACAACAAAGGATGTGCCCATGAGTAGACCTTGCAATCATGCAGATTAGGGGGACATGTGTAGGGTAGACTGAACATGCACTGTCAAATGCAGATGGCCCATGCTGGTATACCCCTGCCAGGAGTAGTGACTGCTGTAGTACACACAACAAGAGGTGCGGCAAGTCATCATGATAAGGGTGTGCACACATATGCCCACACGGTGTGCATGCATAGCAGCCAGCATCTGCACAACTAACACATTCCATAGACACTGCATGTGAAAGTACAGGACATATGTCACATATCGGGCTCATGTACTGTTAAGATATGCGGTGATGTGGTCTCATGGCAGATCAAGGATGGGTGCATCATATCAATAAGTGTGTGTACACCCCCCATAGCCATGGAATGCTCTGATGGTTGTCAGTGTAAGAGTATTGGATCGGTCATACATGGTCCGCTGATATTGAGAGCTGTAAATCAGACATCAGGCATTCACATATGACATCTGTCCACATATCATTCCAGGTAGGTGTTGCTGGAAAACTTAGGGGCTGTGAGCATTAAAGCTGACATAACTGAAACAGTAGTACACATTCAGTAATGGGCTGTACACCTGTGAGGTGTGGTGCACAGTACATGGCAGGGTGCAGAACAGGTGCCCAGCAATACTGGGCACATGGGTGCAGTGGTATCCAGGGGAAGGGGCATCACTTAGTGACACAGCACATGCATCACACCATGTATACTGTTGCTAGCATGGATTGACTATAGCTGCACTGCATGCTGTTAGGTACCATATGTTATGCATATTGACAGATGGGTAATAGGAGGACTGTGTGTACTATCATTGTGCAACCTCACCTGTATGTTTGTGTGTGCATCCTGGTGGGTAGTTGGTTTGTCTCTAGGGTCGCTCTGGTGAAGTGGAGGGAGGTTGATGCATGTAGGATGTGTTTGTGCATATGTGTGTGTGTTTGTGTGTCTGGCCATGTATGCACATGTGTGATTGTGGGGTTTTCATACATCAGTGCCTCCCTTTGGGATCATGCAGTACATGGACATGGGCTGCCACATTACACACCAGGAATACTTGTCATGTATGTCATCAAGGACAGCTGATAGTATAATTTGGTCTGTAGCATGGAACAGGCATTGAGAGGGAAGGTAGACACCAGGAACACCCTTAATATCACATTCAGCAGAGATGTCACCTACAACCCATGTATGCAGCACTACAGATGCACTGGGGAAGTACTTGTCAACACCAGGGAGTGTATCCATATATTACAGTTGTCACACAATAGGCTGATTGAGCAGCATATCTGGCAGGTACTGAGCATTACATACATATGACATGCCAGTGTGTGATATTATGGAGTGAACATATTATCCCACACATATAGTGGCCATGCTCATGATGTCCTGACATACACAGGGTGAACATCGAATGACAGCAATGAGGCCATCTAAAACCGCTACACACAGGTCAGGCAGGTAATGAAGTAACAGGTCTTGTGTTGTAATCGCTTGTGTAGGCATTTAGAGGACTGATATGTTAATGAGTGGTATCATTGTGTGTATGTTAGCAAGTGTGATGCAGGATGCGGTACACATGGACATATACGTGGGACTGTCTGTAAAGTCATTGACAGGTAGATATTATGGTGGTGTATGTGTGCGTGTGTGTGTGTGTGTGTGTGTGTGTGTGTGTGTGTGTGTGTGTGTGTGTGTGTGTGTGTGTCTGTGTGTGTACTTTTAGGCAATGCTGTACAGGTTTTAAAGTGCATTTATTGTTTTCACCCACAGGTGGCAAGGTGGATCAGGGTCCCTCCTGCATGTAATCTGATGTTGGTGTCCATAGAGACACCAAAGATGATGATAGCACTGTTGAGACACAGGTGGGGTTGTCAGGGGCCAACACTGCACCATCATTTGACATCTCCCTTTTAGCCACCCCAACCCCACATACAGTTTCAGTGCCTATACATACCCCATTACCAGTGGCCATAGCAGAGAGACAGCTGGCATTTGGTGGCAGTGCACATGAAAGCATGGTAACCATGGCTACTGTGTTTTCTTGCAGCAGGCATAGCCCCGCCACATAGGCAGATGTCTCAGGGTGCTCATGGTAGAGCCACTGGACATCATGCCCCTGGCAGAGGCAACATAGCTGGTATCAGCAGGCACATGTTTCAGACTGTCATGGTGGTGAAAACACATATGGAATGTTACTCCACACAGGGCCTGAGGCTGCAGAGGGCTGCTCTCACATCTGCAAGTGAACACTTTCATTAACTGTCTGGTGCCATCCGTGCTTATACCAAACTCATGGATAGACAGTCTGGTGAGATGATGGTCCTCATCAATCGTGGTATGTCCATGCTTGAACATGTAGTCGGGGTAGAAGGGGTGCAGCAACGGCCGTGTGGACATAGACCAGCAACACCAGCAGCTGGCGGTCAACATGGATGCGCTAGGACACCAAGGGGCTCCTATAGTGTCAGTACCAGTCCGTGCAGTGTGGGGGGGGGTGCTGTCCACACCACAGCACAGTAGGCCATGTGCACATGGTCCTGACCAGTCCCAGGGTGGACCTGGTACCAGCAGACATTTGTGATTGCCAGGTGAGAGTAGCACATCGAGGCCTGTTCCTGCACATGCCCATGGAACACCTGGCAGACACAGTCCACATGTCCATGGCTGGAGGCAGTGAACTGCACATCCTGCCGGGTATGGTCTGCAGCTGTCCATAAACACCTGTGTAGGGCAGCCACATGGCAGAACTGTGTGCATGCATACCCACACACTATACAAACACACCTAGGACAACCCCATACCTACATTCACCACATCACTATGCCCAGTTCACCTCAGTACACACCTCACCCACACACATGGTGTCAAATGTATGGCCCACCCTTGGCCTCTGACAACACACCCTGTGCATATGATGATACCTGTGCCACATCCCTGTTATCCATACCATCAATGCATGGACAGACTAATATGGTTCAGATGCATGTGGTAACTGTACTACAGTGTACCACAGCACTGCAGTGTAACATGTTGTAAGGAGTAGGGTAATGCATATATGTCAGGTAGTGTAGCCATCCAGTAATGATGCATTATAGCTGTTAGTAACACTGGTTGATTGTGGTCTTTATAATGTTATCCATTTGTGTTGTAGGTGTACATGTGTCAACACGAGGATGCCCTGTGCATATGATGATACCTGTGTCACATCCCTGTCATCCATACCATCAATGCAGGGACAGGCTAATATGGTTCTGAGGCACATGGTGACTGTACTACAGTGTACCATAGTACTGTAGTGTAACATGTTGGAAGGGATAAAGTGTAATGCATATATTTGCAGACTTTGGATCCAACCCAGTTTGGCTTTGTCAAAGGCAGATCATGCCTTTTAAACTTGGTTGACTTTTTCGAAACAGTCACCAAAGCCATTGATGAGGGAAAGGCAGTCCATACAGCCTACCTCGATCTGGCGAAGGCCTTCGATACAATACCCCACTCGGGTATCATTGAAAAACTCATCAGCTTAAATGTTAACCCATACATCACAAGATGGGTTGCAAACTGGCTGAGTGACAGAACCCACAGGGTCAGAGTTGCTGGCGCCATGTCAGACTCAAAGCCTGTCACAAGTGGTGTCCCACAGGGCTCAGTCCTGGGCCCACTCTTGTTTGGCATCTACTTTTCAAGTACAAGCAAACACAGGAGGGTTATGGCTGACAAAGTTTGCAGATGACTGCAAACTGGGCGCCATAGTCGAAAACGCATCTGACACAGATATCCTTCAGAAGGGTCTCACAGAAACGGATAACTGGTGCCAGAGCCATGGCCTAAAGTTAAATGCCAAAAAATGCATAGTCATACCCTTCGAAAAACAAGGTTACCCCTAGCTACCATATAGGTGGCAACCCACTGAGCACAGAAGAAGTTATCAGGGACCTGGGGACCCAGGTTGACAGTAGCCTGTCATTCGACACCCATGTAGCTAAAGTAGTTAGGAAGACCTTCTACATTGCCCACCTTATCATGAAGGGATTCACATCTAGATCAAGGGAGGTCATAGTCTCCCTATACTCATCACTCATCAGACCAATGATTGAGTACAATGCCCCATTCGGAATGTATCTGACCCGACACTTGTAGCAGCTGGAGAGGCCACAAAAGTTCCTCACCAAAAGGATAAAGGGTCTCAAAAATCTGTCCTATGCTGCCCGACTGAAAGAACTCCAGCTCTATTCAGTCGCACCGCTTGCTCAGAGGTGACCTTTGCCTGACATACAAGGCCATGTCAAACCCAGATTTGATGAATATGCTTCACCTCAAAAATCTAGATCCGTCAGAGCCACAAGGGCGGGAGACTTAAACCTCGACACGACTATTAATAGGACGTGCTGGAGGGATAGATTCATCACCCAAAGACTCCCTATGTTGTGGAACAAAATCCCGGTATATGTGAGGCAGAGCACCTCGCTGGCCTTGTTCAAGAGAAATCTTGACCAATGGATGGGAGATCGCAGATATACCCCAGGGATTACCTCAGTGTCACTACTAGACAGAGGCACAGCAAAATAATGGGTATAGTTCCCCATACTAAAGGGGTGGCGTAAGCCACAAAACTATGGGCTAGGCTTGTAAATGCCCTCGGGCAGATAGCCTAGTATGAACCTATGAACCTATGAACCTATGTCAGGTAGTGTAGCCATATAGCAATGATGCATTATAGCTGTTAGTAACACTGGTTGAGAGTGGTCTCTATAATGTTATCTGTCTGTGTTGTAGGTCTACATGTGTCAGCACGTGGATGGTCTGCAGTTATATTCCACAACGGGGTATGGCACTGTGGTGACACCATGGCTGTGACATATCTGCGGTACAATTGAACACATGTCACAGGCTAGTATAAAAGTTATTGCTTGTGCCACATGGACAGGTGACCCACTGGGGCATGTATTCCCTGTGACCTGATGTAGACCCATCCACATACATGCACACTGTTACTTGGCAACACTGGGACTAGACCCCTACCTAGGTAAGTAGGGATACTGAAGTGTGTGGCTTAAATTGCACACACCACACAGTGTTTAGGGTGAGGTGTGTCCCAGGTTGCATGGTACATGCAGAACATCCCCAGACATGTACAGTATGCTAATGGGGGATGTAATGGGTGTATATGGACAGTGCATAGTGTGACATACCTTCATATATACATTAACAGACTCATAACAGTCAGACACAAATGTGAGAGACCAAAGCCTATCACTTCTAACTAACGTAGCCAAGTGTCCAATGTATTACAGGTAGGCTGCACACAGCACATGCATAACTGGCCAGGAATGTGGTATCAGTTATCTGTATGGTTGATGGTGACAGTGGTAACCATAACGTGGTATGTGAGACATATACTGGATGTACCTTGGTGTAATGACAGTGTACACAGAACCACATCCCCCAGTGGATATTGTACTCCCCGACACCCATGATGACACTCTGATATACCCACCATCATACATTGGCCACAACTGCAATACAACACATTGTTGATCCCAACAGTAGTATTGCATGGATATGCAACTGATGCACATGCCACACACATAGCATGGTGTTGCATTGTCATGCCTCACCAATGGGCAACAACAACACTATCTGTACTACTGTGTGGCAATGGTTATTGTAATAGGTGTATGCGGCCTTGGAATGCTGTACCCTACAGTTAAACAGACATGCACATATACCCACACTTGCCAGAACACAATGGGTATCCCATGCCTATGAACCCATTTGTACAATGCTGTTGTGATGGTACTGCAAGGCTCATGTAGTCGGTATGGAGCGGAGCTTAACAGGGTACATGTAAAATCCCATACAGCAGCAGTCACAACTGTCTGTGGAAATGGATGTTGTGGTGGTTGTGAAGGCCCTCATGGAATTCCCACGTACAGATGTGCTAACACACAGACACTATACTCAGTCATGCACACATAGACATATGTCAGTACTGGGGTGCATCTCTGCAGGTGGTCATAGCTGTGTACCTATCTATTGTACAAAGTGAGATGGGTTGTGTAGGGGTTGTGTGTACAGTGGTATCCTGCCACCTGCCATGTGGCAGCAGGCAAGCCATCAACAGCACAATTGTGGTGACCCTCAGGGTAGAAGTGGCATGCATCAGCCATTCTGCCAGATGCCTCCTACAGATGGCCACCAAGGTGATAAAGTTGGCATGCATGCAATATGCATTATAACACATGGTTAGTGTATGTGATGGAGACCTGTACCCAAGCATGTTCAGTTGACTGTGGTAGTGTAGTGGAGGTACCTGTGGCATGTGATGCGTACAGGATGTTATCTCCAATATGTACCAGTTCTTACACAGCTGGGCAGACATGTCAGTGTCATTCAACTTTAGGATGCCTGTACATATCCCAGTGGGATACCTGCCATCTGCACATCTGTACAGGGACTGACAGTCATCCGCTTGGCAAGTAGCTATGTCTTAGGATGAATGTGTTGACAGATAGATGTTTGACAGCAATGTGTATGCCATAACTATATGTAGGGAGCACTCACTATCATGTGCTGTACAGACTGTAGTCTACAGTTACATTCCACATGTTGGATCATTACCAGTAGGGGTTAGATACTGTGACACTGCTCACACACCAGGGATACAACAGAGAGGTCTCAGAGTCCTGCTATGCCTACAGGTGTGCCTGTTGTCAGTACTATATTTAGCACTCAACTATTGCATGGGTAGGCACTGTCAACAGTAGTACTGTCATCATATACTACATGCCAGTGTGACAGCATGTACCCTGGGCTACCACCCCTGTATGTAACAAAGCCACATGGATAACAATGCTGTGCAGGCCTCACATATATCTGTGTCCCAGATATGACACTCACACCCCTTGCTACCGTAATGACAGCACATAGGTGCATGTATTGCACATGGCATTACATACACTTATTACAGATGTCATTACCCTGCTATGTTATCAGACTGGCTGGTGTAAACTGGTTACCAGGGCTAAGCCATGCTTAGCAGGTATCAACATTGCTCCAATATAACAGCTAAGCTGATTTGCGCACTGGTAAGCAAAGCCTACACTGTGTAAGCACCTGTTTGTTTACCCGTAGCTTAGCACCACTTAGCTTCACGCAAAACCGAGCAAACATGTTTACATCTGCTCAAAACTGCCTTAACCACTCTATATCCAATAGCCCTTGTTCTGCCCAGCAACAAAATGAACAGTTCTTGAACCTAGTACCCTGTACACTAAAATCACAACTCTTAACCACTATGCCATGACCACTGTGAAGACAGCTGTTGTTTTTCCAATATATCTGTCAATACACATATTGATTATTATTGAACAATTGCCTTTACTACCCAGTTGTGTAGTACTTGTTATTAATATGACTGTTGCATTACATATGTTGCTTTAACATAATGTAAACATAAAAGATACATACGGAAGATACATCTGGGAGAGTATACACACCTGTGAGGTGTACACATGACAGGAATATGGATATATACATATAATAGGTTGCTATATGTCTACATGTACATACACATGTATATTCATGCATATGTCTGTATACACATTTGTACAGTGCAACATATATATGGGCATGCGTACATCTCTTCATATGTACATATATATATATATATATATATATATATATATATATATATATACATATATATATATATATATATATATATATATATATATAGTTATAGATATATGTATACATAGCTATATATGTATGCACATCCTATGTGTACAGATATGCCTATTTATGTAGATATATATGTAGATATCTCTAACTATATGTGCATACATATTTATTCTGATATACCTATTGCTGCCAATATATATTAGATATCCGTAAGTATATGTGCATATGTATCTCTTTCTCTATATGTGTAAACACATATTGCTGTGTATATGTATATGTATATATGTGAGTGTTTATATGTATATATATATATATATATATATATATATATATATATATATATATATATATATGTACATATACATATCCATCTATGTATGTCGATATGTATATGTGCTTATAGCTATATAGATATATGGATAATTATATATACATATATGTCCACTATATGTCCTGAACATGGAGTGGAGCCCTACCTCAGCCCTAATAGTCCCAACCTCGTAGTACAAGGGGATGTCAGGTATGTAGTGCAGGTATATATGTAGACTATTGCTTCTGTGATAGGGCTTGTCTTCACAGACATGCTGTGTGTGGGAGGTCACATCTACCTTTAACATGTGCGCCACTGGCTACTGGCAGACATGCCAAGTACATCATTGTACAGTACCACTGCTGGCACAGTACTGATCCTGTGGACTACAGCAGAGATATGGCCAATAAATGTGGACAGTCTGACATACTCTGGTCAGTCCAGAGGTATACACAGAACCCCTTAGTGCAAGACATGTAGTCCAAGCCTGACAATGTGGATGTTAACAGCCCTGTAGATGGGTATAACATGTAAATACTGGTATACAATTGCCCCCATAGGTTATGCTTTCACACACCCCTGTCTGTCCTTCCACATAATAACCACTGGTACAGAGGTGCCATGGCCACATACTACCCACTAGTTAAGAACATACATCTGTACAGCATTACACTGCTTTGTCTGGCATACATGACTGTTATGGTGACCTGGCAGCAGTACATCTGGAAAGTATCTGGACATAACATCACACTAGGTAAGGACACTAAGCTTCAAGGCATATAACAAAGCACTGTGCAGGCTACAGGCAGACTGCCACAGCACTGGCGTACATTTCTTATGGGGGAATACACATGTACCTGCATATATAGCAGGTTGTACAGGCATGTCACAGCATAGAGTAACAGACACCTGTGTGAAAGTGCATAACCACAACCAATGTGAAGACAGCCACAGCCACATATGGTAGCCAGCATAATATTATAGTATATGGACTATCTGATCAACGCCATCCTCATATGTGCCACTCACACACTAACCCTACATATACTGGGCCACTACACAGTGTGGTCTGATGCCTGTCTGTGGTATGGAACATGTGTGCGTTTGGCCCTGCAAACATGTAAGTCGATAGGGTAACATACAGTGAAGCAGCATGTAACATTAGATAGAACAGGACCAAGAACAATGACATCTACCACAGTCTGTACACAGGCCAAGTTACATATTCACAATACACACACTGTCAACAATCACCATAAGTACACAGACCTCAGTATTGTACACACAACCACAGTATTCCCAAGTTATGTCCTCAAAGAGAACCCCTACTATACATAACATATGTCGCAGTCTGATATTCCACTGGCTTTTTATCAGATATGATGTCAATGCAGTATGGTGTACAGGACATATGCAACACTTACTGCATGACATATGTACACAGGTTGACAGAGTTGTGGCTGGAGGCACAAACACAGGGCCAAATAATGACATGTTGCTGTGATAACTTCATACATTTACTGTTGTAACAGGGTTTGTTGCAACATATGTCCTATGAGGGATATGAGGTCAGTAACTTTCATGTCTGTCACCATGTACTGTCTGCAATCCTCACACTATGCTTCTGCAGTTCACAGATAGGTGCTCTGTGGTAACACAAAAAACAAAAGGCACAACACACTGCCCAGTCTGCAGATGACCCTACAGATGGGGGTTTTCTCACTAACATAGCATTGTCATGACAGGTATTAAAACATGTAGAACAGCCATATCCACACACACCCTATTAAACCAACATTACTCTACATGCAGAATAGCAACACTTACATTCTGTAGTCATGTCAGGCACATCCCCCTCCTGTGTGTTGGCCTGTTTCCACAGTGTATGTTGTTAGTGCTTAGGATTTCCCTCTCTCTTCCCCCCTTGGCTGACCTGGTGTGACTTTGTCTGAACTCTACAGTTCCCTACAAAACGGTGTCTACAGGACTGCAATCAGTTGTTTTCAACATTTAAACAGACTGAACTCTACAGTTCCCTACAAAACGGTGTCTACAGGACTGCAATCAATTGTTTTCAACATTTAAACAGACTGAACTCTACAGTTCCCTACAAAACGGTGTCTACAGGACTGCAATCAGTTATTTTCAACATTTAAACAGAGTAGGTTACACAAAAAGCATTTGTTAAGCTTTCACTTACAGTGCTTTGTAATTAAGCAGGTCACCATATTGGTCAGCCATAGGGCTCCTTTGTTTCTACTTGACTGGTTGCATCCTTCCCCTGTAACTGCAGTAAATTGACTCTTACATTAGAGCTGTAATACTTACCTTATAACTTTAGGACACCTTAGGAAACCTTGTAAACTGCAATAGCCTGACATTTGAACAAGCAACCCTTGTAAAAATTCCCAAACTTGTATACTGTTGGTCTGTCTTTCCTGCTAAACATAAGTGAAATTACAGTGCTGAGTGCAAGTAACATTGAAGTACTGAGTGCAAATAACACAGTGCTGAGTGCAGATTTCAACTTATCTCTAGTGTGGTGTCTTGAGTCAATTAGGGTATTAACTGTAACCACTCCCACTGCCTTCTCTTTTCCCCCACCCCCTCTTTCCTCAAACAGGTTAAGCTGCTACAATTCAGTACAGGCATCATTTTCAAATCTAGGTGCTTAGGATTTTCCTCTCTCTTCCCCCCTTGGCTGACCTGGTGTGACTTTGTGTAAGTTTCTTCATTGTTTGGATCTTTTACTGTTTTTTGTGCAACTGAATGACCTGCTGCTAAATTCTGATTCTGCACAGACTGCTCTATTTTGTTTTTCAGAGGCTCTATAAGTAGCTAGTGACTTTACTGAATTTCTGTGGTAATATTTGTGTTTAAACTGAACCTGTACCTAGAGAAAGTGTATAATCAGAGCTCCTCCTTGCTGCATGTGTTTTTTACTGTTTAAATTGCACACACACATTGAAGAAGTGCTTTTATGACTTGAATAACTTGGGCTAGCTATACCTGAAGTGCTTTTACTGGCAATTTTCTAGTTGTACAATTGTGAATAATTGATTTAGTTTTTCTGGTATATCTTTAAAATCTGGCAAGTGTTTATTTACTGAATTTCTCTCTTGCTTAGGTTTTTTAGCTATAAATCTTAGTTCGTTCAGAAGTATGCTACTTTACCCCCCACCAAACCTTTCTGAATGCATTATTATATAATAACTGCCTGTTGTTGTCTTCATGCTTATCCTAGAATTTCTGCTTTTCTCTTTTCCTAGCTGAACTCTACAGTTCCCTACAAAACGGTGTCTACAGGACTGCAATCAGTTGTTTTCAACATTTAAACAGAGTAGGTTACACAAAAAGCATTTGTTAAGCTTTCACTTACAGTGCTTTGTAATTAAGCAGGTCACCATATTGGTCAGCCATAGGGCTTTTTGTTTCTACTTGAGTGGTTGCCTCCTTCCCCTGTAACTGCAGTAAGTTGACTCTTACATTAGAGCTGTAATACTTACCTTATAACTTTAGGACACCTTAGGAAACCTTGTAAACTGCAATAGCCCCGCTACATTCGCCCTCGCTATGCTCGGGCTCTCTTCGCTCCCCTCCCTGCCCCCAATTCCATCCCACCCCCAGTACCTCTAAATGTATAGTACTATAGCCACTCCCCCACTTTCTAGATCCTATCTGCTTTCATCTGGGATAATTCCACCCACCCCTATTCTACTACCTACATTTAATAGCACCTTTTAGCTTTCATCTGGCATTCTCCCATCCCCCCTTCCAGTACCTTTACCTCACCACTCTATCTTCTGGTGTTGCATCACCAGGTAAAACAGTTCCTTCACTCACTAGCTGAATCACATATAATGATATACTCCTCTTTACTACCCCTCTTGTTCACACCCCTCTTGTTCACGCCATACCTCCTTTCCTTGTATGAAAACCAGTTTCTTACAGGATTTCAGGTCCCAAAAGGCCATACTATCACCCCAGCTGTAAATCCTTCCACCTTCAACCATACTTACAGTACCAGATCCTATCCAACATCTTGTTCAGTCTATCAACATCTCAACCCCAGGCACATTAGCTCTAGATACAAACACTACCACAAACTAATAAACAAATTCCTGAAGTTCATCAACAAGTATAGACTCAAGCTAATACTTGGTGGTGATATTCACCCCAACCCTGGCCCACTCACTTCAGATACACATACCACCTCTACTTGTAATCTAAGCTACAGACCTACAATTTATAGGCCAACTAACTATATCCTAGTCTGTCATCTCAATATTAGAAGCATTAATAACAAGGTACATGAATTGCATGCACTTCTGGATGTCCACTCCCCTGAGATTCTCTGTTTATCTGAAACCTGGTTAAAACCTATCACTAAAGACAATGAAGTGTTACCACCTGGGTACAACATACACAGGCTGGATTGTGCTTCGAGGAAGGGGGGTGGGGTAGCTGTACTCTATAAATCTGAGTTGAATGTCACCATAGATGTAATACAACCTCCTCAGATTAATAACTCTGAGATTCTTGCCACCAAATTGCAACTTAATAAAAATAAATGCATTAATATCATCTGTATGTACATTCCCCCAGGTAACAATATATCTACATTTGAAGATATCCTGCACTGGTTATCATGTTACTACTCCCAAGAAACCCTACTACTTGGAGACTTTAACGTAGACTGGGGCACCTGTTCCTTAGAATCCCCAACCACCCATATTAACCTGCATGCATTTACACAAATCATATCCACTCCTACCAGGATAGGTAAACCCAACCAAAAAGAAAGTATACTTGACTGGGTACTCATAAACAGTCACCTCCAACTGTACACCTCTGGTACCCTCCTTAATGGCCTAAGCGATCACCTTCTCACATATGTAATTAAGTGCAAAACCATTAATTCCCAACAACCCTTACTCAGAAAGGTTAGAAACAATAAAAACTTTGACCCTGCAAGTAGCATACTTTAAAAACAAATTCCTTGAGATCCTTGATTTGCATGCACTAAACACATGTAATTGGTCTATTCTAAAACACCTCCCCTTAGAGGAAGCAGTAGCATACTTTAAAAACAAATTCCTTGAGATCCTTGATTTGCATGCACCTGTTCGTTCAAAGAGAACCAAGGCAAAAACTGCACCATGGCTTTCTATAGAGTCTAAACTCAAAATTACCCTTAGAAACAAAGCATGGGCTTTATGGTGTTCTTCTAAAGACCCTCAAGATCACATTAAATACAGGCAATCCAGGAACGAAACCAAAAAAAATCAATTTTACAAGACAAAAACAATACTACTGTAATTTACAGACAGTAAATCAAAATAACCCTCAGAAGTTTTGGGCAGGTTTAAATAATCTACTACATCCTGGACAAACTTCAACCCCAATCCCTGCTGTTACTATTGATAAAACCCCTGAAGATGTTTCTGATAGTTTTAATCAATTCTTTACTGAGACAATTCAAGCCCTAGCTAGCCAACTACCTCCTAGCTCCCCTGGTCCTGAAAGTAGCACCCCTAGAAACCTACTTGCGTTCAGCTTCCAACCAGTCACCACTTCACTTATCCGTACCTTGATCGAAAAATTAAAACCCACTACACTTTATGCTGATCAACTCCCTGCCGAGTACCTACAAAAATCAGCTGATGCTATTGCTTAGCCCGTCTCAATACTAATTAATCGAACCATAGTAGAAGCTAAATTTCCCGCCATCTGGAAAATATCCTATGTAATCCCACTTCACAAAGGAGGCAGCTCTACTGAATTCTCCAGTTATAGGCCAATAGCTATACTCTCTCCACTTGCAAAGATTATGGAAAAATGTATTCATAGAAAATTCATGCACCACCTAATCCAAAATGGCCTTATGGCAGACACTCAGCATGGCTTCCGTCCTCATCACAGCACTACTTCAGCCCTCCTAGCCTTTACTAACACCATAAACCATAATTGCAACAATAATTATATATCCTCAGTCCTCTTTTTGGATCTTTCCAAGGCATTCGATATGGTTGATCACCAACTTTTAATCCACACCCTGCAAACATTCTGTCTAGATACTGGAGCCCTCCAATGGTTTCAATCTTACCTGAATGATCGACAGCAGGCTGTCCTCTGGCAGAACAAACTCTCTAACCTTCTACCTAATACCCTCGGAGTACCACAAGGCTCTATACTAGGGCCCTTGCTGTTCTCCGTCTTCATTAACGACCTTTATACTGTCATCCCAAAAGTCAGCTGTATCCAATATGCTGATGACTCTACTCTGATTTGCTCAGCCACATCTCCAGTAGAGTTATGGTCAGCTACCCAGACCACCTTTAATACAATAGAAAACTGGCTTTCTGAACATCGTCAGATCCTAAATCCCAAAAAAACTAAAATTCTGTTATTTTCACCAACACGTAGGTCTACAGCTTTCACCTTTACCATAAAATCAAATGATGGCACAATAATCTCCCCTGACCCATCTACAAAACTATTAGGTGTCATCATAGACAATAATCTCAAATTTGACCTACATGTTAACCAAACTATCAAAACCATCAATAAAAAACTAGGGTCACTTTACAGAATAAAAGCCTTCCTAACCCCTCCAGCTAAAATTGCCATAGCTCGCTCTCACCTTCTTTCAACCCTTCTGTATGCATCCCCTCTACTCTTGAATTTGAACAAGACTGTCCTTAACAAACTCTCAATTTGCTACAACCACATTGCCAGGTTTGCCACTGGGCTGCCTTTTAGGACACATCATTGCATCAATCTAAATCAGCTTGGTTGGCTTGAACTACATAGCCTAATCCAGTATAACCAACTGATTATGGCCTATAAAATCCTCTATAATCCGGACAATACTCCTGCACTTAAAAATATTATCACCCCCTATAACAATCCTAGACCGCTTCGATCCTCAATCAAACTACTAATTCAGACTAGCAAAATTAATAACACAGCCAGTGATTCTCTCTTTGCAAACTCTGTAAGTAGATCCTGGAACTCACTTCCAGCTGATATTACCTTACTTTCCACCTTAGGTCAATTTAAAACTAGACTCAAACAACATTTGTCATTTAACTGTCTATGTCAATGTATCATGCCTGGCTAACTCGAATGTGTAAAAATCTGTTAACCAGTTTACTGTGTAATTTAATTTAATCCTGACTTGTGCTCAGGACTAACTTTAACCTGTGGAACTTGTTTAACTTGCTTACTTATGTAATCTCTGTAAATAATCTGTTTATAATATGTAATGCTGGTATTATGTAATGCTGTATCTGCTTACCCTTGGAGCTTTTCTCCCTGGGCCTCCGCTGAAAATGGACATGCATCCAGTCGGACTATCCCGGTCAACAAATGTAAAATAAAAATAAATAAATAAAATAAATCCCCAATCCATCTGTGATGCTGTTTGCCAAACAACAGATCTAGGTCCTGCTCACAGTGAATGGAAAGGCCCAACACCAACATGATGTTCCTAGATACTGGAGTGTGTTTCCATGCAATTGGCTATAGGAATGTTATCACAGCTGTTCCATATGCAATCAGCTAGAGGAGGGCTGCAATTCATGCAGAGGCCATCAGCTGATCATGAGCATCACTTACAAAACACATGCTGCTGCCTAAGGAAAGCAGATGTAAGTCTACACATCCACCAGAGAGGGAGTGAGAGGCAGACAGAGGCAAAGATAAGTCAGGGATGGGTGGGAGAGTAAATCTTAAGCAAGATTGTGTCACACACCTACCAGTACAGGGTATCAACCCCCTGACTGACTATGTATTGCTATCACATACCTATGCAGTTATTGGATGCACCACACAGGTTACATGTTGAGGAGCTCTCCAAACATATATGTGATGGTGAGTGACATGATATGGTAGCTATACGGTAGGTGTAGTATACGTGCCTGTCTGCATGAAAAGGTGTCAGAGTCTATGCAGCCACACTCTCTCAGGGGCTCACACACATTGACACACTTGGCAGGGTCAGGAATACAATTTCTCAATAGTTAGTTTGCCACAATACAGTATTGTGAACTTATCACATGCACAACAGGCATTACCCAGAGGTTATATGGGCAAAGGGTATGTGGAGGTGTCTGACATCAGACAGCATGCTTCAGTATGCCAGTGGGGGTTGTAGTGATTGTAAATGTGGTCATAAGCATCATACACCGCATACACAAACACAGGTGCCAGTACTGACATGCATGGGTGCATTGCTTTATGGGTGTGTAGTGGTCAACTGTGCCAGATGGCTATACAAGGCTAGGGGATGGGTATACCTTGGCATCAGGACACATGACAATGGTCTGCAGTGTGGCTCAGGGGAGTAGTGTCTGGATTGGCCCACACAGGTGAGTATTGTATTCACCATCCAGTCACCTGGTTAACTATTGTGTGTGTCCATTGCTGTGCATTGCTTGCCATGTATGTGTTCCTTAGTCCATGACATGGACGGTGTCTGGGTTGTGCACACATTCCACATGCATGTACAGTGACATGTGGAATTGTACCTGGGGTGTCTGGCCCATGTTGTGTACACAGAGTGTTATCACCAGATGTGCCAGTCCTGGCCTCATGTGGCGGGAACTGGTAAAGGACAGCAGGTTGACCCTGCACCTACATTGATAGCATGATGCAGGTATTCCCCTGATATCAGTGACATTTGTCCATACAGGGAATTTGTTTAAGGCATGTCCTTTGTTGGTCACATTTGATGGCACCACAGGTGTTGCAGGTGTCCAGTGGGGAACATAGAAAAGGTGCACTGTCTGCATGTATGTGCCTATTTGACTGATGGACAGGGTGCAATGTCTTCTGTAGTCCACTGCAATCACACCATGGTTACTATCTGTGTGCAATATGTAGGGTGCTACCAACATAGCAGTTGTTGCCTAGGCAAGTGTGTTTGTGTATAAGATATGGGTTGCGAGTGTTCTCTGGGTAATACAAGGGTTGCTAACTTTGTTTACCAGGCCTTGATGTCACATGTTGCAGTACGGATTTGCACCCCAGCTTCCCGGCTATGTCACATCTGTTATTCCTGTAAGGTGGATATTGTGACATATACTAGGGCCAGAATATAAGAAATTTGCAAAACCCTCTCCACAATTACTCCAGTCATTACACATTCACAACCACCTCCACACAGGATATGATTGACAAACACAGACACACATAGCTGCCATGTCTGGGATTAGTACTCCTACCTAACTAGTTTATTATACTACAGCACTACGCAGTTATAGGACATGCCAAGGAGATTACTGAAGTACTTTTTCCCCAAAGGTGTATTTCACAGTGAATGACATCAGCAGGCTTGCCAAAGAAGGGCGTTTGAATTGTAGTGAGTGTGACTAGCCTAAAAACTATTGCTTCCTACACAAACAAGGTAACACATGCACAAACATCAACACTTGCCATGTGTGGGACTAGAACCCCTACCAGAGTTCCATATCACAATACAACATTATGCTGTTATAGGACATGCCACAGACATTACTGTGCTACACCTTTCCCAATGGTGTATTTCACAGTGAATGACATCAGCAGCCTTGCCAAAGAAGGGCATTTGATCGGTAGTGAGTGTGACTAGCCTAAAATGCATTGCTCCCTACACAGACAGAGACACACAAACACACACAGCTGCCATGTCTGGGATTAGAGCACCTACCTAACTAATGTATGACACTTCAGCATTACACAGTTACAGGATGCACCACAGGGATTACTGGGCTACACTGTTCCCAAAGGTGTATTTCACAGTGAAAGTAGGACATTTGAATTGTAGTGAGTGTTTCTAGCCTAAACCAGCATTGCTCCTTAAACAGACAGAGACACACACCCACAGTTGCTATGTCTGGGATTGGAACTCCTACCTACCTAGTTTATCACACTATAGCAGTACGCAATTATAGGACATGCCACAGAGATTACTGGGCTACTCCTTTCCCATGGGTGTATTTCACAGTGAATGACATCAACAGCCTTGCCAAGGTAGAGCATATGAATTATAGTGAGCATGACTAGCCTAAAAAGCATTGCTCCCTATACAGACACACACACACACACACACACACACACACACACACACACACACACACACACACACACACACACACACACACTCTGCCATGTCTGGGCTTAGAACTCCTACCTAACAAGTTTATTACACTACAGCAGTATGCAGTTATAGGATGTTCAACAGAGATTACTGGGCTGCACCTTTCCCACAGGTGTATTTCACAGTGAATGACATCAGCAGCCTTGCCAAAGTAGGGCATTTGAATTGCACTGAGCGGGACTAGCCTAAAAAGCATTGCTTCCTACACAGACAGTGACACACACACACACACACACACACACACACACACACACACACACACACACACACACACACACAGTTCCCATGTCTGGGCTTAGAACTCCTGCCTAACTAGTTTATTACACTATAGCAGTACACAGTTATAGGATGCACCACAGAGATTACTGCACTACACCTTTCCAAAAGGTGTATTTTACAGTGAATGACATCAGCAGCCTTGCCAAAGTAGGGCATTTGAAGTGTAGTGAGCATGACTAGCCTAAAAAGCATTGTTCCCTACACAGACAGGGGCACGCACACAAACAGTTGCCATGTCTGGGATTAGAAATCCTACCTAACTAGTGTATCACACTACAGAATTAGGCAGTTTTAGGATGTGCCACAGAGATTATTGAGCTATTCCATTCCCAAAGGTGTATTTCAAAGTGGATGACCTCAGCAGGCTTGTCATAGTAGGGCTATAGGGAGGGCAGTGTGTGTGCATGGGCCATAACCCATTCATCTAGTGGTTGACACACCACATGCGGGCACACACAGGGTTATATTCCGCAGGTATGTGTATACAGCTGCTAGATGACTACTGCCTTGTACAGTCATTTTGCACAGCTAGCACTTGCACTACATAGTCTGTAATGCTGACAGATACTGTAATGCTGATAGATGCCAATGGCCAATGTCTACAGTGAGTGACATTTACACATCATGTGGTTGTAGCCATTTGGCTACATACTGGGTGTGACAGGCCTCATGATGAATGGCTGTCAGAGTCACTCTCTTCCACACATCTATGCATGTCTACATTTGGCTTATTATAGTGTGTTATCCTTGGATATATGTCTGTATTCCTATCCACTGTGTGTGCAAAGCATGACTGGTGCATACTGAGGATTGTATGCACTAACATCTGCAATTGTCAGATATGTATGGTCCACTGTTGTTTGCAGACATGGGCTTCATTTGTTTAAGTGTGTGAGCATGCCTAGTATGACATTTCGGTATGTTGTTGTCTGACATTGCCTTGATTTCTCTAAGTGTGTGAACATGTCCAGTATGCCCTTCTGTATTGAATGTGTGAATACATTCCAGATAGTTTGTACTCCAGTGCTAGCCTTTGTGTTATACACCTACAGGTAGCAAACTGTTTCTGCAGGGTATCCGTAGATCATTTGGCAATATGGGGTCAAACTGTGCAGGGGATAGTGTGTACTGTAGGTGATTGTGTCTGTGCTGCTTCTGCTACATGGTTCTGCTGTTAGCAGAGATATTCAGACATGTGTACTGTTATACACTGTGATGTTTTATGTCCTCATGTACTGACAGGTGGACATTCTTGCTCACAGTGATGTCCTGGGGGTCAAGGATGACTGCAACTGTGTCTGGTATTGTGGGCAGATGCCTACATATTCATGGTAGGTTATGCCATTCTGGAGGGGGAGCTGCAGACACTTGCTGCTGGGTGTGTGTATCCAGTTCAGCACCTTGGTACAGTGCTGGCAGAGGATCCCATACCTGTACATCCATCGACATGGCAGTATGGCCTAATCTTGCTGTGGCAATACCTCACAGCTGTACAAATTCACACAGGTTACCCTGAGGCAGGGGCCATGAGTCAGGACATTACCCCTATTGTGGTGTACGAGTAGATATGTAGCCACCCATTTATGTGTTTGCAGCCAGGGATAGTGTGCACACACAGCTGTGTGTCGGACCTTGCACATTCCATGCTGCCCATGCTCTCACCCCCCCCATTATGCTATCCTCTTCCATACATTATGCATACATTCTCTGATACTTTCCCTAAGGCTTTCACCTCATCACAGCTTTGTTTTGGTGTTGGTCCACAGTTCATGAAGTGGGACATGGTGGAGATGTTACTGTGGTTTTACCACATGGCCTTGCATATGGCTAATATGGAGTGTGTTATGTTGTTGTTTGGGTGTCCATGACATGACATGCATTGGCAGTATGTGTGAGACACAGGCCTTTGCCAGAGACCTGTAGGCCATTTGGTGTTGATGCAGGCCAGCTGTGGCAAGCTGTTGCATTCTGTCAGTCCTACAGTCTCAGACTGCCATACAGTAAATTCCCCAGGGGTGACAGGGTAGGTGTGCTAGGTGTTCATGCCAATACTTTCTATCAGTCTTGATCAGGTAGTGTGGATGCTGGCAGGGTGCTACCCATGGCTAGGGACACATCTGCATGGGACACCTGCACTGCATGCTGAATTCTTTTGCTATTGCCATATACAGGTGGGGTCATATACAGGTGGGGTCATATTGTACCCATTCCTCACAGCAGGGATACAACCAGAGAGGTACCTTTGTGTGGTGTTTGGGTGAGCTGAGTGCATGTGTGCTATGGACACTGCTTGCATCTGATGCACAGATATGCATGGGGCATTCCAGTTATGCTGGCATGTGCAGGTACATCAGCTGTTTCCCAATACATCAGTCCTACCACCTTTGTGATCTGCAAGTATTCGGGCAGATGACACTGGTATCCCCTACTACAGATCCAGATAATGTGATGCATACCTGTATGTAAAATTCCAAGGGTGTGTCCATTTCACAGTTACACTTTATATGCTGTGTGTCTGGGGTACTTTCCCCTATGTACTGCTTGTATATCTAGCCCAACAGCCATGCCATGTCAATCTTTCAGATGGTGACACATATTACCACCATACATTTACAATGGCTTACTGCTAGCATGTGTTATACTGGTGGGAATTGTCTTTGGCACTGCAGTTATGAGGACTTAGCCCTGTTATCAGCAGTAGTGGGCAATGGCCACCAGGTCATACCTCACCATGCATACCTATTGACAACTCTCACACAATATGATACACGCACCAACCTAACACACATATACCTGCATATTGTTCAAATGCTACAATCTATCCTGCTACCTTGCCCATCTCTGGGCATCTGTGCTCCACTGGTATTATACCTACAATACATGTTACTACATTTCTACATAGGATTGGGGGGCACACCTGACTGTTACTACATGACTACATTGGATATGGGGGGGCACACCTGACTGTTACTACATGGGATTAGGGGGCACACCTGACTGTTACTCCATGTCTACATAGGATTGGGGGGGCACACCTGACTGTTACTACTGTATACATAGGATATGGGGGAGCACACCTGACTATTTCTACATTGCTGTACAGGATTGGGGGGCACACCTGTCACTTGTACACATTTGCTATGACTGTACTGGTATGTCAGGTATTCCATTTCATTATGTTTTCTAACCTATCATGCTGATTAAAGGAATGTCAGTGTACTACAGATCCTATGTTTCATTGATCTACATATTAGTTTCTGACTTCCTACCCTGCAGAACTGATATCCCACTGCCTGACCTGATGTAGTCTGTCTGTGTAGGCCTGGGGCAGAGGTGGGTACCCATAGGCATCATTCAATGACCTTGGCACAGCCTTTGTTTGTGTTTGTCTACACCTGTCCTGCTGGCTGTGACTGTTGTTGGGTATGTGAAGCTCCCTGACTGGCATGTGTGTGTCATATGGACACACATGTGGCCCAGCACATTTCCTGCAGTGGTATTTCTTACCATGTGTAGTACTGGCTACTATGGTGACACTCGTATTTGTTACAAATCTCATGCTGCCACTATAGGTGTCTACTATCTGCTGGCATCACATTCAGCCACCCGATTGCCTTGCATGCTCACATCCATACCATAGATGCAGGTAACAACACATACTACTACATTCGCCAATTGGTAGGTTGAGTGACTTACCTTGTGGGTGTACCAGTACTAAGGGTGGTGCTGAAGGGCTGCCTATGTCAGATGCACATAGAACACTCCCTACACATGGTTGAGCACAGGTAGTGTCATGTTTGGCATCCCTTTTACTGTATGTGCAGGTCAGAGAGAGGTGTCATTCCCTGGGTCCCTCCTGAGTCAGTGTATGTGCTATGCGTTGTCTCTTAGCCAAGGCCAGGGCATACTAGGCATGCCTCCTTCTGCCTACTGGGGAAGGCTCAGGTTTTTCCTCCTCCAAGTCACTCTGTGCCTGTGCAGGCCTTGGCAATGGTGGGGTGCTGTGTGGCCCTGCCTCATGCTGTCCCTGCTGCAGCTGTTTCTGCACGATCATATTGTGTAGCATGGCACATACGATGACAATTTGGGTACATGTAGCTGGTGAGTACTGCAAGTTTCCACCAGATGTGTCCAGACACTGGAACCATGACTTAAGCATCCCAAACACACACTCTAATATAATTCTCGTCTGTGTGTGTATACCTCATTATGCAGTTCATGTTCAGGTGTGTGTGCATTTCTGATGGGTGTCATCAGCCATGGCTCCAGTGCGTAACCAGCATCCCCCACTAGGTGACCTTAAGGGATGTCCCCATTGGCAAATCTCTGGTACAGCTGTGTCAGATGCCAGATGTGGGAATCCTGATAGCTTCCAGAGTATCCAGCACACACATTCATTATTATGCCGTGGGCATCGCACATGAACTGGCAGTTGATGGAGGGGAGGCCCTTGCGGTTGATGTATACCCTACTCAGACTCACTGGGTGGTGCTTTGATGCATATGTGCGTGCAGTCTATAGCACCCACTACCTTAGTTTATTCTGCTATTTGGTGGAACAGATGCATATTGCTGGCCAACGCCTCATGGGTTTTGGGGAAATATATGTGCTCACCGGCATGTGCTGACATTGCATCCAGGAACATGTGGAATACTCTGGATGCTGATGCCTGTGAGATCCCCTTCATATTCCCAATTGGCCTTTGGAAGGTACCTGTAGCTAGTATTCTTAGGCCTACTTATACCTTGGTATCCACTGGGATGGGTTCCCCTCTGTTAGTTCTGTGTGTCAGGCGTGGCTGGCACAGCTCAACAATTTACTGTAGGAGGTCCATGTCCACCCTTTAGCACTCCATTATCTCCAGCTCATGTATCCCCGGTAGATTACCCTGGGTCTGTACACTCTTCTCCGTCTCCTCACTGTGGGTTGGTCAACAGTATTCATATCCTCACCACACTCAGCCTCTTCCAAATGTTGTTGTATGATAGCTATTGCAGCCCCTATCATTTTGTTGTTTTGTTTGTTAAAAATTCCCCGCTTGTATACACCGGTGGTGTAGAGTATGGGAAAATCCAGAGGGAAAGGTGTTGCATAGTTTATAGTAGTGCTGTGGGCTGGGCTGGTCTGCTGCCTGTGTAATTGGCCGATTATGATACATTTCACCTGCCAGCTATGCTAGTTCTCCTTGTTTACTTTTCTACTGCTGTTTTCCCTTCCCATTGCCTTCCTGTTTAAGACCGGGGGCATGCCACACAAACACAGTGCTCAAATATGCACAGAGCAGCTATTTCCTGGTTTACTTTTTTTTCCTTTAAAACCTGGTGCACGAAACACACACCTGCTTAGGCAATGTACAGAGTGCTAGGCACTCTCAGACACACCCCTTGCTTAGCTCTGCTAAGCTAAGAGCAAATCCAAGCCACAAGGCTCCAATCTGCTTACAGTGTGCCTCACCCCCCCCCCCCATGATGTCAACTAACTCCTAGGCTTGCACCAAGCTATTCCTGCTCTTACAGTGTTGGGTGCTGACTAGCATGCAGGGGTAATCTAGGTTTCAGCATCATTCATTTGCATAAGATTGCCTGCTGATGGATAGTTACATGTTCCACACTGAGCTTCCCCCCTTAGCAACCACTATTCACTGGGCATGTTGTCTTCTGCCTGCCTACCATTGAGTATAATGGCAAAATAGTGATTTTGGTTAGAATGCTTATTTTAGGTTGTTTTTCTTGTTTTCCGCCCAATCCCGTTTGCGTGCCACTGCCCTACACTCAAACAGCCGAGATCAGCTAAAAAAATGTTGACTTTTTTTATTTTTGCAAATGTTTCCATGCCAATGGCCTTATAGTTGGCCATTGCCATGCTTTCTACATGATATCCACCCTTTATTTGGAGCTGTCATGGCTCCGTTTTTTAATTTGCAGAAATATACTCTGTTACTGGTGGAGTACATTTTTGCAGGTTGCACTAGTCCAGCACGGCCGGTTTCCAGCTTCCTGGATCATAAATTCACCTTATTTGCATGTTTTTCTCCTGCAAAGGGGGCAATTTGCATACAGGGACTGAGTCTGTGCAGGACTATTGCAGGAGCACTCGTGCACATCCCTACAGGTTATTCCTGGATCGCATGGCAGACATATTGCCTGCTGGAGCTCCTGCACTAGTCCTGCATGCCATGCAGGGCATGCAGAATCCAGGGGATTATGATTTAATATAGAAAACTTAAATATGATGCAAGGTATCTATCTATCTATCTATCTATCTATCTATCTATCTATCTATCTATCTATCTACGTAAGTAAACTGGTCAAAAATCCATTTTCAGCAATGACCTTGACCAGAAGGAGCAGAAATGTGTTGATAGCACAGAACAGGGGGTTACTATTTAACTGTCAAGTCACTACTAGACCTCAAAACATATAAAATCTTAAGAGGTCACCATTTCAAATACAAACACTCCAAAGGTTAGAAATCACAAACTTGACTTTTTTTTTTGCATTGGGACATGGCTTGTGCAACCTCAGTGGGGAAGCAAGCACCTACTACCCCAAACACTGTCTTACTATGCTACTTATATAAACTAATTCTGAGAATACAGAATTGAGGGAAAAAGGGAAATGTCTCAGATCACCACTGTTTGGTGATCTTACTTCACCAGCAAAGTGTGAATTGGCCAACAAAGTTAGTGATTCACACTTCAACAGAGTAAAAATGTAAACAATTTAACTGCATTTGCTATATGCACATATATCACAAACTCAAAAAAGAGAAAGGGATAAGAATAAAGAGAGAAAGGGAAAAGAATGCAACACTCACATTTTTTGCTCTTTTCAGTCTAGCCGCCATTGCAATATTTTAGTAACTGTATGATGGTGACCTCCTGAGCATTGTTCAGTTAATACCTCTCAAGTTTCCAGATTTTCACAGAATGCCCAGATTTTTGTCTCATATTTTTGGTCTATTCCTCATAAAACTTTTGGTTTTCTGCCAAATCACTGAGGATCAAAACCACTAAATAATAACATACATTTGAGTTTGGGACTTCATATCCATCAGAACATGAATGCTAAGACAAATCTTGTTATTTTAGCAACTGTCACAATTTGTAATCTGGTCTTATTTTGTTTGCCCCTGCCTCCATTATTTTAGGCTTTGTCCAGATTTCTTTTGATAAGAAGTTGAGAGGTATGGATTAGTTGGGTGCAGACAAATAGAATTTTTTTTTCCACAGGAAAGACACAGTTAACAGTTTTCCCATATGTAAATTGGGCAATACATTGCATTTAATACAAGTTAAAGAGGCAAATAAAAATAGGAAGGCAATAAGCATTAAATGAAAAAAAAATCAGAATGAGTGCAATATAACATTATGCATCATGCATTCATGATTACATTATACTGATGCATAGCCATGACATATTTTGCTACATATAATACCTGTCCTTAAAACACGAGATGTAGTTTTTTCAACTGCGGTGACCTGTTTACTTCTGTTTATTAGCATGGTAGTACATTTATATTGCCTTATACTATTTAGATAATAATGCACTGCTCATATTACTTGTATTTTATAGCGTCTTATGTTTGGAGATATGGCAGATGTACTACCATCTTCTAGAATGCTATCCAAAAGATGTGTTCAGGCTAAGGAACACTTAAGATGGGAACGTTTGTGTTGCTAGGCCGTTACCTAATTTATAAAGATATGTACATCCATGTTTATGCTTTAACACACACACACGCAAATACACATATATATGCATGCACAATAACCATCACAAACACAAATACTGATAGAGCCATGCATCAATAGTTACAAACATGAAAATAAGGCATTGCCTTTTTATTATTGTTGTACTACAGCCTCTGCACACAGCTTTTGTTTTATGTAGTTAGGGTCACTGTGACATTTTATCTTTTTTGCATGCCATTCACTCTGGTTCATGCCCAGCAGATAAAGGTCAGCTAGCAAAATGTATCTGCATTAAGTGGTGCCAGCCAGACCCTGACATTTTATAACTGCAGTTCTCAATCTGCTATATTTTCTGAGTTTTCTCCTGAGAGTTTCCTAGATTATGTGTGTGGATTAGAGAGTAACTCTGTCTCTTGAGGTTACAATAATGCTGCCTTGCCTTGTCATCAGCCCACAGTTGCTCTTTTCAGGTCTATAGTAATGATTTCAGACAATGAAAAGAAAAAAAAAAACATTACTGCTTGCCAAATAGCTACACACACAAATGCTGCAAGAACATTTGAATTGTCTTAAAAATGACTGGCTGGATCCCAGAATATTTTATTTTGTGCATTAGAGTTTAGCATGAGTTTCCATGTATGTTTTATTCCTTTCTACACTGATAACCTAGTGATAGAATCACCTGAACATCTACACTAACTTGTACTCTAAATCTATTATCATCTATGATAACATCTTAATTATAGTTTAGTACCATTTAATTTTAGTGTGCAGAGACATACCTATATGTACACTTGGAAGGGAAAACATCTGATACAGCCATTAGTTTTCAGTAACTGAATAAACTTGTGTGTATTCATAGTCACTATTCAAAGGCGTTAATGTAATCAGTGCTGTTCACATGTAGGCACAGCTCTGCCATGATTCATAGAGGCCATGTATGCTTACAGCCAATGGCCTTGAATAAACATATTCAAATGAAGGAATAAAGAGATGGTAATGAGAAATGACATAAGCCCTCTTTCCTCCTGCTTGCAATTCATAGTAAAATTTTGACTTGTTTCTACTCCATCTCCAAATATATTATAAAAAACAAAATTACTCATGTCTATCTGCTTTGCAACCAGCAAATATGCTCTCTCATGGCTATTTTAGCTATTTCTCTCCATGCTATGCTTGTCTTGGCTAAGCCAAAACTGCTTGAGCTGAGCAGTGATCATCAACCAAGAAGTCAGAGATGTAGACATAGAATCACTCAGTGCAGGTTTGAAAATCAGGAAATCCTTGAAGTGTTTAGAGTGCACAGGGCATTGTAAGAGATTAGTGAGTAGGTATGGCTCATACATGGGAATAGGGAGAGGTGTATCCTCCATAACTGTGGATAGCAAGGTATGTATCACCCAAAATATACTTACTAATGGGACCTTCCAGAGATAGTCTGGGGACATTGTGTATTTCTGATTCTTCTGTCATGAGTATACTTCTGCACTTACTCAATATACTCCTTGCACATATGAATTAATATAATATTGCAGTTTTCATGTTATGCTTCTACAACCTTCCCTCCAGATTATTTTCTTTTTATTGTAAGCATTACCATTAATTAAATTAAATACAGTGCATATGCATGGAAAGCCTGTTAATACTGGGTTACATTGTACACATACATATTCATTCACTTCTCATATTCTGCAGCCGACACAAGCATCCTCCAAAAGGGCCTCATAGAAACAGACAACTGGTGCCAGAGCCATGGCCTCAAGCTAAACTCCAAAAAGTGTATAGTCATCCCCTTTGGCAAAAACAAAGTGCCTACAAATTACCACATAGGTAGTAATCCATTAAGTACAGAAGAAGTAATTAGGGACCTGGGGACCCAAGCTGATAGCAATCTCTCATTTGACAACCACGTGGCCAAAGTGGTTAGAAGAACATTTTATATAGCCCACCTAATCGTGAAGGGATTCACATCTAGATCAGGGGAGGTCACCGTGCCTCTTTACTTATCCCTTATCAAGCCCTTAATTGAGTACAATGCTCCTTTTGGGATGTACCTTACCAGACACCTGCAGCAACTGGAAAGACCCCAAAAGTACCTCACCAAGAGGATCAAAGGGCTCAAACAGATGCCATATGCTGCCCGGTTAAAGAAACTCCAGCTCTACTCAGTGGCATACCACCTGCTCAGAGGTGATCTGTGCCTGGCGTATAAAGCCATGTCCAACCCGGAATTAATGGACATGCTGCACCTCAGAAAATCCAAATCCCATCGAGCTACGCACTCGAGAGACTTGAACCTCAGCACTGAAATAAATAGGACATGCTGGAGGGACAGATTCATAACCCAGAGGCTCCCTTCACTCTGGAATAAAATCCCAGTCCAGGTTAGGCAGAGTCCCTCATTGACTCTCTTCAAGAGGAATCTTAATGAGTGGATGGGAGATCGTAGGTTTACCCCGGGTATCACTTCTGTGTCACTGTTAGACAGAGGCACAGTATACTAACCTCGAAAAAGGGCATAGCAAAATTAATTTAAAATGGATGGCGAAAGCCAAACACATTCTGGCTAGGCTTATAAATGCCCTAGGGCAGATAGCCTAGTATGAACCTATGAACCTATGAACCTATATACATATTTATTTGTTTATTTGTTTAAATCTGCATAATCTTTGAAGTTAAACAGTGACATCAATGCAGTGTAAGGCATGGCAGTGAAAATGTTCATATTTTAAATACTTGAAATGTCTAGCCTGAGTCACAGTAGGACAAGGTCAAATGTGTCATACACAATTTTTCCTAGGGGATAGGGTGAATGAAGGTGCATGTGATCTCGAGGATAGTCTATCATGTTAGCTTGATGTTGGCTCACTGCAAAGATGTAACTTCCTAGATGCAGGTGATCCTACAGGCAAAGATCTCAGAGTGCTGCATGTCTGAGACATAGAATGTGAGGTTCTGCTATGTGTCGATGAACACTGATATGACCTGCATGAACTCTACCGTGCTTGGTCTCCCTCTCTGTTCATGCTACTTTCTTAAGAAGCACTTGCAGTGTGACATGGTATGCTTTGATGTGTCTGGATTATTCTGTCCATGTCTGACTCCTATTTGGCTGTTTTAGGTCCTCGCTAGTGTATACATGGAGGCAGAGATGGCTGGTCCAAGTGCCACGATACTGTGGATCAGTGTGATCATGACATTATGCCTACTCTCTACCATTTCTATATAGTGCTGAAAATTTATTTATTTAACATTAGTTTACCAGGAAAGTCTGACTGGGACAGAGCCCATTTTCAGTGGAGGCCTTGGGAGAAATGCTCCAGGTGCATGTCTTTGGAATGTGGGAAGAAACTGGGGCACCAGAGGAAACCCACACAAATGCAGGGAGGACATGCAGTCTCTGCACAGAAGTCACTCCAGCTGAGAATCAAACTGGAGAACCTCTTGCTTTAAGGCAGCAATGCTAGCTACTGTACCACTGTGCCACTCACGTATGCCATGCAGTCTGACCATTTTTCTTGCTGACTCTTTGCACAGTGCAATGAACCTTAACAATGTCACAGCACAGTTACTGCTAGGCAGCCAGTGCTTTACGTGTTTTATGAGGTAGCTGTGACATATGTCTGCACCTGGAATCCAGTTGTAAAGGTGCCACATTGGACTTTTGAGTTTGCGGAATCATCCAGAAGGTGTTCCTGGGATTCTGGTGACACAGGTGTTAGGATTCATGGGCTTTCTTCCTATATAGGGTGTAGTGTAATGTCCCCACACTTATGAACATGTACACACCTATGAACCCATATAAGTGATTTTGTCATCCAGTGTTTCTTCCTGCATATTTATTTACATGTTGTGGGGTATGTGATCCTGCCACTAACTTGGCAGCTGTGTGCCACTTTCCTCAGTCTGTCTTATCAATATATCTATGTTATCATCAGCAGCAGCCATGCTGTTGCTGATATCTTCTAAATTTACTGGTATAGTAGAACTGTTCATTTCTGCTGTTGACCCTGTAAAGAATTAATTTATTACATCTCTAGACATACACTTGTGTATAATAATCTATGCTGTGTAATGAGGTGTGGAGGACACTTAGCATGTGCACTCTTTTCAATGTCATTATCTGCAGAAGTTGCAGAAGTAGAGGGTTTACCTGTTAATAGTAAATGTTATGTGTTATATGTAATCAGTTAACCTGTGCAGTCATTTTTTTAGCATAGGTATGTTACAGAGGTCCAACTTATCTCCCTGTACAGATATCTGTGGATGCTGTGGACATTGGCAATAGTCAGTGTCCATACCACCTCTGATATTGTCTATGCCATCCTCATCCTTTTTATAGTCATGCCGCTAAGTGGAGAGGAGGTTTGCATCATCATGTGATAAAGGGATAAGTGTATGAGGTCTGTTCCCAGTATTGTTATGGAACATTGCATTCTGCATTGCCTCTGGCATGTCCTACCATATCATTGGCCCTCTTCTTGTACTTTATCAATAGGTAGTTCCTTCCACCAAAACCATTTATATCCATAACCACTTGGTTCCAGTGCTTTGCTGACTCGGCTTGTTTGGGTGCCCTTTTCCAATAAAGGTGATTGCCACATGTCCTAAGGAGTGCCATGAGAATACAGTTCTCCTCATGGGGGAAACTACCCTTCTCTGACTGAATCTCTGCTACTGCATCAGGCACACATTTAAAGCAACATACAAACATAACATACTAAATTTTATTCCACTCATCAGCCAAGTAACATAGCAATGAAAAACATGCCTGCATTCATCACTAATAAATCAAAGATCTGCATATAGCAGCATGTATCCTGACACAAAACCCATATTCATTCATGTACTGCAAATCAAGCTTCTCCAGTTACAATCGTGCAGTATTAACCTGTATCATAACCTGTACAACATTATCCATAAATGCAGAATAGTACTGCAAACATGAAACTGTCATTGTGTGCTGTTGGAAAAGAGCTGAAATAATCCCCCTACCATTTTCTGTATTTATACTGCCGTGAATTTTCATTCATGAGTGGCAGTCACAAATCCTGCCCAAAGTGCAGCACTGTTTATGCTGATACCACAAATAAATTGAAGTAAATCCAGTAAGTCAGGTAAAACTGTGGACTAATATCATCCAAAACGTCAGGTAAAATTGTGGACTAATATCATCCAATACGGCAGGTAAATTTGTGGACTAATATCATACAATATGTCAGGTAAAATTTAGGATTATTATCATAATAACATAATAAACAAAAAATATTGCAAATATTGTTCACATTGTCATCAGTCATCCTTTGACATACATTCTCAGTACTGTTTGTAATGAATTACCATTTATGAATGACACTCCTGGTATTAACATTAATATTAACAAGAATCAACTGCATTTGACAATCAGATCAATGAAAAATGCAATTCTCCTTGTAATACTTGGCCTACAATCTGAATATGCACTGTTTGCAAATAACTTCTAACTATACTGTTATTTTTATCTTACTTGAAAAACGTTTCCCTTTTCCTAAAACACTTGCCCCATAACTGTACTCATCTCATATACACATGATGACATTAAACTTACTGACATAAAATCATGCTTAGTTATGCACTTTGTATGCAAATCAGGCTAAGTTTTAATTATGTCTATGAATCATAGTAATATACAAGTGGGTATGTCAACAGATTCTCGTAAATAAACTTTGGGTAACTCTGGATGAGCTGAGCTGAATGGAGCTGAACCAAGCTGACTTTAGGAATTTGCAAAAGTGACTAATATAGCTCAAAGATCCTAATGCATTTAAAAGGTAAAATAGAGTCAAAAGAACAAAAAGCGGAAGCAGGCTGATAAAAATGGCACGGACTGTTTATTACTGTAAGCGCTTTCAGCCAAGCAAATGCTCAGCCTTCATCAATGTCTGATGAAGGCTGAGCATTTGCTTGGCTGAAAGCGCTTACAGTAATAAACAGTCCATGCCATTTTTATCAGCCTGCTTCTGCTTTTTGTTGTTTTTATTTAGTTTTAGTTTCTGTTTTTTGTGCATGTAAAATAGAGTCAAGAATATTAAGGTTGCAGAATCCTGAAGCCTATTCTGCCCAAATCTTGTATACCCTGATACAGCTTATCACCTCATAGCACTCAGTTACTTTGATTAAAGTAAAGTGACACCAACTTTTAAGTGTTGTTTATAAACCATAGTGAAACAATAATACAAGTATTACCTGAAGCATTACTTTAAAAAGGCATGCTTCCATAATTGAGAAATGCATGACCATAATGTCAATTGTGCAAATAAACATTAAGCATTATTGTGCAGTAGCAATGATACATATAAGCAAGTGACAAATGATGATTTAATCATTGCCTGTCATTTGCTATAACACAAAAATGTATAAATACAAAACAATTCTCCATTTCTAAGTAACAACGTAGTTTAGTAAACCAGACTTGCCAGTAATAGCAGTTAAATGCCTAATCACCCTACCCAGTAGTTGGGTTTAGTTATTGTGATGTAACACCTGTGATGGTGTGGGTCCAACCCTCTGAGTCACAGCCCTGCAGTTACATTCCTCATTTTGGCACTGGCAGTTTGAATGATGGTAATACTTGTGATAACATGTGGTAAAGCTCAAAGTTGATGTGATAAGGAGAGAAAGATTATGGTTTACCTCTTGTAGGATTCATAACCGGAGAAAACAGAAAGTGAAATAACTGGCACTGAGTGAAAAAAAAGGTTGACATCTGCCAAGAGTTGGGTGAGCACCTGTCATCAGCAGCTCTGGACCCCAGTGTCAGCATAGGTATGATATCCTGCAGTAGCTCAGGCCTGACTACCTGGCTAAGTGGGTAGACCAGGTTAGGGTGAGGAAGGCCAGAGTTCTAGAGTAAGTAGCAGTAGTAGAGTGCAGCAAACAAGATGGGGGGAGCCCAGCCATATGAATGAGCTATCTGAAGGAAACAGTGTACAATATAATAATGAAGATGTCTCTGACCCTTTACAACCTCCAGTGGTATGACGATCGGAACGTTTGCAGAATCAGAGACTTCAGAATCAAAACCCATACCCACAGACGACCATAAGGAAATGGCAGGACCAGAGGAATGGATACAACTCCAGATTCCAGAGATCACTGTAATTGAACCTTATGAAATTATTTATAATCTTTCTGGTGACTTTAATATTTATAATTACAACAGTGTTGCTTTGTCCATGCTGAACTTTTTAGCAGAGGGTATAGTTTTGTGCAGAGTAAACCTGTTGATGTGGTCAAGTTAATGTGCAACTTAAAAATGTATACCCATAATTTAAACCTACATGCTATTTACAGAAATAATTCTGGTTTTATGCAAGCACAGGGTAATACTTTATGAATTCCTAGTACATATAATCTGGAATTACATCATAATTTAAAAATGCTTGAGAAAGCATGCAAGGTTGATTTTAGACACTTTTTTTCCCATTCTGGGTTTTCTGATAATATGTCTTTAGATGAATGGGTGTTATTAAATGATATGAAATTACATAAGGGTTTAAGAGTCATGCAACCGGATAAGGGTGGGGGTATTATTGTAATAGAAAACAACAATTATGTTCAAAGGATATTTCAATTGTTTTATGATGATACATATAGTGAAGTATTACTGAATGAAGTTAATGTTGCTTATAAAAGGGTTGACTATGAATTGCTGGATATGTTGACCTAAGGACAAATTTCTGTTATGGAATTTAATTACATAACCACTGATAGTCCAAAAATTCCAGCTATCTTTGGTGTAGCAAAGATACATAAGGACTTGAAGGATCCCCCTTTACTTCCCATAGTGGACTCAGATTGGTCAAACACCTGCTATATAGCATGTTTCCTTGATAATTAATTGAAACATGAGGTACTTAAAATACCCCATATATGCCATGATTCCTGGCAATTTTTATCTTTATGTAATCAGCTCATACCATTTCAGGAAGGAATTTTTATAACTATTGATGTTAAAGACCTATTTAGTTGTATTCCACATCAGTTGGGTATAGAGTAGTTTTCTAAATTCTTGTTTCAAGAGTGGGGTCTCTGTCAAGTTAAAATAAACACTTATAGTCAATTAATGGAACTAGTATTAGGACATGATTATATATATTTCGAAGGACATCTTTTTAAACAATTGCAGGTTGTTGCCATGGGCTCTGCCTGTGGCCCCCTATTTGCCAATAATATTATGACCTGGTGGGAAAAGTGTTATTTATTTCCTAGTGTTTTTTATTCTTACATAACTATGTATGTTAGATACATAGATGATTTATTTGTTGCTTGGAAAGGCCTCCTGAGGAGATCCCGCACTTTGTAGAGTATATCAACCAGACTACTGATTTTTTAAAATTTACACATACTATTGGTTTGGATAAAATTGCTTATCTGGATGTGTGGATTACTAAGATCTTAGGTAACAAAGGGTTAAAGTGAATTATATATAGAAAACCGACTTACTCCATAAGTTACCTACATTATTCCAGCAGCCACCCACTACACATTAAACAAGGGGTGGGTAAAGGACAAATGTTCAAGGCAGCTCATATGGTTTCCGAGTATGATGAATTTTTGGATGAGTGTACCCATATTTCCGATGTGTTTTTAAACCATGGATATCCTTTATAGTTTTTAACTAAAATTCAGAATGAAGTGATTATGAAGCGTTGGAATGGCCTGTATATACCTTTATTGCAGGTTAAAAAAATTAATCATGTCAATACTGGTGAGAGGAGTAATGGGGTTGTTGCTCCAATGGATAACAGTGACTCCCAAGTAAGCACCAGATGATTAGTAATGAAGTAACCAATATTCAACAAATACATCAAGGGAACAGGATATTTTCTGCCCCTTCGTTACTACTTATAGCAGTAATAGCTATATTATATCAGATATTCTATGGAAAATTTGAAACATAATTATGTGGGATCAGGGCATTGCGGATAGATTGGGGATACACCCTAATATTATGTTTAGAAGGGGCTCTAACTTGAGAAAGATCTTAGCGAGACAAAGTTCAGTAGTTCATAAAGGAATGATGATGCCTTGTGGGATGTGCCATCAATACTGTCATGTATTTACTGGTTCAAGTTTTAAGGTTAGGAATAAAAACATCAATATAATGGGGAAATATAGTTGTTATTCACAAGCTGTGGTCTATATTGTTATAAGTATGCAATGCCCTGCATTTTATATAGGATGGACCCAACATAAACTAGTCCAAAGAATTTATGAGCACTACCATGACATTTCCCAGAAAAAAGAAACCAATGCATTATTTAGACATCTGAGATTATATCCTGACCATTTGTTTAAGTTTCCAGTTGTACATCAAGTGAAGAGGGATCCCCAGGGTGGGCTCATGGAAATTGTATTTGGAACAAAAGGAAACACGGTGGCAGATTTTTTTTAAATGCCACTTCCTCACCTGGCCTCAATTATATGATTTCTATTATTAGTTGTTTTTATCTTAAAAGTTTTTGATAGGTAATTTATAGTTTATTTTGTCATATTTTATATTTTGCATATGTGTGTGTGTGTGTGTGTGTGTGTGTGTGTGTGTGTGTGTGTGTGTGTATATATATATATATATATATATATATATATATACATATATTCTTATTTGTATATAATTTACAGTAAATTTTCTTGTAGTTGGATGGTAATTAATGGGTTAATAGTATTTCAGTGCTTATTTTTAATTGCAGGATTTTTTTATTGGCTACTGGATTTTTAACTATCTGTGGATGTAATATAAAAGGGCCAATTGGTTTTGAATCATGTCTGTTGAAGTTTGGTGAATGCACTAAATGAAAGCACTTACAATAAAGTAGTTTATTTTATTTTTGGTGCACTTTGTGCTTTCCTATAACCACTGTTGTGCTTTTTGTGGTGTTTTTCATTCTACAGTAAGTATTTTGACATTTTGTTTTCTTATCTTAAGTCAAATAGTTTGTAAATTTACTAGAGAAAAAATTGTGCAAATGCAGCTAAATGCAATAAGCAATGTATGTGTAAATGCAAATATATATATATATACGTGTGTGTGTGTGTGTTTGTGTGTGTGTGTGTGTGTGTGTGTGTGTGTGTGTGTGTGTGTGTGTGTGTGTGTGTGTGTGTGTGTGCATTTATACACAGACAGATATGAACATATTTGCACAGCCACATACATAGCTTAAATATACCAACATTATTAGCTTAGCTTAGTAATTATTTGTATTACAGGCAGACATCTTTTAAAAATACATTGTTCTTTGTAGACCACAAACTATTTATTGATATGATAATTGTTTAAGACAGTCATGATTTCCAAAATATTAACTGCAGGTACAACATGACCAACTACAGCCAGCCACCACACTCCAATCAAAGTAAAGAGGGGATGTGGGTGCGAAGCAGCAACTTAACGACCAGCACAGAAGATGGTGAAAAATGTACTGCCCAATTTCTTACTTTCAGATTTAAAAGTTTGTTGCAAATGAAAGAAATGATGTGTTTTACTGATTAATAAATGTAAGCATATAAGGTGATATGAACACAGTTTCAGCAGAATTACGTAACAAAAGTCTGTGCTTTGCTGATTAATAAATGTAAGCATACAAGCACACAGATTCAGTACAAATAAATAAAGAAATTCTGTGCTTTGCTGAGTAATAAAGTTAGGATGTAAGGCAGATGTAAACAGACATATATGAAATGTAAGCAGTCATGCCCCATCTTATGTCGTCTTTATGTAACTGAAGAGGAGATTCAACGTAATTATTTCCAGCAACACAGATGCCTGGCCAGACTGACTGAAGTTACTCTGGAATATGTAGACATTATTCTAAAATTAAAAAAAAACATTCACCAAAGCAATTTGTTGGATAAGAACTGAGTTTTTTTATTTATTTTGGAAGTGCAAATACAAAAGTATGTTATACACAAATACAAGAGAAGTAATATGCTTCCAACACAATCAATTTCAGCAAGATATTTCAGAATAAGTGATCATTATGAAATGCGTTACCATTTCAAATGTTACACCAGCTTATTTCCTTATTATCAGTAGATTGCAAATGCAAAAATCATCAGCATTTCATTTAATTCTACTCATTGTTAACCACTTTTCAATACTATTTACCAGAACATTTTTTCTGAATAGAGATTTAATAACATTAAATAAGCATTATTAATAAAGTATGTACTGATATATCAACACATTATGCGTGAATTTATGGTCTCCATCTCATGTTTTTCTTCTCACTCTCTCTTTATGTATTACTTTTCTTTGCTTCTTTTCTCTCAGATTTATGTTCCTTTTTCCAGGTCCAGAAGTACCAGGACCAGCCCATCCACATTCTTCTATGGTCATGGAACACTAACTGCTGTGCCCATCCAGGGGCATTCTTCCAGCATCAGGGAGATAGCACTAGTCCTGTAGACATCCTGGCATTGTGCAGCCAGGCAAGCTGCACAGACTCTGAGCTTTAGGACTTGGATGAGGTTGTGGTGGAGCAGATCGTGGAGGAATTCTTTCATCCAGTCCAGGATGCTGTACACTGGGAGCATGACTCACTGTCCCTATCATTTTCACCACTGATTCACCATGTGCCTTCATCCTCTCAACATCAGAATCTTTAACTACACCATGATCAGGCAGTAGTATGGTTTAAGGTCTTCTAGAATGTGGCACTCCTGAGAGGATCTGGTCTTCATCTCCTCTCTTTCCCTAATCCTCCCTTCTATACCATCTAACCTATTCTTAGCCACACTAACCTCAAATATAAAGAAGATATAATATAAGGGGGCCTATCCCCACCAGAAATAAAGAAATCCTCCTCTCTCACCTCCTTAATCACAACCCTCTTGATGTGTTTTTCTAGGTGTCCCTTTTTGTTATGATTCCCATTTTTCCATTATTCTCATATTCCCCTTTTCCATCTTTCAATGCAGACAACAGGGAGTGCACATAAGAACACCCCTACTGAAAATTCATAAAACCCTTTCATAACATAAGAACACCCCTACTGAACATTCATAAAGCCCTTTCTTAACATACGAACACCCCTACTGAAAATTCATAAAACCCTTTCTTATCATAAGAACACCCCTACTGAAAATTCATAAAACCCTTTCTTAACATAAGAACACCCCTACTGAAAATTCATAAAACCCTTTCATAACATAAGAACACCCCTACTGAACATTCATAAAGCCCTTTCTTAACATAAGAACACCCCTACTGAACATTCATAAAGCCCTTTCTTAACATAAGAACACCCCTACTGAACATTCATAAAGCCCTTTCTTAACATAAGAACACCCCTACTGAACATTCATAAAGCCCTTTCTTAACATAAGAACACCCCTACTGAACATTCATAAAACCCATTCTTACATAAGAACACCCCTACTGAAAATTCATAAAACCCTTTCTTATCATAAGAACACCCCTACTGAAAATTCATGAAACCCTTTCTTACATAAGAACACCCCTACTGAAAATTCATAAAACCCTTTCTTATTTTTAAAGCTCATTATAAATAGCTGTTCTGTGTTCTACTCAACTCAGATACAAGTCAGTACTTTTAAAAAGCTTAAAAGCTTGTGCATAGCTGTGTTTTCCCATAATACCCCAAAAGATCCAAATTCATTTGAGCATTAATGCTTCTAAGAAGTGCTTTGCAAATACTTAAAACATTTTTTGATCTATGTTAAGCATTTCACTTCAGTGGCTTCCTCTTTCTAAAAGCTTTTGCATTTATATTTATTACAAATGACTTGCGATTTCTATATTTCTATATGTGTGATTATTGCAAATGACTTGCGATTGGTATATTTCTATATAGGCAGAGCCACACTATTCATAAATAACCACTACAAAAGTAAGAATCATGGGGCTATGAATACAACTCTTAATGTTAGCAGAAAAACAAATGCCATGCATTTTATATATATCTGTGTTAGAAAGTGTATAATTGTACAGACCCCAATATCTATAATTTTTAGTATTTGACATCTTAAACCAAAGCTGCCAGACTTTCCCACATTTAGTCACCAAACATCCATAAATATGTAATTCACAAGATGGAAACAAACTGCAAAAATCATTTTATACTACAAATCAGGTGCAAAATAGCAGAAAACATAAAACAGACTTTCCAGTTTATATAATATGTATTTTTAAAGGGGAAAAACAATTTGCTTCAGACTTTCATAAAATCTTTCCGAAAAACACATTTAGCAATTTTTATTATTCATTTCACTTATATCATATCTGTAAAGCGTAAACGCAAGTTGACCTTTTATAAAGTCCCATTTAAGTATAATTAGAACAAAACAATCCCCTAAACTGTTAGAATCTCCTTGTGTTCTGACTGGAGTGCTTCTCAAACAATCTGAAAATATATTGCTGATAAGTATATTTCTTGGCACTTTTAAAAGTTCTGCATTGTCTTAATTTTTGCCAGACTGAATTATGTTATATATTTGCTGACATTGTTTGCTGTTTTCTCATTTGTTCTTAAACTGGTTCTCCCCCTATTCCCTTGGTGGTGTTAAAGTTTATAAAACTGGTCTAAGTGATAATTTTTAAGTGTTTTTCAACTCTTGAACTGTAGAGAGCTACACACTCAAGTGTGTTAGCCATTTTTCCTGCTTTAAACATGCTTGTTTTACTCTATTTGTTTTAATTTTTGAAAAAAAAATCCTATGTCTCTACTAATTTCACGCCTTTCTATAACCAGTAGAGTCCAGTTTTCAGATTTTGCTGAATTCTGGGCTGTTTTGCAGTTTCTGTGCTGCCCAGACCTTACTAAGATAGAAGAAAGCGTCTCTGTTCATCAGTGAGAGTGGTGAGCGTTGAGAAGCCTATCTGTTGCTGGAGGAGTTGGAGGAGTGGTTTCAGCTCAGAATCTGTAGTTTTATTGGCCATTTTTGGGCTATTTTGATCCCTTTCATCTTTCTGTTTAAAAACACATGTTTGCGTGGTTTTGCTCATCGTGCAGTGCTGTTTAACTAAGGTTAAACTATTTCCTGTGCCAGAAAGTCTGCTCTTCTAATTTTTCCTTAGAACTAGCCAGTTTTCTAGTGTTAGCACTCAAAACTGATTCCTTGTGCTCCGCACTTGTTTAAAACTTGTTGCAAGCACTAAATAATCTACAAATTACTGCAGCACTCAACTTTCCCCACTTGTTAGGAGGAAAACCATTTTTAGTAATTAAATTAATAATCACCTATCCAGGCATGTCTAAGGGTCAGCTCCCAGTATTTTCCCCTGTCCACCTGATGATTCTAGGCATCTTGGGGCAACGTAGCAATTGCCTCATGTACACTGACAGCCCTCTCCTTCTACCACCCAACACTACAACCTGTGAAAAATGCACTTATATAGCCAAACTGGAAGCCAAGCTCTCTCCAGCCAATACTCTCCTAGATAGTCAAGAGGAGAAGGTAAACACCTGTATCACACCACACTAAACACATAGTCCATCAAAACCTACACCACCTAAACCCACATGTAGCAAGACAAAACACACATCTACATTCATGGAGGCTCTCAATAAATTCTGCCCAAACAGAGACCTCCAAAGCTGAAACGCAAGCAACCCACCCCAACACTACCCAAATGACACATAGTCCACAAAATCAGTGTGCCAGCAAACTTTAGCCCATAAGGCAAAACAATGTACCCAACACACTAGTCATAGGTGACTATAATCAGGCACACTGATGTCCCACTCACCAGGCTAAACAAAGAGAAAGTTACTGTCAGCTGCCTGTCGGGTGCCAGGATCCACCACATAATGCAAGCACTCAGGTCACTCCACAACAAGTACAAATATGACTGTCATTGTCCATGTTGGTGTGAATGACCTGAGATGTACCTCCCTGGACTTCATGAAAAGAGACATGGAGGAGCTCATGGATCATGTAGCCCAGGCAGGTATGGCTCTAGCCCTGAGTGGCATCCTGCCATCGTCAGAATTATACCACAATACAAGAACAAAATTATTGACTTCGACAACGGCTAAGCTTCTGGTGTCATTTTAAGGGGATCCAGTGTCCGTCTGTCTGGGATGACATGATTGGCAGACTATGATGCTTTTTCAGAGATGGTCTGCACCTGTCACCCCTGGGATTTTGGATACTGACTAAGGCTCTTGCCACCATTATAGGGCCTTTTTTAGGCAAGGTTCAAATGACAAACTCAAAACCATAGCACGTATAAGCAAGCAAAATGTGAGGGTAATGCTACTCAATGCTACTCAATGCTAGAAGTCTAAACCTCAAAATTCACTAACTCAAGGCACTCCTTAAAATGGAGAATATTGGCATCTGTGCAATGATGGAGACCTGGTTCAATGCTCCAGAGAGTACCCCTGCATTACCAGGCTATAACTCATACCACACCTTTCGGCCACCTAACCTGGACCAAAACACTAAAGGAGGAGGTATGTCCATATTAATTAAGTATATCCACACCTCCAAGCTAGTTGCTCAATATAATGCATCCGAAATTATCCAAGTGCAACTAACACTGGGCAAGACTGGAATCTAGGTTGTAGCTAGTTACAGATCCACCTCTATGCCCCAGGATGCCCACTCCACATTTCTTGATATATTGGGTAATATTAAGGTACAGCTATATACCCTAATAATGGGTGATTTCAACTACCCCACCATCAACTGGGAAAACTACTCATTGACTAACTCATTTGCTCAACGCTTTCTGGAATTCATAAATTCCAATGCCCTGGATCAGCTTGTCCATACCCCCACCAGGGGCAACAATATGCTGGACCTGGTCATTACCAATACTGGCAACTGATGTTCCATGCAAAAAGTCAACTTCTTGCAGTTCAGATCTGACCACAAGCTAATCACCCTAGACATCAATATCCCGCCTCCACCCCCATTAAAGAAACTACCATAAAATACTTCTATAAAGCCAACTCAATGCTTCTTAAGACTGATGTGGCAAGCTTCATGACACCCATACAGACGGAAAACAGAGGTATGACTGCTGAATCCTATACAAATACACTGTATAAACACATACACAAATGCATGGATCGTGCCATCCCCAACAGAACCAAGATGCTGTCCTCCAAAAAAGGGAAGCCAATCTGGTGGTCTACTGCCATAAATAAACTCTACAACAGCAGAAAGAAGCTATTGTAAAAAAGAGTAACATCCCCAGATTGCAAGAACTCCCTGGTCAGCCTCAGTAAGAAGCTGAGATCCCTCATAAAATCCTCCAAAGCTAGTTATGAAAATAAAATCACCACTTATTCTAAAGACAACCACAAAGCATTCTACAGCTATGTCAAGAATCTCAATGGTGACATTCTGATCTGCTCTGAGCTACAGCACAATGGCACTAGATATACAGAATCAACTGATATTGCCAACATTCTGGCAGATAGGTTCAGTGCAAACTTCACCCCCCCCCTTCAGTCCTCAAAGGGCCCATCACTATACTGGAAGAATGCAAAGCCCTTGTAATCATGGCTGCACAAGTAAAGCCTGCGCTCTCCAAAGCCAAGAGCACAGTATCCATGGGACCTGACAACATTCCAGGCTGTGTTCTGCACAAACTACAGAACAAACTGGTACCCTACCTAAGTACCATGTTCAATCATAGCCTCACTTCAGGCTTTGTGCCTAGTGAATAGCACACAGTGACAATTATCCCACTCCACAAAGGGGGCACCACCATGGACCCTGTGAACTACTGCCCCATTAGCCTGACGAGCCTGGTCTGCAAGGCCCTGGAATGTATCATCTTGGAGCTTATAAACAAGGACATAGGTAACCTTCAAACTCTGGACCCCACTCAGTTTGGGTTTGTAAAAGGTAGGTCATGTCTCCTAAACCTGACTGACTTCTTTGAAGCAGTCACCAGAGGCATGGATGAGGGTAAGGTGGTGCACACAACCTATCTTGACCTCGCCAAGGCTTTCAACACCATCCTCCACTCTGGAAATATAGATAAACTCATTAGACTGGGCATAAATCCCTATGTCACAAGATGGGTGGCCAACTGGCTCACAGACAGAACCCACACAGTGAAAGTAGCTGACTCCAAATACAACTTCAGACCAGTGGCAAGTGGAGTACCACAGGGCTCAGTCCTGGGTCCTCTCCTGTTTGGCATCTACTTCTCAGAAGTCCAGGCTGATACAGCAGGTCTTTGAATAATGAAGTTCACAGACAACTGCAAACTAGGTGCCATAATAGAATCGCCTAATGATGTGGGCATTCTACAAAGGGGCCTCACTGAGACTGATGCTTGATGTCAAAGTTATGGCCTTAAGCTCAATGCCAAGAAGTGCTGAAACACTGTACCCATGAACCACCACATAGGCAATAGCCTACTAAACACCAAAAGTGTGATGAGACCTTGGGACACAGGTGGACAGTAGCCTGTCCTTTGAATATCAGTGACGGCACATACTATCGGACTGCAGGACTGCAGCCCCCCCCCCAGCTGTGTGAAGAAAAAGAAAAGAACACATATGTTGTAAAATAAAAAAATATTTATACATTAAAACTGGCTGACTTGTACTGTAAAAACGAGTCCAACTGACTTGCAAAGTCCTGGAACTCGAACTGCGCATGCTCGTTGCTCGGCGAGTTCCGTTTTTTTTTTTTTTTACTTTCTCTGTAAAGCTGGACAGACAGGACTGTCTCAGACTGCTGTAAAGGCAGTCCAGATTATGGATAGCTCTGCATCAGTGTGTGATGCCCAGAAGTCTGTGCGGTAACTGCACAGTAAAGTGGAAGGGGGGTGGACTGCCACATCCACAGTCACATACGTGACGTGAATGGCAGGATGGCTACTGATTGGTTCTCACTCTCTTTCTGAAAAAGAGAGCTAGAAATAATCAGTAGTAGCAGGCAGTACAGGACAGGTACTTTTGGTTACTTGCTTACTACCGTATAGTACGCGGGTGTGCTAGTAGTGCTAATACCAATCTGTTTGCAAACAGCTTTCTTTGGGCACTTGCTACAGAAAGGAAAGATTTCTGGATTCCTGACCGGTCACGTAGCTACTTAAAAAAAAAACTACTTTTTCTTTTTACTTTATTTGTTGAATCGTGACAGAAACAGAGTTAATGGACAGCCTCAGTCACTCTCCTCATCATTTTTTTTTACTTGAAGTAAGAGCCTTGTAGAAAGAAGTAACCCTTGTACTTAAGCAGGATAAACAATTGATTATACACGCAAATTGCTTTCTTGGCCATATAAGTTGATGTTTTTTTTTTTTTTTTTTGAAGATTTTGGAGGGGAAAGCTGTACATTATTACAGAATTACAGTAAGCAATATAATATCATGCAGTCTCCCCACTTGACACTTATTAACCACAATTCGGGAAATGTTGTGTATTTATGCACTCTTCATCCACTAATGATAAGCCAGGCTGCACTGCTATAAAAGTTACACCAGGAGTAATATATGGGTCTGAGATGACCCTAGGGAACATTTGCCATGAGTCTTCCACCCCGGAAACTAACAACTATAAGAAATTAAATTTGTGAGAGTAATAAAGGTCAACCTAAGCATTAAATACTTGTGCCAGTACTGATGTGACCAGTGATGGTATAAGTTGGTATTTTAAGCATTTCTACTGATTTGCAGTGGCTGTCGAAAATTGTGAATGTAGGGATAAAAAAACTGTACATGGCAAATGTTTTTATTCTTTTTACACAAGAAAAACTAAAATGTACAGTACAACATTGCTTTGGTTGATGTGGGGGAGGAGGCAGTCAAACAGAAAATACAGAAACAGAATAAGGAAATAACATTATCATACACTAATCAAACCCCAAGGAAATGCAGTGCACAGATGCACAGAAACGGCAGATAAAATAATACCAGTCACTAGCAGTAAATCATAAGATCATCATAAAAAGGACCACCGGACTTATCCCATCTTTCCATCTTTTCCTTTTGCATGCATGCTGAGCCTAAGGAATTTATAAACAGCAATTAGATGAAATGTGCATTCATATTGTATGCACAAGTATGTCAGAATTGCAGAGCACTGATTCAGGGGCATAGATAGATAGATAGATAGATAGATAGATAGATAGATAGATAGATAGATAGAGAGATAGAGAGAGATAGATAGATAGATAGATAGATAGATAGATAGATAGATAGATAGATAGATAGATACAAGAGAACTTTGGTATACAGAAATATAAGTCCTAAACACTAGACTTCACTACACATGTCAGAATCTGACTGAAAGAGGAACAGAAGGGGACTGAGCAGCAGTAAAGCAGTTGTTTATGATATTAGTTGAATCAGTTCATATGGAGGACTTAATGTATGATGTTAGAGGTGCTACTATTAGAAAAGTTGTTTTGTGAAAAAGGTACTTTGCTTTTGTCCTTGTAATCACTGAGGATAACAAAGACATGCCTTTTGTCTTTTGTTTATGCAGAGTGAGTTGGCTTCTTTTGTGGTACCCAGACTAAAAGTCTTAGACAGTTGATTGCTAGTTGTTAAGTAAATTCTTGGTTTGATACTTTCTTGTTTTGTACCTTGCAAGGAGCTGTTGTGTGAATTCCCATACTAGTATGTGGTATTTATTACATTGTGTCTAAGGGTCAGCTCCCAGTATTATCCCCTGTCCACCTGATGAATCAGGGCATCTTGGGGCAATGCAGCAATTGCCTCATGTACACTGACAAACCTCTTCTTCTACCACCCAATACTACAACCTGTGAAAAATACACATATAGACAAACTGAAAGCCAAGCTCTGAATCATCTCTGTTTCATGGGGAAGTCCACCACTGTCAAAAAGCAAAATGCATTGTTTTGGAGTGGGTGGGACAGCTTTTGACAAGGAACAATGCATGTGCTGTATATTTAAAGGAACAGAGCAGAAAATGAATAGTCATGACTAAAAGTATTTGGTAAAAGAAACAAGAACTGTCAGTTGCCAGGTGTATTAGTAAGAATTATATTAACAAGTGAATTACTTTGGGTAGCATAACTGCAAATGCATAGAAGGTTGAATTGAATTCATTGAGCAAGTCCAAAAATAAGCATTTTTTAGATATAGTCACTATTCAACTGAGGTTAAGGTCAGCAAGGAAAATAAAATTGTTTGAGGTAGCTAGAATATCAAAAGAGATCACATGGGTTATTGGGGAGAAATTTAAGCAACAGCAATTCTACTCCACAGAAAGAAAAAGGTCCAAAGACTGGATAAATGCTTGGTTTACACCTCAAAGCAGTAATAAAAATAAAATAAAACAAGCTGACCATGGCTGAATAAACTTCCAAGTTCCAGGTTCCAAGAAAATAAAGCTTTAATGAAAAGACAAATGTAAGCGCTTTTGCAATTCTGCAACTAATCGCTTCTTCAGACTCATTCAAACATACATCAGGACAATGAATTTAAATCAAGGCACATCAAATTAAAGAGCTGTTTCTCTATGATGTCATGCAATTCATTAAGAAAAGAAATACAATATATAAGAAGAAATACAAATATATAAAAAATACAATATATAAAAGGTTCTTGTTAAAAGCATATGTTATGTTAAAAATAGAAGTAAAACTGCTTCAATGTTTCAGTGGTCTTGATTTCAAAAAGGGTTTCAAAGAGCAAAATCCATTTTTGTTCTGCCTCTTCCACTTTGTTCTTGATGTCCCCTCCTCTATTATTTTTATTAATAATTTCTACCACCATAAAGTTAAAGACATGTTGTGAGTTCTCTGCTTGTACATGTTTAGCCAAAGCGCTAGGATCTTTTTTATTAGCTATATCTCTTATTTGCTCAAGCACACGTTCTTTAAGGCATCTATTAGTTTTGCCTATATAAAATACAGAGCATTTAGTGCAAAAGCTAAAATAAACTAGGTGGTGTGTTTTACAATCAGCATAAAAGTTGACCTTAATGGTGAAAGTTAAGGTGGGATGTTGATAGACAGATTTGTTATACAAATAATTGCAGGCCATGCAGTTTCTACAAGGGAATGTTCCTATTCTTTGTGATAATACTGGCTGTTTTGAAGTGTTTGATTTATAACAGAGCTGTCTTTTTAGAGATTTCTTATTTATAAAAGAAAATTTAGGTTTATCTTCCAAAGCATTGTGTAACTCTGGAATTGAATGCAAAATATTCCAGTTCTTTTCAATTATACCACAGAATCTCCTGATATCACTAGAATAAGTTACTGGAAACCTAATTTTCAAATTGTTGCCACCATGCATAATGTTTTCATCTTCAGTTGCTTCTGAGAAGAATGGTTTGCATCTATTATCTCGTTTTTCATTCATATTCTTAATACTGCTATCAATGTCTCTGTTACAGTAGCCTCTGTCTTTAAATTCTTTTTTTAATATTGACACTGTATTATTTATGCCTTCATTCATGTTGTGTATGTGACTGGCTCTCAGAAATTGTCCTTTTATAACATTTCTATGTACATGTGCAGGGTGAATACTTGCTTTATGTAGGATGCTATTCCTATGAATGGGCTTCCTGTACATGTCTGTGGCAATCTTTTTAAACTGTGTCTTCCTAACAGAGACATCCATTAAGTTAGAGGTTAATTTAAGAGAAAGTAGAATATTTGATTTATTTGTAGAAGTTAGGGACAATGTGCAGTCTTTAGTAACAAAATCCCAAAACCTCTGATTAGGAGTTGTCTTATAAGTGATAATAATTTTATAAATTTTTGAAATTAAATTTTTCCAATTAAATTCGCCATGTAGTATTTCATTCATAAGAGTTATGCATTTAGGTGGAGAGTTAAAGGAAGAACTATGTATTGTTCTGCACAAATCTTGAGTGAATGGAAGTAGACTATTGAGAACTAGCCAGTCTGATGATGGTAGATCATATTCTTTGATCAGAATTTGTGTATCTATGGTAACTAAATTCTTTGTTCAGTGAAACCAGCATGTAAACGTTTTCCTTTCCCAATAGCTGAGTATATCTAGACTAATATTATGAAAACGTTTTTTGTAGCTTTAAAGGGGAATAAAAGCTGGATCCATATTTTAATGTCAATATTGTTATTTACAAAACTTCTAAAGGACTTATATATATGATTTAAGTAATCTATGTTAGTACATTTAATAGTATTATACTGTATATTAATACAAAGTACATACCAAAGTTTGTTACTTAATTGTAATTGTTTTATTAGTTTATTTTCATTTAGGATAATACTTATATGTAGCATTTTCCAAGCCGAAGAATATTTGGGATCTATCCAATTTAATATTATGTTTAGGTTAGAGGATTTGATATAGGATATGGAAAATGTATTTCTGCAAGCTCCCATGGTCTGATATGATTGGTTAGAGCTATTCTATGCTTTTTGGGGTACCTTAAAATTTTTAATAGTGTTTTGTTTATTTCTTTTAAAAGTTTTTTACTGGGTAATACAGAAATAGAAAGAGCTATGCAATTTATTTTTGGCAATAAGATCATTTTAATTAATTGTAATCTATCTTCAAATATTCGATGTAATTTATTCCGTTTCTCTATGAGAGTTTTTAGTGAGTTTATAATGTTTTTATAGTTTGTGTTTAAAGTTAGGTCTATATTTTCACATAGGTCAATCCCTAGATACTTCAAAGAAGAAACTTGTTTCCCAATTATTTCATTAGTAGTTGAATTAGTATTATAATTAGAATTTGTTTTTATTTAAGACCATATGATTAGATTTGGAGCTGCTAATTTTAAGACCAGAAATATAGTAAAATTTTTGACTAGCATATGTAATTCTTGTAAGGATTCTTCGGAATTTATTAAAGTAAGGAAGATATCATCTGCAAATAACATTATCTTGGATTTAAATTGATTATTTATATTTAGGCCTATAATTTTAGGATCTGACTGAATTGCCAAAGAAAGGGGTTATATTGCTAAAGCAGATAAAATCGGAGATATTGGGCATTCCTGTTTGGTACCTTTAGTAATTTTAATTGATTCTGATGTAAATGGGCCTAATTTTACATATGCTAAATTGTTATAATATATATTTTTTTATAAAAGTAATGAATTGAGTGGGAATTTATATAATTCTAGAATTTTAAAAAGATAATTCCAGTTTAATGAGTCAAAGGCCTTCTCAATGTCAAGAGTGATTATAAGAGCCTCTTGTTTGTCTCTATTTAGGATATCTATAGTAGTTATAATTCTTTGGATATTATCTCGGGTATGTCTATTATAAATAAATCCCATTTGGTCTTCTGAGATGAGATGGGTTAATGATTTCTTAAATCTGTTAACTAGTATAGACATTAATAGTTTGTAATCATTGTTAATCAAAGAAATTGGTCTATATGATTTGCATGAATGGGAGTCTTTATTTTCTTTTAATATGGGAGTAATTAGTGAGTATCTCCACGAGGGTGGAATTGTACCTTGTAAATAAGATTCATTTAGGGCTTTGTGTAAGAGTGATATAGCAGAGGGTGGCAGAAGCTTATATATTTCATTAATAATACCATCTATACCCGTTGATTTATTATTTTTGCTTTCTTGAATTTTCCCATTAATTTCCTTTAGAGAGATCTGTTTCTGAATCTCATTAATCAAAGTCTCTGGTAGATTCTTAAATTTCAGGAAGTTCGAGCTATGCTCTGAGAATTCATGTTGAATGTCTTTGTTTTTTTACTATTCCGAGAAGTGATACTTAAAGGCATCCAAGATATCACCAATATCAGAAACTTTTTTATTATTTCTCCCTTTGTGGAGTATACTCACAATATTATTTTCAATGGAATTTCTTTTCACTCTCATTGTTAAATTACGCATATATTTTGGAGATACAACAAAATAATTTAATTTTAATTTTTCTATGGCCAAGTTGGTTTTATGAGTTAAAATGTTATATTTTTTGTTTAAGGATTCAAATTCTTTTTTCTTGTGTGGAATGGTTCTAGTATTATCTTTATTAATTGATACAATTTGTTTTTGTATATTAGATAGTTCTGACTCCCTTTCCTTCATTTTATTATTAAACCATGCAATATTTTTGCCATATAAATAGGCTTTCAATTAATCCCAAAGTATTACTACATTTACTTGACTGGTTAAATTTGTATCAAAGAAAAATTATATCTCTGTATCAAGCCAAGGTTTGAACTGTTTCAATTTAGTAATATATATGCTGGTATTCTTTTAGTGAAATATAGTTTTTTAAAAGCTGTTTAAAGATTAAAAGTAAGTGCATTATGATCAGACATATGGCATGGGACTATTGTAAAGAATAATATTTTTGTTTTTAGATCTTGGGATATAAATACTTTATCAATTCTGGTTTGATTCCTGTATCTAAAATCACAGTGGGAAAATTCTAATGAATTATCATTTCTAGGATAAAATAAATCAAATAACTGTAAGTTATCTACCCATTTTTTAAGATTTTTCCCTATAGGAGTAATACGAAAAGGTCTTAGTAGTTTCTGAGTCATTCAGCAAACAATTAAAGTCACCTCCTAAAAACAGACTACCCTTAGAATTGTTAGTGATGAGTTCTAAGTGTTTTTTTATTGTTGTTGCCCCAATTCCCAGAAACCAATAGACACTGACCAGTGTCCAAATTCTATTATTAAATGTTATTATTATAATTGATAAAAGTCCTTCCTTATCTTCATAATTATACAAAATTTGAGGAGAAATAATGCTTTTCCTCCATAGTGTTAGAACACCTCTGGTCTTTTTGGTGTATGAGGAGTTAGATAGTTTTAGGTATTAGTTTGGGTTCCAGCTAAAACCATAATTTATTTTGAAGTGGGTTTCTTGTAAAAATATTACTTGTGAGTTGTTTAATTTCAAGTATTTTAACAGGTTGAGTCTTTTCCTTGGATTATTTAATCCATTAATGTTTAAGGAAAGAAAAATCAAATCCATCTTATTTATTCAATGTTTTAGAGTGTAATAGGTGTGATAACAAAGTAGTCATAATATTTAGGATTTGCATACCCTTCTTGGAAAGGTTATATTTTAGTGATGAGGTGCTTATTCCCAATATAAAATACAATTTAATATCAGACTGAGGCCTAAAAAAAGAAAAAAATATTTAAAGCTAAACATTTAACAATCAATAAATCCATTAACTGACATGGAATGTAAAACATTCCAAATCTGACACGAAAATAAAATCCAGTCAAATTAGCCATCACTTCCAATTTTGCCCAACTTGAGGCTCCAGAGTATGTATTTTATGAAATTCTATAGATTAATTTATATGAGGGAACAACAATATATTGATATAATATATAGTTTGATTATATATAGTACAACTAAATTTCGCTAATAAGCCTTTGTTTGATTAAAAATACATATCCTCACTTCTGTATGAATTATTATAGAAGCAAATAATTTACAATTTGATAATGAGCATGTACAGTTTGTATTTATCAATTAAGGTCTCAAAGAGCATCTGAATACCTAAAATTTCCAATAATTTAAAGGTAGGTATACGTAACACTGTTAACCAGGATAAATCAGTGCAGTAGTATAATAGCATTTAAAATATTTATAGTAACATATATTACATGTGACTAATTGCTAAAGCATTTCTCTCACTATGAGGTGTTATGTGATTGTCACTCTATAAAGTAATTTCACATATTTCCCTACTGCTACTAGTTAGTAACAATATTGCAATATTATAATCATAAGCAGGACATATGGAAATGGGATGTATATTTACAAATGATTATGGTTGACAGAGGAGATACTGATCAAGCAATTCCTATCTATCACAAACTCAGTAAGTTCATATAACCATGGAAAGACTCCAACAATAATTAATAAATATAAATTTACTTTCTAACAAATTATGCAAGGTTTTATATAAAGAAGCATGTCTTAATATTTCATCAACTATTGAATAGCCTTCACTATTGTAAGGTAAAACTTGGTATAGTCAACAGTTTCGAACATATTTAAATGCAGAGTCATTACTCATTCAAGAAAACCTCTTCTTTTTTTTTTTTTTTTTTGTGCATGCATATTTACTTCTTTCCTCTTTATTTATTTCCTCTTTCTATTTCTCTTTCAACCTTCTTTTAATGAAAAAAAAAACATTTGCTATATAATCCTTAGCATTGTCATTACATTCCTTATGTATTGAGTTGAACATTTGAGCACTGCACAGTGAGTCCCTGTTACTACATAATTAATCTTCAGCCTTTTACTCAGGTCAGACTTGGTGACCTAGTTAATTGCAATAGTACTGTGTTTGTGTATAAACTTTGTTTTCATCATAATAGTAGTTTATTATATATATATATATACACACACACACACACACACACACACACACATATATATATATATATATATATATATATATACCTGTTCATATTCTTATGTATCCTTATATATATGAGCACATATTTATGTCTACATATCATTACGCACATATATGTTGATTTACATTATCTGTATTAATTTTGTCAATAACCAAGAGAGCCTTTGTGTTTGAAAGAAACGTTTGAGAATGGAATTAAAGGAAAATTCCCCTTCTTAAAATGTTGTCCAATTGTTTGATATTGTAGTTATCAGACAATTTCTCGTATCACATCTCATATAATGATAAGTATATTAGAGTCTATACTGCAGACATTATTGTGTGTACATAATAAGATAGACTCATTTTCATTTAACTCTTATTTCAATAATTGTTCAAAGAGTTCTAAAATCACATATCTAACTAGACATCTATCTACTATCTTTTTCCCCCACTATTGTATATGAGGACAGCATTCCAATAGTAGTAATCCTCTAGGGCTTTAACATTTTGAAATTAGCTTAACTTTTTTATATACCAACTGCAGGATGGAGATTAATTGTAACATCACTAAGCATGGTTAAGCAAAAATGTATTAATATCTTGGATATTTGTGCCTCATGGGCCAGCCCCTATAACAGTTATATTCTATATTTCCTCAATAGCTACACTTTAAGGTACAGCATAGTTGTACCAAATGAAGCAGATATCTCAAATCAAAACTGAAAAAAACCTGAGTCCAAATGTGAAATGATGGTACTAGAAAATGATTTTATAAGCTCCCTATGACTGTCCTTACTGTTTTGCCCACTGGGAGATTTTAAACAGGAACAGTTTAGATGTGTTATAGCCAATTGTAACTAAATATTTATACTAAATTCTACTAACTTGTCACCAGATTATTATGGCAGCTCTTGATCACAAACTTAGGTCTTAGTACAGAGCTTTTAATATTTATATGAGTCATCAGAACCTGTTTAAACATATATTAGTTACTGTCAGCTATGATGTATAATGTATGGGCTCATATCTGTAACTTATACTCACCCTAGAACCCCTTAATAGGTATGAATTAATAACAAATGCCTGATTTGCTTTCCTCCTTGTGTATTCATTTGTGCACAGCAGTGATCAGAGTACCAGACATGCTTAATGTATATACAAATTCACAGGATTAACAAAATATACCCAATATATATAAGACTTGTAAAATAAACAGAACCACGACCAACCAAGTATTTCCAAAGCGTTTTTCTAAGGATCCACACACTAAGCACTTTCACCATCAACACGTCATCATCAGAGTGAATGGAATCAAGTTAAGCCAATGCTTTATACATATTGGTTAAACAATATTCCAATTAACCAAAACCATAATTACCTTGTTCTTAAAGAAGCATGTGTCAAAAAAAAAATAACAACAATAATAATACAGTCCCAGTCTCAGAGTTAACAATGATTGTACAAGATACACATATAAAATACATAAAAAAATATATAAAAATATATGCATATCAAATAATTTACTTTATAATTTATACACTTAAGCATTACATCATTTTAATATCTAAATAAAGTTTGCCTTTTGCTTTAATATTGGTTTTAAGGAGATGTATTCATTAAGCCCAGGTAGCATAAAGGCATTTAAAATAATCTGCCATTTATATTCCAAAAGTTCCACCTTTAATTTTTCATCTCCTCCTCTTTCACTAAACAACACTCTGTCAATGACAAAAATACATTGTAAATAGTATATTTGATATATTTAAAAATCTTTTTGGTAGGTTTTCTAGAATTGTTTATTCAAGGGGTAGAAATATTAAAGAATTTTTTGGAACAGCATACTATCAAATATACTATTTCCAAAATGAGTAGATGTGGCACTTGTAGGATGTGTAGGTACATTAATGATGGTCCCTATGTTAGTGTACAAGGTTACAACAGAACTATCTCCTGTCCAGGTAGAGTTAATTGTAATACACTCAAGGTGGTTTATTTAGCCACATGTACCAACTGTAGTGTTTACTATGTTGGTAAGACAATTAGGAGATTAACATACAGGATAGGTAAGCACCTTAGGGCTATCAAGAGTCATGATATACACAATGTTTTATATATACACATTACAAAGTGTACTAATTTTAGGAGATTTGTATTTTTTTGTTAGACATCTTGGATGACACCACCACCTATCTGAGAGTTTCCGTAAATGAGGTAAATATAGCATATCACAGGACTGATTTGTTTTTGTTGGATGCATTACATCAGGGAACAATCAATGGAGACAATTATAATTATTTGAAAGTTGACTACCCAGTCACCCCCGCTGTGTTTGGAATCCCAAAAATACACAAAGATTTATACAATCCACCGTTTAGAGCTATAGTTACATCCAGAGGCTCTAAAACGGAACCTTTGGCAGCTTATGTGGACAAAAATACACAGTGGGTTGTGACAGGGGCCCATCATACTTTAAAGGATTCTTGGCATTGCTTGCAAAGGTTTAACAACTTTCAAGGTTTAGATACTGAATGGTCTTTTTTTAACTGCTGATGTGATTAATCTATTCACGGTTATACCCCATGAAGAAGGCATAGATTATTTTAGTGAAAGCTTGGTTAAAAGTAAATGTTTAAGTAATGATAGTGTGAATTTTATTGTATCTTGCATGGAAATAGTACTCAATAATAATTATTTGATGTTTGAAGGGGAGATTTTCCACCAAATTTCAGATGTGGCAATGGGGGCAAAGTGTGCCCCCATTTTTGCCAATTTAGTTTTACTCCACTGGGAGGAACAATGTGTCTTGAATTCTATCTATAAGGAAAAAATATTACTATATAGCTGGTTCCTAGATGACGTCCTGATTCTGTGGAAAGGTAATGAACAAGAAGCTAAATGTTTTGTAGAGTATTTAAATACAACTACCTTTCTGAAATTTACTAGTAAATGGAGTGATGAACAAACAGATTTTTTGAACATCACTATATTAAAAAGTTCAGATGGTATAGTGAGTAAAATATATAAGAAAGAAACATACAGTAACTCACTACTGCACTACAGTAGTTGTCACCGTTTGCATCAGTGTAGGGGTTTTGTAAAGGGACAAATGGTAAGGTTGTCCAGACTTATAAATGACAATAAAATGATGGAAAAAGAATTATATATCTTAATAGGGATGTTTTTGGAAAGAGGCTACCCTCTTAAGCTGTTGACTAGAATACGCAAAGAAGTTTTAAGTAAGAGAAATACATTGTTTCCCCCTATTTTAGGGGTAAAGAGTACTGACAATGTGATAACATCTACACAACAAGACTCATTCAATTCTAGGGCTTTAGTTTTAACTTATAATAGCCAAACAGAAGGTATCAAGGAAGTTGTACGTACAGATTGGGACATTTGTTTTGGTAGTGAACTTAAAAATCTTTTTGGTAGGTTTCCTAGAATTGTTTATTCAATGGGTAAAAATATTAAATAATTTTTGGAACAGCATACTATCAAATATACTCTTTCCAAAATGAGTAGATGTGGCACTTGTAGGATGTGTAGGTACATTAATGATGGCCCCTATGTTAGTGTACAAGGTTACAACAAAACTATCTCCTGTCCATGTAGACTTAATTGTAATACACTCAATGTGGTTTATTTAGCCACATGTATCAACTGTAGTGCTTACTATGTTAGTAAGACAATTAGGAGATTAAAAGACAGGATAGGTGAGCACCTTAGGGCTATCAAGAGTCATGATATACACAATGCTTTATATATACACAGTACAAAGTGTACTAATTTTAGGAGATTTGTATTTTTTGTCATTGACAGGGTGTTGTTCCATAAAAGAGGAGGAGATGAAAAATTAAAGGTGGAACTTTTAGAATTTAAATGGCAGATTATTTTAAATGCCTTTATGCCACCTGGGCTTAATGAATACATCTCCTTAAAACCAATATTAAAGCAAAAGACAAACTTTATTTAGATATTAAAATGATATAATGCTTAAGTGTATACATTATAAAGTAAATTGTTTGATATGCATATATTTTTATATGTATTTTTATGTATTTTTTATGTGTATCTTTTACAATCATTGTTAACTCTGAGGCTGGGACTGTATTATTATTGTTATTATTTTTTGACACATGCTTCTTTAAGAACAATGTAATTATGGCTTTGGTCAATTGGAATATTGTTTAACCAATATGTATAAAGCATTGGCTTAACTTGATTCCATTCACTCTGAAGATGCCATGTGTTGATGGTGAAAGTGCTTAGTGTTTGGATCATTAAAAATGCTTTGGAAATACTTGGTTGGTTGTGGTTCTGTTTATTTTACAAATTTACAGGATTTCACAATATATCTGTTGTATTATCTATGTGGCATCCTCAGGATGGAACAGCATCTGTTCTGATGTTATGCTCATGTTACAGTCAGGTTGGGAATGGTGGAGTTCTGTACTAAAGGAGATTATGATATAGTCATACTATACTTAGATGCAAAAATAAGCATAAGCTGATTCAGGCCTTTTCTTAATTAGCACAGATGGATATACTCAATGAAGATTACCTTATCTGATGTTCATGGCTCATTTTTCACAGTTGCCATAACCACTTTAGTTTGTCATGTTAACTTTTTCATTTATTGATCTAGAATTTTGCTATACCATTTTAGACTATACTGTTGTTGCCTCACAGTAAGAGGCTCTCCCGCTCGACTCTTGGCCAGAGCGCCCCCCGTACGAAGCCTGCATGTCCCCCCCCGTGGTCGAGTGGCATTCGGTTATTTCCTCAATAAATAATATGTTAGCGTAAACAGCACAGTGTGCTATAATATTTCCCCATTCATGTTACTCAAGAGTAAAAGCACTTTACCAGAGGCTATTTGAATGATGAAGATTTCTAGGAAATCCATAAACTAAACTTTTTCCCACAACAAGGTAGCCTTCTGTGCCCCACTTTCATACAATTTGTCCAGTACTACTCAAGAAACAAGCTAGAGAGTGACTGGCAAGTCACAATGGAGTGAAGCATTTGCCCATCTCCAAGCTCGATTTGTCATTAACAGGCAGAACATACAAATGATGACAGCTGTAAGCATTCTTCCATTCAACAGAAAGATTCCTTTTTTTCTTTTATTATCTTTTCCTATCCATTATTTACAGAATACTTTCATTTTTTTATATATACAGTTGCTTGTGTGTAGACTAGAATAATAATGTATTTAATTATTAGTGACATATTATGTAAAGCCAAATCTATAAATTTTTGATCTGTTAATTTCCCAAACACTCGAGGAGACTTGTACTGTAGCAGTGATGTAATCGCCATCTACATAGTCCCTCCCTGGTTACCACAGAGATCTGTTTCTAATTAATTTTACTTGGATCAAATTAACAACTCTAATAATGTCTAACATTTAGTTTGATATCTTATTTGCGTTATGTTTCAAGTAACTTCAGGCTGCTGAATCAGCGAGATAGGCAAATGAGATCTCCGCTACATGTCAACAACACTCATACAGCTGACCACAGATTTCTAACACAGTATGCAAAGGCAACTCAGATGAGCTTCTTAATGTTAAACAAAGCACAGTTTACAGCCAGCCACGAGAGTACTTGAGTGAAAAAAAAACAAAAAAAAAAAACAAAGGGAGAAGCAACTTTTGAATTCAGTGCAGTGCTCGAGGTTACTTTCCTCACAAAAGAAAGAAATGACAGTTTGGAATGTTAAAACGCTAAGCTGGAAATAGAGTCGGGAAAGAATATTATAATATGTTGAAGTCATATAGTGACAGAATGCTTGAAATGACATAAAAAAAAAAGGAAAATTAAAGAAATAAACATATAACAGGAGTTCTTTGCATTGTATATATAAAATCAGATTCTGAAATTATCTATTTCAGATTGCTAATTAAATGGACAGTTCTAAAGTTACCTGTTTCAAAACTCTCCCTACACCACTTCCCTCTTCTTCCCTTAACAAAGTAATGGAAAGAAGGAAAGACAATTCAATAAATAAATGAACATATGTGTGTAGGATTCAACTAGCTATACACCGTAACTATCACTAGCAGTTGTATCTAATAATAGTATAGCATTATTAATTTAGATTGCAAGTTTTATAAAGACATATGCAAGACAAATAAAGTGATGATACATACTTCTTTAGGTCTAGGTTTCCATAAACTTTTATGACTTAGTTTGATCTTTGAGAGAATTAGGAAGTCCAGTAATTTTGGCTCCAGTTTTCAATTTCTTCTTTCTTACATCCATCCAGTTGTTTTTCTCAGATGATCTTTAAAGGGTCATAGATGGTGTCTTGTCCATACCTTCTGGGATTGTAATGATGTTATTGTTTTGGAAAAAAGAAACAGCTTCTTCTATATTGTTGAAAGATCTCATCTCATTCTGATGGTGGATTTTGATTTTGGCTGGATAGACTAATTGTGCTTTAGTTTTATTTTGCTTTAAAAACCTTACCAGTGGCCAAGAGCTTTTTCTCATTTCCAGGACTCTTGTGGAATAATCACTGTCTAGCCTTATTTGGTTTCCTTTAACAGATAAGGGACTTTTCCTCCAAGTTGTTCTCAGAATAAGTTCTTTATCTAAGAAGGATAGGAACTTCACAACAATAGATCTTGGAGAAGCATTACGGGAAGAAGAAATAGGTTTCCCTATGGCTCTATGTGCTCTCTCAATCCCGTAGGACATACCTTCTTTTAAGTCTAAGAATTCAGGCAGCCAGGAATTTAGGAAGGAAATAATATATTCTCCTTCTGTTTTTTCGGGGAGACCAAAGATTCTAATATTTGTTCTCCTCTCTCTGTTTTCAATGTCGTCTACTTTATTTATCAGCCAGTTATTTTGTTGCAGTATGGTCTCACAGTGGGATTCATCTTCCTTAAGCTTTTTATCTATGTCATTCAGTGAAGTTTCAATGTTCAGAATTTTGGATTGTTGCTGCTGGAGGATTTCCTCCAGAACATCAGTTTGTTGTTGACAGTTCATTTTTAAAGTTTCATGATTGTCAGTAAATCTACCCATTTTTAAAGACAGTTTCTGGAGAGTGGTAGATATAGACTGGATCTCCTTCCTTAATGTGGAATCAGCATGTGAAGATTTTGAGTTGCTCATCTCTGTTTAGTTGTATAATCCTTAGTTTTGACAGGATTTTTTTAAGAAAAGGCTCCAAAGTTGAGAATCTAGTAGATTATAGATTCCCAAATAGATTGTATAACTTTAAGATGCTGGTAATAGAATTTTGAATAATAATTTTCCTGTTTCTTAGTAACTGATATGGAGCTCAAGAAAAAAGCTGTTACCAGTTGGCCGGCTAGGCTCTGCCCCCAGGACTTATGTTTTGAATACATTGGAAAGTAAGGTGTTGAAATTATTCTCCCCTAGTATGCCTTTGATTATTCTAAATAAACTCTCCCATAAATTATCAGGAAACATTTTAAAATACCTAATGTGGAAACATGTAGAAGGAATAGTTCCTTGCGTCATGCAAGTCAATTCCCTTACAAAGACTATACAGTAAACAATGCTTTATATTAAATTGAGCATTTGCAATGAACCTAAAAACAGCATGTTATAATGCAGTTTTGTTAAAAATTTTAATTCCGCATCCTAATAACATAATTATATTGTAATTAGATTCTTATAAGAGTAAGAAATTTTCCAAGAATGATCTAGTAGCTCATTTTACACCTTTTAAGACAATATAGACTTGAAAACTTACCAACAGTATTGATGTTTTGCTTGTCACAATGGAATAAGAAAATAAAATGTTGTTAATTACTAGTCTGGAATAGCAGACATTCCACATCCTGTCAACTAGCAACAGAGCTTCATAAAACAAGTAGCTTTAATTTTGGCTGTATTGTTATGTGAAGCAAGTTTAGTAGCCCATTTCTGAACTTTCTGAAAGTCTGACAGTAGAAGCTGTAGGAAATCTGAGGTATTGGTAGCCCAGGCTCAGATCAATGTCATTTGTATCAATAATATGTTTAAGCTAAAGCTGTCTCTGTTTTAATGTATTCATAACTATAATAAAAAGTAATGTGTTTATTATAACAATGTTATACTTGAGTAGTACACCAAATGAAAAGGAAACATTGGTATATAGTACTAACATTTCTATAATTCTATGTCCACTATCCAACCAATTCCCAGTACTATAATATGAGGTATGGAACAGACCATTTTGTCCTGGGACATCTTCAAGTTGGGTAGATGCATAGAGTAGCAGGAATTAAGTGAATTGGGGGGGGGGGGTAGGGTGAAATGGGATGGAGGGATGTTTAGGAGTATATAAGGTAAGAGTAGGAAGGAGCTTAGAAGGTTTTGTCAAGTGTAACTGAGGTGTGAGTCACATTTTGGCATGAACGTGCTAAGGCAGGGTACTCCCATGACAACCTGTAGGTATAAGAGGAGAAAAGGTAGGCCTCTGGGCACTGGTTGGTGGCAGATGGTCCGGAGTATGTATTTATGTATTTTTGTGCTTTGAATTCTCAGGCCAGGGGGTTAGAGATCTGTATAGCTTGCTTCTGAAATTCTCAAGAAGACAGGTGGTTAGGGCAGTCACCTTGTCGGAAGCTTTGTTTTAAAAAATGTCTATATATATATATATATATATATATATATATATATATATATATATATACGCACAGAGAGAGAGCTATACACACACACACACACACACACACATATATATATATATATATATATATATATATATATATATATATATATATATATATATATATATATATATATATATATATATATATAATAAGCTACTTGTTTGGAATAATTAAGAGTTTGGGGTCAGTCCTGCAGTCAGGTGCCATAGCTTTTTCGGTTGGAGGTGGCTGGTATAGCTATAAAGTTCAAAATGATGCAGTCAGAGGCAGGAAGCTGTAAATCTAGTCAGATTTATTATTAAAATTGAATAAAATATAAATGCTATCGGCCCAATCGTAAAAGTTTATCAGGAACTTCATCAGATGTTTTTGTGATGGGTGGCTTGTGTAGCTAGTCAGTGATTCTATTTTGGGTCTTCCAGCTAGTTAGTGAATTATTTGTGCGATCCCATTTACTGGTGTATCTTGATTTTATTAGGTCTGTCTCTTTTTTGGAACTTTAGAGAGTTTGGCTTTGGCATTCGTGGGTGTTGAGGGTGTTAGTACAGAATTCCATCAGTCAGGGAGGTTAAGAGAACCAGAAATTCCTTTTTGCAGGCTTTAGGCTCAGGGTGTGAGCCTTACCTGAGGTAACTCTGTTGTCTGTGTATGTGTGTGGGGGGGGGGGTTGGTGCGTAGGTCGGATTACCTGATGCATGGCACTGCTGGTGTCCTTCGCTGTGAACTGACTGCTGTATTTCTGATAGCAGTGAGGTAGGCCTGGTATGATGTTCTTGAAATTATCAAAAAAAAAAAACAAGAAAAGAAAAGAAACGTTCTGTCTATTAACAGCATGCTTGCAACCTGTTATTGCAATATGGAAGTTTAATGTCCGTTCGCGGGCTTAAGAATAACAGTTCCAGACTGCTCATGCTAATGCGCAGTCGGGTTTCGTTCAGCTCGTGTTCCTGGCAAATTAAGGTTTAAGATAAAACATTAAAAAGTAAATTATTTGGTGCTTCATGATAACATTTTTGCATTGTGCAGGGTACCATTGAGCAGGTAGGGAAGGCTGAGACTGCGCTGATGTGGAGGTTGGGTGTGCTGATGACGTTCATTTGTGCTTCTGCTTTGTTCGGCAATGCCTTGTGTCATTTGGGGTGTCAGACTGCTCATGGCAGCTAATTTCAAGTGGCACTTAGTGTAGCAGTATAAAATCCAGTTGAAGAGATTATTACTACTTGTTGCTTATGGTTCAAGCATCGCAGACAAAAAAAATCCAACTTTATTCACGCAGATGCATTACCAAATTCAAATAGTAGCTTGCGTCATCTCTGTTGTTCCCTTTTCCCATGTAAAGAACTGATAACTTTGGTCCCTGCATTAGCTTTTTTATGCAGATTTTTGTAATTTTTCTAATCAAGAGTCACTCAACAAGATAAGTTGCATATTTCAGACATTGCTATTGTTTCTTATATATTATGAATGTTCCTTCAATAAAGGTTTTGTATTTGTCACGTGCATTCTGAAAAAAGTGATCTGAAACTAAAATGCTTATCAGTTTTCAGTGGCTAATTTCGCAAGCTGAGTTCCTGCTGTGTATCGGTCATGATGAGGCCTTGCTGTATTACCTGTCAGTTTTAATTTTGTAAATGTGTATGTCCCAAATCAAATGTATAGGTTTTCGCTGAATGCTGAGTTTTCTTTCAATACATAATGACACGCATTTGAGCTGCAGACTTCATATCTCAACTATCTGTGTGCTAACAAAAGTTTATTTCAGAAAATTTTAGGTTTAATAATTAAGAGCAATATTTAAAAGCTATCCCCATTTTGGGTGGGATTTTGTTACAGCAGCAGTACAGGCACATGCGTGAAGCATGTTGGGTAGGCTGGCTGAAAGCTGAGTTAGGGTATGGGCAATTCATGGATGTATCTCTTCAACAGGTATTTATTTATTAATCCTCACCTTAGACTGTAACTTTAATCATAAAATGTGTTTTCCTGGCAAATTAGTGGCTAATCAATAAAGTCTGAAGTTAGAAAGTAATGACAGACAATGGAGTTTCGGACTTCATACCCTTCAGAAGATTCATCCTAATGCAAAACCTGTCATTATATCAATTTTTTTTTAAGTTTCTAAGAGCAATATTTGGAAAATTGTCCTTGTTTTGGGCCTGTGCCCTTCTTCATTAATGAATTTATATGGATACCTTGCTCTAAGAGGTTGCAAGGTAGGTTCGGTATAACAATAAGGCTGTGTTGAGTTTACTTTACTGGTAGTTACTGTTTAGCCCATTGTCTGTAATTAAGGCTGGAGGGGGGAAGCTTTAGCTTATTGCAAATATTTTAATGGGCATCCAATAGTATATGGGAACAGATATTAAGTAATGGGTATTTAAATTACATATTAATTGGCAATTTAGTGTACATTTGGATGAGATGAAAGCAGGACCAAATTGGCTTGGCATGTGGAGTTGGGGTGGTGAACTTCTAGGGAAGGGCTTATTGTTTAGGATGTAAGTTTTACTGGTAGATGGTGCAGTGTTTCAGGGAGCATGCTGGTTGCTGTAAGTCAATGCATCAAGGAAGGAAGAGATAAAAAATAAAAAATAAAAAAAAAGAGAGAAAAGCATGTCGCCAAGCAGGAGGTATTTTCTGACAATATTATGTTGTGCGGCTGATGGTAAATGCTCGAGATTATTAGTCTGTGGCTGTGGTGTTCGGACGATGGGAGGACATGGTTTGGCAGGGTATGCATGTTACAGCTCTACTTCATCTATCTCCTGGATAAATTATAAAATTATAGTTATGAGGTGTCTTTTGTGAGCATCCCAAATCTCTGGCAAGTTCTGATACCCTTGACAAGTGTAAGCATGGGCTTGGGAGATGAACCATTTACATATTACCCTTGTTTGCATCAGAGACATAGGTCAAACCAGGAATGTATTTTCATTTTCTCATGGGGTCAGTTTACAAACTCTACAGGGTTCTACAGAGTGAGTCCCAAGACCTGATAGCTACCTTAATCCAGTCAGTAGGGGGTGAGTATAGGATAAGGTTGCTCATACACAGGGGGTGAAGGACTTCATTCCCCTCAGTGGTTAGGTGTCATTTTGGGGTATTAGAGTCCACAGAACACAGTACTTTTCAGAACAATGCCTTTTATATGTGGTCAGGATGGAGTATAGATGCATAGATGGGTATGTTAGGGAGGTATTTTAGGGAACAATGCTTCAGTTGAACAAATGCTGCTATTACCCTAAATGATAATTTTTGATGTGCAGTGCACCAGTGTGGTATGGGCAAGTTTTGGTGGTATTTCATTTGTTGTGTCAGGCTTCTTACCTGGTCATTATGGTGTGCCAGCTGGGTTACAGATGCTTATAGAGCAAGGTATGGGGAGAAGCTGCTAAGGTTGCACTCTTGGAGAAGGGGATTGAGGGCTAGTGTAGTGGCTTTGCAGTAATGAATGAGGTAGGCCCTTGGTAGTGTGTAATGTTGTCACTGAGAAGTGTTGCTTCCATTTATGCTGAGAATTTACATTTTCCTCTCTTTTGCAGGGGGAAGCACAGAGTGGCAGCAGTTGGTGGCCGAAGGAAGTGGGTGCGAGAGGTGACAGTGGCTGCGCTGTGGAAGTCACCCGAGTGGTCATGATGAGGTCACAGATGGGGGTCTGTGGAGTAAGCAGCAGTCACTGGTCTGGAGAAATTGGAATTCAGAGATCAGGTGAGAGGGAATTTTCAGCCTCTAGAGTAGTGACTAATGAGGTTTCAGGTAACATTACTTTGGTAAGTACGCAGTTAGGCTTCTCAGAATTGGGTGGGATTCTTGGGGTACATTTACAGTTACCCATCTAGTTTTACCCTTCAGGGATAATATGTTGGAGGAGTTCTTGGACACACATCATAGGTGAGTTTTCAGGACCTACTTCATGGGTGATGGGTGAAAGGAGAATACTTTCACTCTACATTTTTTCCAGGATGTTTGAATTATGGTTTTACAAGAAGGGTACAAGTGGATTACCATTAGGTGCTCATTAAACTATGTTAAGCTTGTTGTGGTAGGGAGTAGTATGGAGGCAAGTGAGGTTGAGGTGAGTTAAAGGCAGAGTAGTGGGGATAGATAAGGTTGGTTAGGGGTGTTTGGAATTATCCACAAGGAGAGTGGAGTATCAATATGGTTTATGAATTGAATGTTGGGGGCATGATAGTTGGATTGATCTTTTGTGGAATGTTTAAGCAGATGGGTTGCTCAGTGGCCAGTGTTAATTTGATTGGATGTGGCATCTGGGGTGCTGGTGGTTAGAGGGATGTATATGATTGGGTTTCCCTTTATGGTTAAGGGAAGGGTTGGACAGTGCATTGTAAAGAGGGTTCATTGGGATTTGCATTTGCCACAACTGCAGCTGGGGGTGTTGAGTTGGGGGGTATAAGTTGGGGGGTTGGTTTGGTGGTTGGATGGCAGGAAGGATTATTGGATTATTTTAACTGTTTAGTCAACCGCTGTCTTTGTTAATTAAAGGACAGGGTTTTTGGTTGACAGGGATCCATTTTGGTCTGGATTAACAGTGGAGAGGTACGCCAAATAATACAGTAGGTTTGTGGATGGTTTTAATTCTTTTTCTCTAGTTATTAATTTAATTGAGACCTCTGTATTGCTAGAAAAGTGATCATTTTAGCTATAAAATAAGACCTTGTTTTATGCCGCAGGGGTATCTGTTGTACCATTGCTAGGGGAATTAAGAGATAAATTTATGGGATCTTTTGGTAGGACAGTTAATTTTCAGGTGTGTTTTACATCTGCTAGTGTCTGCATTTTATGCAGTTGATAAATGAGATATGCCCTTGGTGGTGTATATTTTTCATTAAGAAATTGGTTTATGCATGTGTGGAGTATTTGCAGTCTTTTCTTTTACAGATCACTCGGAGTGCTGATTGGGACATGCAGAGTTGGCATTTCAGGGTCTGAAGAATGTGGACTTAACAGACGAGAGAAGAAGCTGAGGAAGGTTTTTAGCTGATGGGGCAGTATGACAGGAGGCCGTGGGTTGCCAGCAGTGCGGCTGAATATGGAGTTGTTGGTCTGTTGTGTTTTCTTCCTGCACTCACAAGGTAATGTCTTGTCTTGGTTTGATCTTGCATGGGGAGCATCAAGGATGACTGTTACACTGTTTTAATAGGTAGTGGGGGGCTTCATTGTAATGGACAGATATTATTGCAGACGTCAGGGGTAGGGGTTTAGTGGGCTGTATTGCATAAGTTAGGCTTGTGAGCTAGATGGGGGTTTTGATATGGGGATTTAGCTTTGAGTTACTGCAGTTTCAGGATAGATTGGGCTTGTTTGCTTCACTATATTCTGGTTGATAATAGCGTGTCACGGACATTGTGTGACCTGGTGGCATCAGGCATTATCTAGTTTGTTAGTATAGTATGTTGATTAGTTTTGCCTGACTAGGTCTATTGTTGATGGTGTTTTTGGAGTAGTAATGCTACTGGCCATGATGGTAGTGTTTTTGAGGTCATAATGTTACTGGCCATGTGGGTGGTTTAAGTGCCTTATGGTTTATAATGGGTAGTGGTGTGATGGAAGCATTTTATTAAATGAAATGTAAAAGAGATCTAAGAGGGGTATTACATTCATTGGTAAAAAAAAAAAAAACAAAGTTGCATAGGGTTAGGAGGTAATGACTTTGATACAGCTTGAATAGGGAGGACAGGTACACCAAATGATGTATGGCCTACTGCCATACTAGTGGTTGGATTGCTGGAAGTTTGGACAGAGAGAGGGGAAACAGCCTGGTCAGGCTGGTGGGTGGAGAAGAGGGTCAGGCTTGCCCTCTTCTGTTCCCCCTCTGTTGTTGGATGTGCAATTCAATAAGTTGGGAAGGAAAGTGAGTGATTGATCTGTGGGATAAGTTAATAAGCAAGCAGAGCTGCTTATTTGGTTGGTGCAATTCAATAAATTGAAGGTGAGTGGTTTAAAAAACAAGAAAATAATTTAAAAATAGCCAAAAATAGGCATTTTCACTAAAAAGCTTATCCTGCCATGCAGGTGAATGGCAGGCTAAAGACAACATGGACACTTAGTAGTGGTTGCTAAGGGGGGGAAAGCTCAGTGTGAGAGATGTAACCATGCATTAGTAGGAAATCCTATGCAAATGAGGATTAGGATAGTGAATCCCAATTTTCCCCAGCATGTGAGTCATGTCCCAAGAGTGTAAGTGTAGGAGTAGGTGAGTAGTAGAGTAGAATATAGGTGACATCATGAGGGAGTATGTCAGAAAGGCTGTAAGCTAATTGGAGTACAGTGGCTTGTATTTGCCCTGAGTAATGCTCAGGATTGCAGGAGGCGTGCCTACAGTTGTCCTATTTGAAAACCTGAAACCAAAGGTGCACACTGTTAAAATATCAGAAATTTTTGGCAAACGTGCACACAGCGTGTGCGCACATGTGCCCATGTTTGCGTGGCGCTGCCCCGGGCAGAAACAGAAAGGGAAAAGGAAGGAAAAGAAGTAGTAGAAAGTTAACCAAGGAGAACTAGCAGAGCTGTCAGGTGAAATATATCAGAATCAGCCAATTACACAGGCAGCAGATTATCCCAGCCCATCCCAACACTTTCAACTCTGCAAACAGCATACCCCCTGTTTTTTTTTCCCAAGAACCTTGCAACACTGCAGTATACAAAGAGAGAAAGCTTAAAAAGCTTAAGTCAGACAAAATGTTAGGGGCTGCTCTTGCTATTATAAACCAACATGTGCAAGGTGCTGAGGGTGGTGATGTTGTGAATGCTGCTGAGCAACCCACAGTGAGGAGACAAAGAAGAGTGTACAGACCCAAGGTAACCTACCAGGGGTTACATGAGCTGGAGATAGTGGAGCGCTATAGGGTGGACAGAGACCTCCTGCAGCAAATTGTTGAGCTGTGCCAGCCACGCTTCACACATAGAACCAACAGAGGGGAACCCATCCCAGTGGATACCAAGGTATGTGTTGGCCTAAGAATACTAGCTACAGGTACCTTCCAGAGACCAACTGGTGATATGATGGGGATTTCACAGGCATCAGCATCCAGGGTACTCCACCAATTCCTGGATGCCATGTCAGCACATGTCGCTGACCACATATATTTCCCCAATTTCCGTGAGGCATTGGCCTGCAATATGCTTCTTTCCAACAAATATCAGAATACCCTGAGGTAGTGGGTGCAATAGACTGCACACAAATATGCATCAAAGCACCACCCAGTGAGCGGGGTAAGGTGTACATCAACCACAAGGGCTTCCCCTTCATCAACTGCCAGGTCGTGTGCGATGCCCAGGGCATAATAATGAATGTGTGCGCTGGCTGCCCTGGAAGCTATCACGATTCCCACATCTGGCATCTGATGCAGCTGTACCAGAGATTTGCCAATGGGGACATCCCTGATGGTCATCTACTGGGGGATGCTAGATACACACTGGAGCCGTGGCTGATGACACCCATCAGAAATGTACACACTCCTGAACAAGAACTCCATAATGAGGCACACGCACAAACAAGAAACATAATTGAACATGCGTTTGGGATGCTCAAGTCATGGTTCCGGTGCCTGGACACATCTGGTGGAGCCTTGCAGTACACAACAACTACATGCACCCAAATTGTTGTAGTATGTGCCATGCTACACAATATGATCCTGGGGAAACAGCTGCAGCAGGAACAGCATGGGGCAGGGCCAAACAGTCACCCACCATTGCCAAGGCCTGCACAGGCACAGCCTGACTCAGAGGAGGAACAACCTGAGCCTGCCCCAGTAGGCAAAAGGAGGAGTGCCCAGTATGCCCTGGCCTTGGCAATCAGTAGGAACCCTGGAAATGACACCTATCTCTAACTCGCACATACAGTAAAAGGGATGCCTAACTTGACGTTACCTGTTTTCAAACATGTATAGGGAGTGTACTATGTGCATCTGACATAGGCAGCCCTGCAGCACCACCTGAGGCATGAGTGCCCTATTCTAAGCAATATAAAGCACTGCTAAGCACATTTTACCAGCATTGAGCATATTTAAATACAATTGGGCATAGCTGGGCACCACGCTAACCATTGCAACGTCGGGCAACGTCGGGCAAAGTTGGACAATGTTTGGCAAAGTCGAGCAAAGTTGGGTAAACAAGCTCACACCTGCTTTACTGTTCCTTAACTAGTCAGGTCTGCCCAGCAGGAAAATAAAAAGCAGTGACAGGGCTCGAACTCAGGATACTGTGCACTATAGTCACAGTACTGAACCACTAAGCTAAGACAGCATTTCACTGGCACAGACACAACTTAAGTCACTCACACATACCAGTTGGGGGGGGTCACATACCTAACAGTCACAGCCAGCAGGACAATTGTAGACAAACGCAAACACAAACAAATGCTGTATCATGCCCTCTGAAGAGGCATATGAGTAACCTCCCCCCAGGCCTATGCAGACAGATAACAGCAGACCAGGCAGTGTGATGTGGGTTGGGTAGGCTATGAAGTCACAAACTAATATGAGTGTAATTGGAATTTAAGGTCTGTAGTACAGTGGTATGCCTCAAGCCAGTACGACAGGCAACAGTACAGACTGAAATGGAGTACCTGACATAGCAGTGCAGGCCTAGCAAATGTGTATTATGTATAAGTGTCAGGTGTACCCCTCAGCCTATGTACACCCACAGTAACAATCAGGTGTGCCCCCCAAGGTAGAAATGTACAAATAATAGCTGTCCCCCCTGTATGTAGAAATGTTGATAAGTCTATGCAAATTGACTCATGGAAGCCCTGCAGGCACAGCGTGCTTTCTGTCCATGTACAACACAAAGGTGAGCCCTGAAGTAAAAATCAACTTGATCTTTTACACACATATAGTATATATGCCCATAGTGGGCATGCTCACACACTTAAACAAATTTAGTAAATTTCAGTCAGCAACATACTGAAATGTCATACTGGGCATGCTCACACACTCAGGCCATGTCTGAGTACAGCAGTGGGCCACACATATCTGGCAGTTGCAGTTCTTACTCCAGACACTTGCCACTATTCACCAATCTTGCCTTGCACACACTGTGATATGAAAACAGACCCATATAATATATTGGACCCCGGTCATAATCAAACTATGTACTACAAGTACTTAAGTTGTTCAAAGAAAGTGAAAATCCAAAGAAGATCAATAAATCTCCGATCAGTATCATCAAGAAACAAGGAGCACTGCTAACATTATCCAAGCCATGTTCTGGCAAAAATATTGCTAAAGAGTCCATAGAGAACCATGAAGTTTTCTTTTGCTATATCATAAATATCAATGTAAACTCAAATATGTTCTGAGTCAGTGCAAAGTGTAAATGAATACATGTACATGACTGCATTGTCAACATTTTGTCAGACAGGTTCATACATATTTACCCCCCTCTCACTGACAAAATGGTCATTACCATACCTGGAGATTGTGAAAACCCAGAAATCACATATACAATGGTTAAACAGCTCTATCCAAACCTAAAAAACACAGTGTCTATGGGATGACATGGTTTCCCTGGCTGTGTCATATGTGAACTCCAAAACAAACAGACCCTGCACCTGAACAGTCTGTTGAGAGTCACCCTCTGTACAGGATATGAAACTGCTGAATGGGTTACGGCAACGTTTGGCACACTCCACAAGTGTTGGTGCACAACAGACCATGGGAACTATTGTCTTATAAGCCTAATAAGCCTGATCTGCAAGGCCATGGAGTCCATTATTATGGAACTCATAAACAGAGCTATTGGGAGCCTACAAACACCAAACCCTACCCATTTTGGTTTGGTCAGGGGCAGATCATGGTTCCTAAACCTGCTAGACAGTTTTCAAGGCAGTCACCCAGGACAAACATCAATTATATGAGCTACACATGGGCTACATAGACCTTGAAAAGCCCTTTTCCAACATCCCACACACTAAATCAACAACCTGTGCATAAACACGTATGTCATCTGATGGATTGCCAACTGGGGCACAGATATATCCCACAAGGTAAGAATTGTGGTCTCCCTGTTGGACTGTAAGCTGGTAACAACTGCTGTCTGCCATGGCTAAGTCCTGGGACCCCTCCTTTCTGGTGTATTACTTTCAGAAATACAGTCAAACACACAAGGGCTATGGTTAGCAAAGTTTGTGGATGACTGCAAAAAGGTTGTCATAATCGATGTTTGGGACAACAGAGACATCCTTAAAAAGGGTCTCAGTCAGACAGACGTGGTGTGAAAATTATGGCCTCGAGCTACAGTCATACAAATACCATATAAGTGCCAACACCCTAAATATGGAGTTAATAATAAGGGATCTATGGACACATGTGGATAGTCATCTCTACTTCCAGAAACACATTCACAAAGTGGTTAGAAAATCATGCTATGTGTTCCCACAAATTGCCAAGGTCTTTGCATGTAGGTCAAAGGAGGTTCCCTCTACTCATCAGTCATCAGACCCATCAGAGAGTATCATGGTACACGTGTGATGAATCTGACTAGGCACCTTCAGCAGCTGGAAAGACCACTGCAGTACCTCAACAAGAGGATTACTGGCCTCAAACAGTTGCCCCATGCAACAAGACTGAATTTAACTCAATCTGTACTCTTTTGCAAACTGTCTGCTCAGGCGATCTCTGCCCAACAGAAAGTTCCATGTCCAAAGCAGAACTGATGTACATGCGCTATCTGAAGTAAACCCAAGCTCACTGTGCCACATGCTCTAGGGATATCATCATCACAACAATAAATAGAACATGTTGGAGGGATACATTACTAACTCACAGACTTCCCTTGCTTTGGAACAGGGTCCCAAACTACATTAAGCAGAGTCCCTCACTGACACTCTTCCAGAGGAGCCTTGATGAGTGTATGTGAAGCTGAACTGTCACACCATGGATCACTTCATCAGCTCTACTACACAGAGACATAGGGAACTAACCCCATGTGTGGTGATAGCTGCACACTCTGGCAATACTAATATATGCCTTCAGGCAGATAGCCTATTACCTACCTATGTACCTATATATATGTAGGGGGAAACACAGTATAATAAGCCAAATATGGATGGGCAGAGATGTGTGTACGAGGGTGACCATGACAGGGAGCCATCCAGGACTTTCCCACCCAGCACACATCCCAATGGCACAAAAGACATGAGGTGCACATCTCACCCACTGTACACAACAGCCACCAGTATCTGTAAGCATTACAGTGTATGTGGTTCATGTGCCTGCTGTACAACATGACTGTACAATGAAGTGCACATCTACTATCTGTAGACATGTACCTGAAACATAGGTTAATAGGCATGTAGTAGATTATCTCCGCGAAGGCATATATTAGCCTAGGCAAGTTGTGCAGCTTTCACCACCCCATTGGGTAGTCTCCTAAGCCCTAGTTCTAATAGTTAGTACCCTAATCCCCTTTCTAGTGGGGCTGCTGATGTGATGCCTGGTGTGAATTGTCTGTTTCCCATCCACTCATCAAGGTTCCTATTGAAGAGTGTCAGTGAGGGGTTCTGTCTGATGTACATTGGGACTCTGTTCCACAGTAAAGCAAGTGTCTGGGATGGTACTCTATCCCACCAGCATGTTGTATTCATTGTTGTGTTGAGGTTCATATCCCTGGAGTGTGTAGTGTGACTCAGTTTTGTTATCCGTAGATGGAGCATGTTTAACAGTTATGTGTTGGACATGGCTCTGTATGTTAGGCAGAGTGTGCCTCTGAGTAGGCGGTAAGCAACAGAGAACAGATTTAGTTTTACCAGTTGTGTTGCATAACACACCTGTTTGAGGCCATTTAATCCTCTTGGTGAGGTACCTCTGTGGTCTCTACAGCTGCTGGATATGCTTAGTCACGTACATCCAAAATGGTGCATTGTACTCAATGATGGGTCTGATGACTTAAGAATAGAGAGCCACCACTACCTCTTTTGATCCTGATGCAAACCCTTTGTTGATTAGGTGGGCCACATAGGATTTCCCAATCACTTTGGTAACATGTTTTGTCAAAGGAAAGATGACTATCTACTTGTGTCCCCAGATCCCTTATTACCTTGTCAGTTTTAAGGGGGTAACACCTATGTGGTAGTTTGTGGGTACTTTGTTTTCACCAAAGGGGATTACTATGCATTCTTCCACATTGAGCTTGAGGCCATGATTCTGACACCACACATCTGTCTCATAGAGTCCCTTCTGGAGAATATTTGTGTCATCCGGGGAATCTATTATGGCAAACACTTTACAGTTCCCAGCAAACTTAGTCAACCGTAACCCTCCTGTGTTGGCATGTACTTTTGAGAAGTATATACCAAACAGGAGGGACCCCAGGACTGAACCCTGGGGTACACTTGTTGTTACCGGTGTAGAGTCTGACATGTAGCCAGCAACTCTTAATTTGTGGGATCTATCTGTGAGCCAGTTTGCAATCCATCTTGTGATGTATGGATTCATGCCCAGGCTGGTGAGTTCATCTATGATACCTGATTGGGGAATTGTGTCAAAGGCCTTTGCGAGGTATATGTAGGCTGGTGGAGCTCATTTCAATCATCTGTAGCCTGGGTAACTGTCTCAAAGAAATCCACCCAGTTCAGGAGGCGTGACCTGCATTTGATGAAGCCAAACTGGGTCTGCTCAACTGTGTGAAGGTTCCCAATATCTTTATTGTTGACTTCCATTATGATTGGCTCCATTGCCTTGCAGATCAGACTCGTCAGGCTCATACAGCGTGAATTGATTGAAAAACAGCAAGATGTAGTTGATGCCAATAAGGAGATGAAAGCAGACCCAAAATTATAAAATATATTCTTATAGTATTCGAACAACTCAACGAAAGGCCACCACACGTACTTTGCAGCAAACACTTCTTTATTGACCTAGGTTTCGTCCTTGCGAACTTCTTCAGAATACATACTACTGTTTCAACTCAACATATTTATACTATGTCACATATTGAATAATTACTTAATTGATATCCTTAATTTACTACAATAAACTTTTTTAAAAAGGAAATGGCTTTGTTAAAAACATTGTATATCAATGAAAAACATTATACATTTTTAACTCATGTACCTATACTCCAATGAAATTGTATGCACATATACACTTTAAAAACTACTAATTAAATGTACATTTAATCAAATATTTTTACATAAAATAAATATGAATATACTATACTATTATATATACATATGTTGAACCCTATGTTGAACCCTATGTAGAGCGTGAATGCCAAGGGACTTTTGTGGCCCCACCCCTGTGGAGTGGGACGAACTTTGCTGTGCAACATTCTATGGGTACATATCCTGTAGAGAGCATGTAGAGAGAGGTGTAGGTATCCTTGATGAATATGGATACATTCCCCACCCTATGTGCTATGATCCAGGTTCTGATGCTGGAAGGTATGGAATGATTAGTAACCTGGTAGTGCTGGTGTGTTCTCTGGAGCCTTGAACTAGGTTTCTGTTACTGCACAAATATCAATATTCTCCATACTGAGAAGTGCCTCAAGTGTGTGCATTTGGAGGCTGAGACTTCTGGCAATGAGTAGCATTTAGCTCACTTTCTGGTTATTTGTGTTGGTTACGGTGTTTGGTTTGTCCTGAGTGACCGGTGTTCCACACCTGAAGTCAACGCCTCATTGGTCCGATTTGACCATAAGCTAATTACCCTACATATCCACATTCTGCCCCCACCCCCCATCAAGGAAACCATGTTAAAAAATTTCTCCAAAGCCAACTTCATGCTTCTTTAGACAGAAGTGGTGAACTTCAGGACACCCATGCAGATGGACAATACAGTTACGACTAATGAATCCTACACAATTGCACTTTATAAGCACTTACATGAGTGCTATTCCAAACAGAACCAGGATGCTATCCTCCAAGAAAAGGAAGCTGATCTGGTGGTCCCCTGCCATAAACAAACTGCATAACAGAAGGAAGAAACTGTTGCAAAAGAGGGTGAAATCCCATGAGCAGAGGAGCTCCCTGGTCAGCCTCAGTAAGAAGCTGAAATCCCTGATAAAATCCTCCAAAGCTAGTTACAAAAAAAAAATCGCCACTGATTCTAAAGACAACCACAAAGCATTCTATAGCTATGTCAAGAATTTCAATGGCAATACTCAGATCTGCTCTGAGTTACAGCACAATGGCACTAAATATACAGATCCAACTGATATTGCCAACATCCTGGCAGATAGGATCAGTGCTAACATCACCCCCCTCTCACCCATGAAAGAGCCCATCTCTATACCGGAAGATTGCAAAGTTTCTGTCATCATGGCTACACAGGTAAAATCCACTCTCCAAAGCCAGGAACACAGCATCCATGGTACCAGATAACATCACAGGCTGCATTCAACACGAACTACAGAACGAATTGGCACCACACCTAAGTACCATGTTCAATCATAGCCTCACCTCAGGCTTTGTGCCTGCTTAATGGTGCATAGCAACAGTTATCCCACTACACAAAGGGAGAGCCACCACAGATCCTGGGAACTAGCGCCTCATTAGCCTGATAAGCCTGGTCTGCAAGGCCATGGAACGTATCATCATGGAACTTATAAACAAAGACATTGGTAATCTCCAAACTCTGGACCACATCCATTTTGGGTTTGTAAAAGGCAGATCATGTCTCCTAAATCTGATAGACTTCTTTGAAGCAGTCACCAAAGCCGTAGACAAGGGTAAGATGATTCACACAGCCTATCCAGATCTTGCCAAGGCTTTCAACACCATCCCCCACTCTGGAATTATAGATAAACTCACTAAACTAGGTATAAATCCCTATGTCACAAGATGGGTTACCAACTGGCTCACTGACAGAACCCACACTGTGAAAGTAGCAGACTCCAAATCCGACTTCAGACCAGTGACAAGTGGAGTACCACAGGGTTCAGTCCTGTGTCCTGTCATGTTTGGTATCTACTTCCCTGAAGTACAGGCTAACACAGAAGGTCTTTGGCTAATGAAGTTCCCAGATGACTGCAAACTAGGAGCCATAATCAAAACTACTAACAATGTGGACATCGTACAAAAGGGCCTCACTGAGACAGATGCCTGGTGTCAAAGCCATGACCTCAAGCTCAATGCCAAAAAGTGCATTGTCATCCCCTTTGGTAAAATCTCTGTACCCATGAACTACAACATAGGTAGTAGTATACTTAACACTGAAAGTGTGATAAGAGACCTTGGGACACAGGTGGACAGTAGTCTCTCATTTGATAATCACATCACCACAGTAGTCATGAAATTATTCTGTGTGGCACACCTCATCACAAAAGGTTTTTCATGCAGAAAAAAAGAGGTCATTGTTCCCCTCTACTCATCACTCATTAGATCCATTATAGAGTACAATGCCCCTTTTGGTATGTACCTCACAAGACATCTACAACAACTGGAAAGCCCACAGAACTACCTCACAAAGAGGATTAACAGCCTCAAATACATGCCCTACACAGACCATCTCAAAACACTCCAGCTTTACTCTGTCGCATATCGCCTACTCAATGGTGATCTCTGCCTAACATACAAAGCTCCACTTAAATAAATCCCAATCCCTCTGAGCTCTGGCCCCAAAACCCGGACCAAAATAGAAAAGGAGGGGGTGTATCCATTTTCATAAAGGATACCCACACCTCCAGGTTAGTGGCACAGCACAAGGCCTCAGAGACCATCCAAGTGCAACTAACAGTGGGCAAAGCTGCTTATCAGATTGTAGCCTGCTACAGATCACCTACCTTGTCTCAGGACCCTCACTCAGCATTCCTGAGAACACTGGAAAATATAAAGATCCTACCAAACACCATGATATTAGGAGATTTCAACTATCCAAACATTGACTGGGAGAATTACTCAAGTACAAACTCTTTTGCCCAATGCTTCCTAGAGTATATAAACTCAAACGCCCAGGAGCAGCTGGTCACCATGCCCACTAGAGGTGACAACATACTGGACCTGATCATCACCAACATGGGGGATCAGTGTTCCACACCAGAGGTAAACACCTCGCTGGTAAGATCAGATCATAAAGTAATCACACTGGACATCCACATCCCGAACCCACCCCCAGTCAAGGAAACCACTGTGAAAAACTTTTCAAAAGCAAACTTCACACTTCTCAAGACTGAAGTGGAAAGTTTCAAAGCTCACTTGCTACAGAATAATGTTATCCAATCCACAGAATCATTTACAAGTGCATTCTATGAGCATCGACAGGGATGCATGGATCGAGCCATCCCAAGTAAAACCAAGACTCACTCCTCCAAAAAGAGGAAACCAGTCTGGGGTCCTTGGCCATAAATAAGCTATACAACAGAAGGAGGAAACTACTACATGATAGAGCAAAATTCCAAAAAGGAAAGGCATCACTGATCATTATTAGCAAGAAACTATGATCGCTCATAAAATCATCCAAGGCCAGTTTCTAAAGCAAAATTGCCAAGGACTCTAAAGATAACCACAAAGCCTTCTATAGCTATATCAAACATTTAGGTGGCAACTCTTCAGATATGCTCTGAACTACTGCAAAATGACAAACAATACACTGAACCAACTGACATTGCCAACATCCTGGCGGACAAGTTCAGTGCAAACTTCGCCCCCCCTCACCCCCAAAAGGGCCCATGTCCATCCCAGAAGAATGCAGAGCCCCAGACATCACGGACATGCAAGTAAAAACAGCCCTCTCCAAAGCTAAGAACACAGCATCAATGGGACTGGATTGTGTCCCAGGCTGCATCTTACACGAGCTCCAAAAGGAACTAAACCCTCACCTAAATTCACTGTTCAGACTCAGCCTTACCACAGGCTATGTACCCAAAGAATGGTGTACAGCAACAGTCATCCCGCTCCACAAAGGTGGTGCTACAACAGAATCTGAGAACTATCGCCCTATAAGCCTGACCAGCCTAGTCTGCAAATCTATGGAGAGAATTATCATGGAACTCATAAACAGAGACATTGGGAACCTCCTGACACTGGACCCTACCCAATTCGGCTTTGTTAAAGGCAGATCCTGCCTCCTAAACCTAGTTGATTTCTTTGAAACAGTTACCAAGGCCATAGATGAAGGGAAGGTAGTCCACAAAGCCTACCTGGACCTCACTAAGGCCTTCGACACCATTCCCCACTCTGGCATCATTGACAATCTTACCAGCTTGAACATTAACCCCTATGTCATGAGATGGGTGGCCAACTGGCTCATGGATAGAACACACATGGTCAGAGTTGCGGGTGCCATGTCCAACTCTAAACCAGTCACAAGTGGCATCCCACAGGGCTCGGTCCTGGGACCCCCTCCTGTTCAGTATATACTTCTCTGAGGTACAGGCAAGCATGGGAGGACTATGGCTGACCAAGTTCACAGATGACTGCAAATTGGGGGCCATAATCGACTCTCCGGCTGACACAGACGTCCTCCAAAAGGGTCTTACATAGACAGATACCTGGTGACAAAACCATGGCCTCAGGCTGAATGCCAAAAAATGCATAGTCACCCCCTTTGGAAAAAGCAAAGTGCCCACGAATTATCACATAGGTGGTAATCCACTAGGTACGGAAAATGTAATTAGGGACCTGGGGAACCAGGTAGATAGTAACCTCTCCTTTGACAATCACATTGCCAAAGTGGTTAGAAATTCCTTCTATGTAGCTCACCTAATCAAGAAAGGGTTCACCTCTAGATCAAGAGAGGTCATTGTGCCCCTCTACTCATCACTCATTAGGCCCATAATAGAGTACAATGCTCCATTTGGTATGTACCTTAATTGGCACATGCAACAGCTGGTAAGACCACAGAAGTACCTCACCAAGAGGATCATGGGTCTCAAAGAGATGCCCTATGCAGCTTGACTAAAGAAACTCCAGCTCTACTCGGTTGCTTACTGCCTGCTCAGAGGTGATCTATGCCTGACGTATAAGGCCATGTCCAACCCAGAATTAATGGACGTGCTCCACCTCAAGAAAACCAAATCTCTTAGAGCCACATGCTCCAGTGAATTAAACCTCAGCACAGCAATAAACAGGATGTGTTGGAGGGATAGATTCCTGTCCCAGAGACTTCCGTCGCTCTGGAATAGAATCCTAATTTATGTTAGGCAGAGCCTCTCGCTGACTCTCTTCAAGAGGAATCTTGACGAGTGGATTGGAAATTGTAAATTTACCCCCTGGGATCAATTCAGTGGCCCTGCTAGACAGAGGCCCAGGAAACTAATTTAAAAGGGAGGTGAAAGCCAACACATTCTGGCTAGCCTTATAAATGCCCTTGGGCAGATAGCCTAGTACCTACCTATGAACCCATGAACTTACACACTCTAGGGACCTAAACCTTGTCACCACAATAAACAGAACATGCTGGAGGGATAGATTCCTGTTGCAGAGACTTCCCATACTCCAGAATAAACAACCTATTTATATCAAGCAAAGCTCCTCATTAGCACTCTTCAAGAAAAATCTTGATGATTGGATGGGAAATAGGAAATTCACCCTCGGGATGACTTCTGTGTCTCTGCTTGACAGTGGCACAGGAAAATTAATTTCTTGGGTGGCAAAAGCCAGGGTACCTTTTTGGCTGGGCTTGTATAGGCCCTAGGGCTGATAGCCTAGTACCTACCTATGAACCTATGAACCTTGGAGCCTTGCCTAAAAAAGGTAATATGGGGAGAGCAAAAGCCTTGGCCAGTATTCAGAAGCTTAGGTGCAACAGGTGCAAACCATCTCTAATGAAGCAACAAGGCTTGTCTATCATGTCATCCCAGGCAGAGACTGGATCCCCTTTGAATGACACCAGAAGCTCAGCCAATTGTTGAAGTTTATCATCTTTCTGTTATATTGCAGTATCATGTAGGTGAAGGTAAGATGCTACTTAAGGTCAGGGTCATACCAGCCTGGGCTACATGATCATAGAGCTAATACATATCTCTTGTCATGTCATCCTGGGAGGTATGTCTCAGATCATTCACACTGACATGTACAAAGAACACATCATATATGTACCTGTTCTGGAGTGATGTAAGTGCTTGTGTTATGTGGCGGATCATAGCACCTGACAGACCACTGACAGTAACCTTCCCCTTGTCCAGCTAAGTGAGTGGAACATCTGTGCGCCTGACTATGAAGTCACCTATTACTAGTGTGTTGGGTATGTTATTTTGCCTTAGGGCCTGTTGTGAGGCACACTGCTTTGGTGTATTATGTGTTTTCTGGTGTGTGCTTGGAGGTGCGTGTTGCTTGCTTGTCTGCTTAGGAGGACACTCTCTCTTTTTCAGATTAATATTTGTATTCTCTGAGTATGGTAATGTGTATTTATGTGTATGTTTTGCTGGTGTTTATATTGTAGGTCTATGTGAGACAGTTGGTGTTGTGGTTGTATGACCCTACTCCTCCTCACTGTATTGTCCAGTATTGGGTTAACAGAGCTTAGCCACTGGTTTGACCCTGTGTGTGCCAGCATGTGGTGACTCAACCCATATACGATATGGTCATGGCCTATGCATACAATACACTCACAATACACCTAGTATGATATGCCAGCTGAGGTTAGCAAATGTGAAAAAAACCTTTGGGCAAACTGTCAGCAAGTAATGTCTGTATTGCATCCTGTAACTCTATGTTGCTTGCTGAAGTGTAAAGGCGTACTCAATTTGGATTAAGAACACCGCACTTGCCAACTGTGTGTGTGTGTGTGTGTGTGTGTGTGTGTGTGTGTGTGTGTGTGTGTGTGTGTGTGTGTGTGTGTGTGTCTGTCTGTCTGTCTGTCTCTCCCTGGGGAGAGAGCAACCTTTTTGGAGACTAGTCACACCCCTTAAAAGTGGTATAATCATCTTTGTCAAGTCTCATGATGTCACCATCCTACAAATATACCTGTGGAAAGATGAAATCTCAGTAATGTATATAGCATGTTGTGTAAATGTGTACTGCTGTAATATCATAATGTAGTTAGGTTATGGTTTGAATCCTGCACTTGCCAACTGTGTGTTTGTGTGTCTCCCTGGGGAGGAGCAACCTTTTTGGAGAATACTCACACCCCTTAAAAGTGGTATACTCATCTTTGAAAAGTCTGACGATGTCACCATCCTACAAATATACCTGTGGAAAGGTGAAGTCCCATTAATGTGTATAGCAAGTCATGTAAATGCATACTGCTGTAGTATCATAGTGTAGTTAGGAAGAAGTTTGAATCTTGCACTTGCTGACTGTGTGTGTGTACTCCAGGTGTGTGACACCTTTGGTCAATGTGGAGTGGGTTTTGATTTTTCTAGTGTATGACATATCACAATGACAACTGTATGTGCATTACACATGTAAGGTAGCTGTGGGGCAAATCCATATACATACATGTGACCTCAATTATTTCATAGGTGGGTACTCTGCTTTCTCCATGAATGCATCTGTTATCTTTGCCAGAGTGTGCTGGCGCTTTCCAGACCTTAGGTCACTTCTGTATGCTTGTGACAAGCTTAGCCACTGCAGTGATCCCTGGGCTATGTCTTCTGTTTCACATCCACTCATCACAGTTTCTATTGAAGAGTGCGAGTGAGGGTTTATGCTTGAGGCATATTTGAAACCTGTTCCAAAGCACGCAAAGTCTGGCAAAGATGACTAATCATTATAGGTGTGCAACAACCTCTGTGGATCTGCATGCAAACCCTTTATTGCTTATGTGCTCTACAGAGATGTGTGTGTAGATGTGCGTGTGTGTGTGTAGATGTGTGTGTGTGTGTGTGTGTGTAGATGTGTGTGTGTGTGTGTGTGTGTGTGTGTGTAGATGTGTGTGTGTGTGTGTGTAGATGTGTGTGTGTGTGTGTGTAGATGTGTGTGTGTGTGTGTGTGTAGATGTGTAGGTGTGTGTGTGTGTGTGTGTGTGTGTGTGTGTGTGTGTGTGTGTGTGTGTGTGTGTAGGTGTGTGTGTGTGTGTGTGTGTGTGTGTGTGTGTGTGTGTGTGTGTGTGTGTGTGTGTGTGTGTGTGTGTGTGTGTGTGTGTGTGTGTGTGTGTGTGTGTGTGTGTGTGTGTGTGTGTGTGTGTGTGTGTGTGTGTGTGTGTGTGTGTGTGTAGGTGTGTGTGTAGGTGTGTGTGTGTAGATGTGTGTGTGTGTGTGTGTAGATGTGTGTGTAGATGTGTGTGTGTGTGTATAGGTGTGTGTATGTGTATTACCCTTTGGTAATGTGATTATCAAAGGAGAGATGACTAAACACATGGCTCTATGTATACATTAGTACCTGTTACACATTTTGGGGGCTACTACCTATGTGGTACTCTGGGGATACTTTGTTTTCTAAAAGTGGATAACTATGCTTTCTTTGGCTTATACTTTACAACATGTGTTTGACACCATGTATCTGTCTCTATGATACCCTTTTGGAGGATGTGTGTGTCATCTGGAGAATAAAGTACAGCCCACAGTATGCATTTTCATCAAACATGGGCAGGCATATCCCTACTGTGTTTGCTTGTACCTAAGAAAGCAATATGCCAAACAGGAGTGGTCCCAGGACTGAGTGCAGGTGAATACCACTTGTTACTGGCATAGAATAGTACATGGAGGCTGCAAATGTTACTGTGTGTCCTACATCTGTGCGTCAGTTGTCAAGCCATCGTCTAACAATCGTTTATGGTCAGTCTGTTGAGGTTATGTATAATACCAGAATGTGGGATGGGTATGAATTGCTGGTGAGCTATAGCTTGGCTGTCTTGACCTCCCCTCCCTCACCTATAGCCTTGTTAACTGACTTGAAGTCTACTAGGTGTAGGAGCCATGATCTGGCCTTTAGAGAACCTAAGTGGGTATGGTGCAGTGTTTGCAGGTTCATGATGTCTCTGTTAATGAGTTCTATAATGCTGTGCTCCATAGCCTTCCAGATAACATTTGTCTGGCTAATAGGGTGAAAGTTTCCAGGATCTGTTGTAGTTCTACCCTTAATCAATTTATGTTAACATTTGCACTGGGTGTGACGAGGGTGGACAGGTTTAAGAATAAGTATATTAGAGCATCAGGCCAGGTTTGAAGGTTAGTAGACCAAGCCAGATAGGCAGGATTAAGTTGGTTTGTACATGTGCTGAGGAGGGATGCAGAGTATATTGTTAAATAGATGCTAAGGATGAAGCCGCCAGGTAACAGAAAAGAGGAATACCTAAGACGAGGTTTATGGCTGTGGTAAGAGAGGACATGTAGGTGGATGGTGTGACAGTGCAAGATGCAGAGGGCAGGAAGAAATGGAAACAGATGATATACTGTGGTGACCCCTAATGGGAGCATCTGAAAGGAGAATAAGAAGAAGCCATTGTAGCTCAACCCTTGTGGACTGTGAAAACCATTACCATGCGTCATTCCACAAGTATGTAACCTGTATAGAGGCTGCATCTGGACAGAGTGTTTAGATGAGTGGTGACTTCATATATCAGCTTGTGTATGACACAGCAAGGGACACTATCCAGTACCATTGCCACTGTGGTTTGGACTTTGGTAAAGAGATGTTTTAACTAGAGTATCTGTGAATCATCAGGTTTTACATTCTTCAGGTCTGGAAATGTGGCCCTTGTGTAACGACAGAGTGGTGAAATCTACATTCAAACTGTCTGAAAAGAAATTGGTAATGTCAGTCAGATAAGTGTACTTTGTGACCATTTATATTAACTGTGACCCGATCTGAGAATTCCCCTGTAGATTATAAACAACACTAAAGAATGCTTTAGTGTTGTCTTTGGAATCCTTGCCATTTTGTATGTTGAAGCTTGCCTTGTATGTTTATTGAGGGATTGTATTTTCCGAATGATACTGACCAGAGAGGTTATCCCTTCTTGGTATGTAACTCTTTTTTGGTAAAAGTTCAAGACTTCTATTATATATTTAGTTTATGGCAGGGGTCCATGAGACTAATGCACTTTTACTGTATAAGTGAGAATTTCTTGTGTTTGTGATAGTACGGTCCATGCAACCCTGTAGCTGAACAGTGTGCATTACTAAAGGATTATGCAGCTGGGACAGTGTTAACCTTAGTAATGCAAACCAATGACAGATAGCAACAACAGCATCGCCCACAGCACAGTGTCAACCCATGTCATACACACACATGCGTTCTCAAGTTCCAAAATGTGTGTAGTACAATGCATACTGGCCACCAATAGAAACTATGGAGTGCTAACACTGGCCAATACAGGGCCTGTCACCCTGCCCATGTGTCCAATACGCATGTACATGCAGACCGTGCACCACCACCATGTTCACAAATGTACACTTGCAAACCTGTGTTGCACACACCCCACACTCTCTGTCCTCTGTATAATGCATGCTGACCCAACTACACACATCAGCCAAGTGGCACATAGGAAAACAAAACACAATTGGAATAAACACTGGTGAAAACAATACAACATTAATTACAGCTTTAATGCATCATGCCTGCTCAGCTACACCTTCAAGGATATCATTACAATTTACTGCTGACAACATGCTACACATCCAACCATTGCTATACTTTATTAAAGTCACCCTGTGCATCAGCACCATGTTAGCCTGTTCTTGCATCAATGTTACAGATGACAGGAGGTGGCACAGGTTTCATCATATGCACAGGGTGTGTTGTTGGTTTGCCAGAGGCCTACACTGAGCCATACGATTGACATGTGTGTGTGTGTGTGTGTGTGTGTGTGTGTGTGTGTGTGTGTGTGTGTGTGTGTGTGTGTGTGTGTGTGAGTGTGTGTGTGTGTGAGGGCCATGAGTACTGTTATGGGCCAATGTTGATGTAATGTATGTGGGTATGTGTTTGCCCTAGGTTTCTGGTTTATGTGTGTGTGTCTGCATGCACACAGTTCCACCATATGGCTGCCATATACGAGGATTTGTGAGACAGCTACAGACTGCACCTGGCAGGCTTTACAGATCACCATCTCTGGCCACGGATACAGAACCTGTGTCTGGCAGGGGTGCTACAGACAGTATCAGGTACTAATCCAGATTGGATACTATCTGAAGAGGTTGACATATGTCCACTGGATCCAGGTCCCTGCTGGGACTGGCCAGAGCCACGAGGTCTGCTAGGACAGTCTATGGACAGCCCCCCCAACATTGCTGGGGCTGGTACTGGCACTACAGGAGCGGCTGTGACTTGATGGACATCCATGGTGACCTCCAGCTGCTGATGTTGCTGGCATATGTCCACATCCATGTCTCAACTGTCCCACACTGTCCTGACACATAGACATGACATTGTGGAGGACATCCAATGTCTCACCCCAACGTCTATCAATGACCTCAGTGTAGTTACGTATGGCACCTGCTAGGTCAAGGATACTGTCATTTACAGAGGTGTTATGAGCCTTCTGTGCCCTTAGTCCCTGTCTGGTGTACTGCTCTATTTGTGTTTGTGCCTCCATGACAGCCTAGAACATGCATGTGGTAGAAAGAGGTGTGGCACGTCTGTCAGGGGCATGATGACCAGCAGTGCTCTGACGAGAACCCCTGGGCATCTGCCTATGTGGTACCATTCCAGACATCTGGCTATGGCTGCTGTGTCCTGATACATGTGCCATAGATACCACACTGTCCTGGCCGGTGCCAACCATACACTGTCCCTCAGCTAAGGGCAATGGTGATGATGGATGTACAGGCAGTATGACTGTGTGCATGGATGTGGTGGAGACTCGTGTACTGTCAATTGGTGGCCCAACAACAGACCCTGACAAACCTGTCTGTGCCTCAACACACCTACCTCATCATCACTATCTGTCTCAGTGACATCAGGTTCCCTGCTGTACTGAACCAGCCCCACCTCGGCACCTGTAAAAGGAAAACAGGGAACATGACTTCAGACCACATGTGCACATGTACACATGCGCACATGCGCATATGCACATATGCGCACATGCACACATGCGCACATGCACACATGCACACATGCGCACATGCACACTTGCACACACACAAAAATACACTCCTCCCTAAAGCAGACACACACAACACTAGCAATCTCAGAACATACACAATAGCAGGTGATGGTGGGGTACAGTATCACAAGCAAAACAGTCAGATCACACATGTCAGCATGCAGAACATGTATTGCTCAACAGCATGCAGGGCAAGTGTAGACAGTCCTTGTTACTGACAGTATACATGGCTTTGATGCATGTAATTTGTTATTTGGAGATAGGCCTCCCCCTGGAACACAATGCTTACATGGACACAACATTGCTGTGCAGGTATTCATAACCCTGTAATGTATTGTGCACTATAACTCACAGGTGTACATACCATTGCTGGATGTGTATCTGTGTGTCAGATAGGTATCCAATGCTGATTACAGCCTCTGTGTCTTTAGCAAATAATTGTGGACACATTTTTGGCACATGCATGATGAGTATTCACAAAACATCATCAGTGGTGCATGGATAATTGATGGAATACCATTCGGCCATATACCCAATGTACGGTACTTATGGTAAGTGTAGATCATATTGTGGACTTGCCAGTCTTATCCATGACATGGCATGATAAAACACAACTGCATATTTGAACACTACACATACCCAATGTGTGTTATATGACCTTGCCACTCAATAACATCACAAGACATATATGTATCAGTTGTGCAAATGATGATTGGTATGCATATTGTTTAGAGGTGCATATGCGTGCACACATGCAACATTAAGGTGTATAGCAATGAAAGCTATGTGTAGTACTGTGGTTACAATAACTGGATGGGGTATAGTACCATATGCCATCATCATGAAGCATCATGTGGTCAGTCAAGGCTACAAATGTTTCCCAAACCAGCAGTAATCATGCTGTGCCGGAACTGTACTACCTTGGCTACATTCACCATTTCACAACCAGTTGTTACATGAGTTTGTAAGGAGGCCAATAAGGAGCATTCACTGACATGAATGTGTAGTGTGTAGCAGAGTGTTTAAATGCCCTATGATAGGCCTCTACCCCTCAGGTATATTATATGTAATGCATGGATGAGATTTTGGATAGTGGAGTGTGTCTTTACAGTGTGTTTGAGAATCCTTTATGTGTAGCATGTTAAAATGCGCTGTGTATGACATAGATGTATATGTTATGTGCATGTTGAGTATCAACTGTGCCTATCCAATGGTCACTACAGTCTAGCCACACTTGTTTGAGATGTTCTGGGTATTGCATGTGTTTGAGGCAGCTAATCACATTAGTGAGATGTGCATGCTCTTACACCAAACATGCACAGCATGCATTATGGTTTAGGTGTGTTACATGTGTACATGGCCTACACCTTAACTATGACATGCACTTTTTTTTTACAATAATAAATGTAGAAAACACTCACCAGAATCTTTCCGCTGCCTTGATGTCACCCCAGAGGGACCTACATAGAGATGAGACAGTTTGTCAGTGGACACAACTGTGGCATTGCTACTGTGTGTTTGCAATCTTACAGTACAACAGTGTACATTCACAGGGCTACAGATTATGTTCCAAATGATCAGTATTGCACAACAACAGGCTCCACATCTTTGAAGGACACACTCCACATCTCGCATATGCATGATCTACCAATATAGATAACAGTAGTCCACAGATATGCCATGTTACCAGCATGCACCATGCGTGCTTGCTGGGTGGCTCCAACCTCCATCATGGTGTATGTCTGCTGCTGTTGTGGTTGGGCAGGTGCCACCAGGCTCAGGAGCAGCTCCTCCACTCTGGTGAGGGGGGATGGATATTAACACCACCTCCTGTTGCAAGCTATTGTCTTATGCACATCAGCAGCATGCTGATGGACATGTCTGAGAAGATCACTGCAGTAGTGGTGTACCTACTCATACGTCCAGTTATGCAGGCTTACCTCATTTACACTGCGGACAATATCCTGCCACATTGCAGTACGCTCCTGCTGGTCCTGGCTGGTTCGTGAGAACATGAGATGGTAGTGCTGAATCATACTGCTAGTAATTATATCATCTTCAGCACTACTGTGACTGGGGTTCCTGCAATGGACCATGATCCCTGGCAGACATAAATACAAAAATATGCCTGAGCAAGTCATAGGGCACATTTAACATTATACAGTACAGATATCACTGAACTACCATATAAAGCAACCTATTAAATAACTGAGAGTGAAACACTGTAACTGCCACTTATCACTGCTCACCCCACAACTGCTTGAAAGTGCCTTGCTCACTCTCTATCTAATGAACCATGTTCTCCACAGCAACAAAATAAAATCACTATATAAGACTATACAAGAGTACCTGCCACACTGTATGCAACACAATGCACCACCTAGCCACAGCAGATATACATCAAGCTGATGTGTACAGAAATATATCATCCATCACAATCAGTGTAAGGTCCAGTAAATGCATTACTAGTATACCACACAACTTGTTAATAGCAAACCCATGGCCAAAATATGTGCACAATTGGGAATATAGATTGCATACTGCTGTAGTACACTATGAATGTTGCTAGAAACGCAGTTATATCTAGTACCACACATATGTCAAAGGACATGTTACAGACATAACCACACACACATCAGACATAATTACAGGACACAAAGGTATGACAACCCAGATAAGCTTTCAGTGTGTACTATACAGTACTGTGTGTCAGTACTTACACAACCTTAATATTGAGAAATGTAATCTGTAATGAATACAGGGACCACACAAAACAGTGGATGCAAGCAATGTAGACATACACCATACTTTGCTGTACAGGCCCAGAGCTTCAAGTAGTACTACAGTACACACAGGATTTGGATTCAACATCAGTACCAATCAATAATCATAGATGTAGTGCTTTAGCCTCCAATGACACACCCTAGTTAAAATCAAGGGACTTAATCACACTGTATGCAATAGCACTTGTTCTGCATAGCAACAGAATACACAGCTTTTGCTAGGATCAAATCAAGGACCCATAATAACATGACATAAACAGTTTCCCACTAAGCTATCCCACAGATACATATCTTTGATGTATTCACAAACATATTGACCATCACAGTCAGTCAACAGTACAGAAAATCTATTACAAAAAGTAGATGTAGTTGTGTATGAGTATACATAACTCTATAGATATACATATCTATAAATATATATATATATATATATATATATATATATATATATATATATATATATATCTCAAAGTCCAAAATTAAGCAACCAAGAAAATCGCAAACAGCTTGTCTGGCAACACAGGACCCAGAATAAACACTTAATAGTGTAAAATAAGTAAAATAACTTTTATTGAACAGTAAAAAATCCCAAGCGCTTTCGCTCGGTTATTACCGAGCTTCATCAAGATAACAAAGATAATAAGCAAGTTAAAATGGTTAAATACATTCAAACATATCACATGACCATGATTAATAAGCACAGTCAAATTAATTTAAAGGTCCTTTCTCCAAATGTTTTTATAATACGTTTGATGCCATGTTAATAAAACAGGGAACATTGAAGAGACACCAGGTAAATGGCTATTTGCTACTGAAAACCATGTCGAGAGGTTTAACATGGACCCAAAAATTCCATAAAAAGTTAATATAAATTTATCATACTGCACTAAAACAAAATACAAAAGTGATTTACATATGTAAACTTAAAAACTTTAACCTTACATCCTTAAAAATGGAAAAATCCTTGTATATACATTCTGTGTGTGAATTTTCAGGTACATAAAAGTGTAACTGAAACCCACAGGTTGAAAATATGGTAAAACTCATAGTGATAAAAAACAGTTGTGTGTTAAAAAATGTATATGTCCGAGATTGTATACTAAACAACATACATGAAAAATATGTGTGCGTTTAGATATTGTTTATACCTTACTGTTTGCAACCAAATTTGATATAACATGTAAGGTTCAATATATCATAATTAGATACATCTGTTGAACAGTACAACTGTGATATACCAAATTTCTAACTAAAAAAATGCTATTGAATAGTAATCACAAGCCAAAATATGTTGTGATACAATCTGATCAAACTAGAATTAGCATAAAACAATTTCAATTGATGAATGTTAAATTAAAAGTAATGAATCAAGTTAGAAGTATTGTGGGTATTATAAATGGGCCTTCCTCAACCTCAAAACACTGTTAATATTAATGTTGTCATTCAACCCGGGGAATCTTCATGCGTTTAACCTAAGCTGCCAAAATAGTTCACGGTACTCGAGTCTCGTTTCCCAACTGCCTCCCCTAATGTCTGGAACAACTTGTTCTAAAACCATGAATTTAATTAGCAAGTTCTTACAAGTGAGGGAGTGTTTATAAAAGGCATTGCTCTCTTTGGCCTTAGCAATGTCATTAAAGTGTTCGTAGACCCTTTTTCTTAACTGTCTTTCTGTTTTGCCCACGTAGAAACCGTTGCAGGATAAACATAAGCCCAGGTACACAACCCCTTTAGTTCCACAGTTATAGTACATTACTGAACTAAATTTAAACTTTCTGGAGGGGATATACACTGTGTCCTGGTTAAGCATGGCAAAGCATTGTTTACAACTCCCACACTGGTGGGTGCCAAGCTTAGTTCTCATAAGATTTAAGGTAAAATCACTTTTCCTTTCAAACATTTCCTTTAAATTAAAATCCCTTCTCCTAACAAAATGTGGAAAGGCTGGGAAAAACTTTTTTAACTGGCCGTGCAAGGTAAGAATAGGCCAGTGTTTGACAATAATTTGCTCAATCATGTCAGAATTTGCAGAAAAGGTGTGTATAAAACTACTCTTGCCATCAAAGTTGCTGACCTGTGTCGCAGGTTCTAGATCATTAAATCCCGTGCCTAACAAAGGAGGGTAAAGTGTGTCCCTTTTTAAGGTAACATCCTGAATCATGTTGTTAATTAGGGCAGGTGGATAACCCTTCTCCATAAATAATTGTTTAAGGGTGCCAACTTCATCATTAAAACCTCCTAAAGTGCTACACATTCTAGATTATCGTATGATCTGCCCTTTCACAATACCCTTCTTTTGATAAAAAGGGTGCCCACTAGTAAAGTGGAGATAAGAGTTAGAGAACGTGCTCTTCCTGTATAACACAGATTGAAAGCACTGGTTGTTGTAGTCCTTAAGCAAGGTAATGTCCAGATAATGTAATTCGTCCTTGTCTATCTTATACGTGAAGCTCAAAAAGGGGGTTGTATTGTTGATGTATTGTAAAAAATCAATTAACCTCTCTTCAGTCCCGTTCCACAACAGACAAATGTTGTCCAGATATCTCCTGCAGTGCATAATATGTTGAAACCAAGTACTAGGAAAAACAAATTTCTTTTCCCAGTAATACAATACTACATTGGCATATAATCAGGCACAAGAAGCGCCCATTGCCACCCCTTTCTTTTGGCGATAAAATTTACCATTAAAGTGTATAAAGTTGTTTTCAAGAACTATTTCCATAAATTCTAAAAGTAGATTAACCATTCTGTTGTCCAAACCGGACTCGGTTGTCAACATCTGTCCAAACCATTCCAACCCGGTAGTGTGGGGAATACTGGGAAAAAGTTCTACTACATCTACAGTCACCATAAGTAATTGTGGGTGGAACAAGTTTTGATCAATCCCTTTCAAAAAATCCCTAGAATCTTTACATATGTGTGTAATAGAAGTCAAATATCTTTTCAAAATGAAATCTATAAATTTAGCCAGGGGCTCTGTAATGCTACAAGCCCCTGAAACAATAGGTCTAAATTTAATAGGATCAAGGGTTTTGTGCGTCTTGGGAATACCAAAGATTTGAGGGGTTTTGGGCTTATCCACGTGCAGGTAGTTGTAAAGACGCTCGTTGATCACGTTTTGTAAGAGGTGGTCCTGTAACTGAAAATTAATTTTGGCATAAGGTATGTTAATTTCATTAATAGATACTAGTTCATATTGATCTACTTCCTGTAACATGTTGTACATATGTGCATCATAGTCAACTGTATACATCAATACAACCCCCCCACCTTTATCAGGTTTCATCACCCTGCATCCTTCTTGTTTCAAGTGTTCGATCAAGATCATTTCTTCTTCACTTAAATTACTAGAGTGAGTATTATAACAATGTTTCTGCATGTTCCTCACATCCCTCTCTATCAACTCCTCAAAAACTTTCAGTAGGGCGTGTGTAGGGGGATTGAAAGTATTCTTCCTTGCTAGGTCTTTACTAATATGGTCCTGGCCTTTAAAGAATACATTCAAATTCAACTGCCTTATAAAAAGCTTTACATCGATCAAAGTGTTAGTTAAATAAGAAGGGCGGGAAGGTATAAACTGAAACCCTTTAGAAAGTAAATCAAAATGTTTTTGAATGAGTTCAATATCAGTGAAATTAAAAATAGTAAAATTGTTTGTTCTGCAAACCACTGGCTTGTCAGTTCTAACCTCTGTGGTGACATAAAAATGACCTATTTCTGTGAGTTGTTGTTCCAACTCCTGGGTGGGTATCTCTGTCCCCTCACCCCCCTGTTGGGGGGGTTTTGAAAATCCGGCGTGGATTGCTTTCTCCCTTTCTCCGCAATCCTCTCACTTCTCCTAACAGTATCTACACTTGTACCATGGTCAATTCCTTCTTCCCTGTTCGTGAATACATTATCAGAATTATACTTTTTCCATCCCTTATGAATGAAGAGGGGGTAAGCCAATCCGTTCCTGTATTCGTGAAGGTCCCTATCTAATTTCTTAATTTTGCGGTTCAAAACTTTAACACAGTGCTGATCCACTTCATCAAAAACCTTGTTGTAACTAATTTTTACATTTACAAAATTGGTATCAGTGACCATTTTGTTATTTAAGGTGTTAAGCTCTTTCAGTAAAATGCCAGCTTTCTTTTCATAATCAACAACCATAAGTTTTAACATTTCCAGACCAGCCTTGTTAAAAATTTCACAAAGCTGGTCGTAAAACGTGGTTCCCGGTTGTACACTATTCGGGAACTTGTAAAATCTTAACCCTTTTGGTACCCTTTCCACCTGTAAACATTCTTTCAGATAATTTATTTCCATTTGATTACTTTTATAAGCATATAACTTGTCCCTAAACTCGTTAAAGTTAGGTTCAATGTTCTGGTTGAAGTTATAGTTAACAGTACCTTGTTTAAAGGAAAATTGTTGTTCAACCCATATGTTAAAGATAAAATCTCCAGAGTCATTAGGAAGTCCGTTAGTGCGTGTAACATCCATATTAGATTGCACCTTACGGTCATTTCCTGTGCCAGTGTTACCAAGGGAATTGCTTCATGTGTTGGTACTTCCGTTGGGCACTGATGGAATAACACGCCTCCCCAATCGATCATCTAGTTGTAGTTGATTTCCAGGTAAATCCTTGGCGGTGTCCAAATTCCGGTCATTGATGGTACTGGTTAATTGGGTAAGAAGTGATATAATTTGTTTAAATTCCCTTCGAGTCACTGGGGCACCGTCCAAGTCATCTTTAAGCAGTGATGGTGTTTCAGCAAAATTGACAGATTCTGCTCCTTCTGCCATGGACAAGCAAAGAAAACCACAAAGTCCAACATTAAGCAACCAAGAAAATCGAAAACAGCTTGTCTGGCAACACAGGACCCAGAATAAACACTTAATAGTGTAAAATAAGTAAAATAACTTTTATTGAACAGTAAATAATCCCAAGCGCTTTTCTCGGTTATTACCGAGCTTTATCAAGGTAACAAAGATAATAAGCATATATATATGTGTACATATACACATCCATTGGTCTACATTTGCATATATATGTAGGCACATATACATTTCACCTTTCATAGCGAGAATATCAGTTTTACAAAGGATATAAGGTGTACAGTAATGAGTTTGTTGGCAGAGATTGCAGCCTGCTTTTGTAGGAATTTGCACATGAGCATGTGATGGCCTCTGCACCAATTAGTGGCCACCATTTGCTAATTGCATGCAGCCTGCTGTGTAGTAATTGCAGTAATCACTGTCATAGCAACCCAGTACTTTAAATTGCTAACTCATGTAGGCGTGGCCCTTACAGCTTTCCAAGATGGAGATCATCCTTGTTTGCTGTGGACATCATTGTTTAAGACAGAAGATTGGTATAGTTCTTATATCAGAAGCCAGGGGTGTAGACAGAGATTTACATTTTGCACTCAGACCTAATGTTGCTGCTTCCAGTACCCACTTGTCAGTGTAGAAATGTACTTACCCCTCAAAATGCTACTCCAAGATACATGGAAAGATGTACTTTCTTTTCAATTGTTATAATTAACTGCCATACAAAGCTAGTTATTGAGATGTATTCCTTTGGCACAAGAATTGTTTGTGAACTGCTATACTGTGAATATTCATTTACTCATTTCTAACAGTTTGTGCTTTTTTAGTGTTGACATTAGCAGAAGCTGCTCAGAAAAAACTGGACACATTTCAGTACTGTGACTATGCTTACCTACATCCTTGGTAGACCCTGCACACACAGGTATATTATACATTTGGGTAGGGTTGCAGAAATACAGAGAGTGTAAATAGTATTGTGTGGCTTTTATCTTGCTGGACTTACAGGGTTGATGTGTACATGTTAGTTTATCAAGGCAAGTCGTCTGTCTGCGTACCTCCCAACTGTGGACCTATCCACATGATAGCCGGAGAATAGCCTGTTATTTTTTGTCTGTGCACCACACAGGTCTTTTCAGCAATAGAGCAATGGCATTCTTACAGTTGGTTGCTACCAGTACATGGCTACATCCATTTGTATTTCAGTGTTGTATTCCCACATAAGGGTATGCTTCCGAAACTCCTTCCAAAGCTATTTGCACAGTGTGCAACAGCAGAAAGGCTGATATGCCTCTGTGTTTCTGCCTCTGCCAGACCGCTCAACCACTCAGGTACATATTTGAACAGACTCAGGGAAAAGTAAAGAAAAAGTCAGGGACAGTCAAGGAACATTTAAAATATTAGTGCCATTAAGTTGAGACATTGAGAGAATCAGAGCATATGAATTAATACACCTTTTCTGAAGTAAATAAGTGCCTAACTCTTAATTATTGTCATTATTCATTAAGTGTAATTCACCACCTTTCTGGCCAAAGTCAGTAGTTTTCGGAGGGATTCAGAGGGACAGAGCTAAAAATTGTTTCAAAATCAGGGACATCCCTGAAAATTAGGGACAGTTGGGAGTAATGGCCTCTGCCCTAAACAGATATAAGCCAGTGTTTGTCCTGCTTTGATACTGTGTGGAGTTGTAAAGTGATGGTGTAACATTATTTTCTGCTAGAATGGCTGCTTCTCTTATCACAGTCATGCAGTGTAATCCCACAACAACTGTTGGCCAACATCCACAGAACAAGTTGTGCGGTATGGTATTCCTAATTTTCCTTTACATTCACTCATTCTGATGCATGATATATTTATTTAAGCATGAACTTGATGTATATCTGCTGTGGCTTAGTGGTACTTCATGTTGTATAGTGTGTGCAAGGTCTGGGGTTCGAGACTGATAGAGGTGTTTTATTTTGCTCCTAAGCAGAACAAGGGCCCTCACATACAGAGTGACTAAGGCATTTTAAGCATTGTAAGCGGGTTTGCTTGGGTTTGAGCATTGCTGCGCATTGCTTAGCCAAGCACAAACAAGCACAAACTCGCGCAAACCCACTAACTACTTCTTAATAGTGCTTACTCCCGCTAACCCCCACGCTCATTTCTTTGAAAGAAAAGAAAAATGGGGAGATAGGAAAGTGGTGAAAAAGGGGCACAAAGAGGGAAAGACAGTATGGAAAATAGCTTGGGATGTGCAGGACGGGTGTAGGGAAGGTCCATAGCTGCCCATTTCTTTAACAGCAACAGCTGTGCATATGCAATAAATTTGGAGGTAGATATAAAACCTTCAACCCCTGAGAGAGGGGTGAGGACAACAAAGTATGTTGTAATGCCAGTTAAATAACATTTCATGTGTCCAGTGGACATGTGTGCAAAATGGGCAGCTATGTATGGGGCATCATTTTTTTTTGGGAGCAGATTGCCCTTTTTTTTTTCACGTGAGAGTGGAATGTGGGGTAGGTGAAGTAGGTATATTTGGGGAGGTAGGTTGGGAAGGTAAACAGACAAGACAAACAAGACACATACAGGGGCAGTATATGACACGTGGTGGGTGAATACCTTTGACAGAGAGGGATGTTTGGAAATCACAAGCCCATGAGCCCCCAGATGGAAACAGTGGGACTGAGGTCCCCACCCATAGGCAGTCACCACTGTACCTTCACAGCCCAGAGGTTGGCTGTTCTGGGGGCTGTGTAGGAGGGGCAGGCTGACCCAGGAGTTGTGCCACTCGAGCCTCAAGCTGGCATAGAGGTTCTGCAACAGAACATTCAATCTCACTATGCACGACAGCCCGGACCGTTCGAAGGGTGATAGGTGGCCCTCCTCCACTCACACTTGCACGGGGGGGGGGCGAGCCCCATCCCCTGCAGTGCTTCCACCCGAAGATGGCACAGGGCCAATGGAGGAGGAGGTCCCAGGCTGGGCACCGGATCTGCTGGTGCCAGGTGCCATGGCCAGCTGAGGTGGGACAGGTGGGTCCGCTGGGACCGGCCTTCCCATATGAACTATGTTTTGGAGAGTTTAATAAAAATATGGATTAGTAACAGTCAACAGCATTCCCCATTAGTTATAACAGCATGCAGAAGTATTCCCATTAACCCAACACACTAGATTTTCAACAGTTGGAAAGCAAGCATAACACATGCATATATAGAACAATAGTGGATATTACAACAGCATGCAGGTTGAATTGATGGCAACAGGTCACCAATATTGTGGTATTTTAACAGGACACATGCATATAAATAAATTTAAATATTTATAAACCAATAGGACATATGTCCCAACAAATGTTTTGAGATTAGACATACTGATTAAGGTGTGGAATTGCATTTTTTATGCACATACAGTAGGGTGGAAAAAGATAGCTCAATTAACAACTTATATATCCTTCTAGTTTTCACTACATTCCTATTAACTGCAGTTATATGTCCCTTACATGTATTATTACACTACCCAATGTCCTTATATTGTGCAATTGGATTTTGCCAGATCATTATATACATGAGCTGTATCTTACATACAAACTGTCCAAGATGCAGATGTTACTGCTGCATATTTTGAGAGTTGCTCACACACACTGCTGCTAAGATGGTACACTGACAGCTCTACTTTCATATAATTATCTAGATATGTTTAGGTGAAAGTATCAGTTATATGTTAACAGCTCCCTACATTTCTGGAAGCACACTGACATTTCTTGGAAACACAATACCAAGCTACTCATGTGCCAGATTAACCTGTACATGCTGGGCATGAACCAACAGTTGAGGGCTGTAAATATGCATAAAAGCTACTGGCACTCCCTTCATCCACATTATATGGGCCTACCCAAGTGTGGGTTGACACTGCTTAATACAACACTACTATTTGTAGAATGCAACAGTACAACATATCAAAGAAAATGACACAGACGCACTCCAGGAATTATACGTTTATTAAAGGATTATTACACCTTTATTTATTGGGTTAAAACACTTTTTGAAGGCTCTCTCATTTATTTTATATAACAGTACATGCAGAATAATTACTAACCTGCCTGATGACGCAGCCTTTGCAGCCTGTCTTCATGGGCTTGCTGATTCATAGCGCGGACACCTGCAACTGTGAAGTAAATGCAGTGATATTGAGACATACCTATCCATAGTATAGACAAGCATGGCAATTCTTAACTACTTAATACAATGGCTACTTAGTACTGGGGCATTAGGCATCGCACATGATTCCTGGATCCACTGGTACAGTTGATCCTCCCTACATTGCTTCAGGTCAGAATAATGGTGCCTGACCTGCTCACCAGTCCGAGGAACACCAGTGGCAGTGGTGAGATCATGAGCAAGACTGTTCCAGGCTTCCGTTTTATATTGGGTACCCTGGTACGGGCCCCGCAGGAGTCTTTCCTCATGATTGTGGACAAGGAGCCAAACCATTACTTTGGACGCCTCAATGCCCCAGTGTTGCACTCTAAATCGAGTGCCTTCTCCAACACCAGCCATGCTGACTGCAGAAGGAAGCTACAACCAGTTATAGCAAGTATTCCCACCTCTTTAGCTTAAATATGCCTAATTTCCCACAGTTATTTGTGATTGGCCAGTTTTGAAAAACTCAGTTGTAGGCACATCTGCTTAGCTGATGTTGGCAATGTTTAAAATTCCTTCGATAGATATTGTCTGTTGAAAGTGCATGTTTATGAAATGCTGTCATGGCTTAGTGGTTAAGTACTGTGACTATAGTGTTCAGTATCCTGAGTTCAATCCCTGTTGCTGCTTTTTATTTTCCTACTAGGCAGACCTGACTGGTTAAGGTACAGTAAAGGAGGTGTGGCCATGTTTAACCGACTTTGTTCAACTTTGCCTGACTTTGCTCAACATTGCTCAACGTTGCTCGATGTTGCTCGACATTGCCTGACATTGCGCTGGTTACCACGGTGTGCAGCTATGAGCAATTAAATTTAAATATGCTCAATACTGGTAAAATGTTCTTAGCAGTACTTTATATTTTTATATTGCTTAAAATAGAGTACTCATGCCTCAAAATGCATAACTATTTCACCTTCATATATATATATATAATTTGTTCACTACTACATTTAACTTTTCAATGCTTTTTACAAAACTTATACATAAAAAATGTCAGGAAATATTTTTGTATACAGATTTCCAACATAAAATGGAACGTGCAGTAGTGGGACATGAACCGGGAATGCTTACTCTTTGTGCAAAGACTCTAACCACTATGCTATTGCTATTTTGCTTAATTTGCATATATTTTTCTTATTATCCTCTTCTGGTGTCTAAGCTGCTAACTGTAGCTAAGCAATGGGCAAATGCGCAAATGCGGGCAGCTATATCGGTTGAAATAAAAAGAAATTAAAAAAAACTTTCTATTTTTAATTTTGTCAGTTGTTTAACATATGGGGGAGTGTAGTGTTACATTGTGCACATGTGAGCGGACTCGCTCATGTAACTTGACATTGCGGCATTTCTTCATTGCAGGGGCATGGATTTTTGAACTGCTCGGCAGTCCGACACTCCCCCTACACTCGTCCACACTCCATGTAAGCTTTAGAGTTGAGGCAGAGCACCCTCATTAATATGCATGGTGCACTGCCATCATACTCTTAGACTGGCACTTCAGTGTAAGACTAATCTAGTCTTACATGGAAGATTAGTAAATCCTGAGGAGAGTCTGTAACATTTCTCTGTTAAGTGAGAAATTCATTCATGTTGTATAGGGTCCCATGTTGTATGTGTAGAAAAAGCTTGTCATTATTAGTGGCCCTGAATAATTTGGTGTGTGTAACGCCTTAAATCTGAATGATGTTTAAGACAGTAATGTTTATGTCTGGGTTAGTATGCTTTTGGGTTGTAGGGGATTTAGCAGGGTTGGGCAGTATTAAACCAAGACTCAATGAGAGAAACAATTGCTTAGTTTGTGTTTGCAATAAAGTTATGAGTTTCTGTTGTACAGATGAGCATTGAGTCATCTGTGGAATATGCCAGAAAACCATAATTAGAACTTGGCTAAAGGTCATTTATGAAAATGTTGAAAAGTAAAGGCCCTAAAATTGACACGCAAGGTATAATTACTGCAACTGGTATAAAGGAGGAGAGTTTGGATTTCTGCTTGATGGCTTACTGACTGAAGGATACTGTAGCTAGTGAAACACTGTAGAACTGAGTATGAAGTTTAATTTTTGAAGGAGTATGTCATGGAAGACCATGCTGAATGCTTTTGAGAGATCTAAGAATAGAGTGGGGGCTATTTTATCATGATTTCTGTTGAGGTTGACAATGAAGTACAGATGTGCTGTTGCATTGGTCTATAGCCGTGTTGTGTAGGGGAGATAATTTAATTGTCTAAAAGATTCTGGCACAACTAGGTATAGCCACATTTCTCAAGGATTTTTGAGATGGGTAGAAAAGTGGCAACTGTGTAATAGTTAGATAATTCTTCAGAATTATCCCATTTATGCAGTGGCAGGATATAAGATTTTTTTCCAAATGACTGGACCATATTGCTCCTGTATTGATCTGTTGAGTTGAATTAAACTGGGTAAGTTATTGCTTCTGCAGAAATTTTAAAGTACTCTCCCTGAAGCTTGTCTGCAGCCAGAGTTGTGGGTTTTAACTTTTGAAGCACTTTTTTATTGTGGTTATGGGATTTGGTGAGACTGGCACTGGAAGGAGTGAGGCACAGATTTTATGTCAGATACGTTTTGTTGTTATTACAGAAGAGTTCAGTGATGGTTTGGGTAAAGGGAGTATTGCAATTGATGAAAATAGCTTCAGGGGGTAGAAGTGCGACTTGTCAGTTTGGTCCTAGAATAATTTTGAGTTACCTGTGTGTAAGATTTATAGTACAAGGGACTGTTTTTTAGTGTTCCATTATTTTCTTCTTAGAAAGAGATTTTGTAGTTGTTTGAAGGTTTGCTGGTTCTGCTCTATTTTATGTTCTGACCATGCTGACCATGCTTTTTATATGTTTTTGTATCAATTCTGTGGCTGAATATTGGCCAGGATTTATTTCCATTTCTCATTAGTTCTTTGGTTGAATGTTTAAGTCATGTGCCAGGGTTTATTTTCATTCTAGCTATTTGTCTTAGAATGCTGTTAAATGCTTGGGTGGATTGCAGTACTGCTACTTTAAGTGGAAAATATTGAAGGGTATTTCCGTTACATGATTTTAATTCACCTATAAAAGTATGTTTCTCAAACTGTGTTGTGCTCTCTACCAGTGATTCCAATGGTGTTGTTTTGGTGTAGATAGGTGGTACTGGTGGCATAGGTCTGGAGGTTATCACTATTGGTTTTAGGGAGTGTGCTAGCTGATATAATTTTAGTGGGATCACATGTCCATAGCTAGTTTCAAGTGGTACTCAGTATTACTTTATGTTATGTCTGGTGAGAGTGGTGATGAGTTGGGTAAAGCATTATGGATTTACAGAGTGATGAGGTGAATCCGGGACTGTTGAGTTCCAAGCAATGTTGAAGTCTGCTGGGATTCTAGTTTGTTTTTTTGGGGGGGGTGGTATTGATGGCTATGTCACAGGGTATGTCTGCAGTAGTCAGGATTTAATTTCCTGGGGGAATGTATATGGTAATGAGGTAGATGCTTTTGAGGATATTTGGTTTAAGGAAGGTTACTGAACTGGGGGATAGGACATGAGTACATGGCTTATTGTAGTTAGATGGAGAAAACTCTGGTAATTCCTCCACTGTTTTTACCCTTTCTATCCCTTATTTCTTCATTTTTATTGATGGTTTTAGAAGGTCTTAGTTACTCAGAGAAGATGAGGTAGATGTGATGTGAAACTCTTGCATAAAAGTCTGTTATATTACTGTGCATTTATTTACTTATTTAGGTAACTGGGGTGATCTAACTTCGCCTTGCAAAACCCATTTTCAGCAGAAGCTTGAGAGAAACTCTTCTTGTATTGATGTTTATAAGCTTCAGTTTGTAAGCTTTAGTTGGAGTGTTTTAGTAAGGGTGTTCACAATTTTTTTCTGCTTTGAAGTTAACATGTAACTGTGTGGAATTGTGGTTAGGACTTGGGTTAGGGTGCATATCCCTGCAGTGGAGGACTGGGCATTTTGGGGTATATTTGCTGGGTACTTGTTTTCTCTCAGCAAAAGAGGTGAAGGGTATGTAGCTTACTGAATGATATCAGATTGAAGAGGTGTCCAATTATATCTGTAGAGGAAAATTGTTACTGATTTGTTTCACAGGTGTCAGCATGATATGTAAGAATGAGTGGCTTTAGTGAGATTGTGGCCAAGATGCAGGATGGAGTGATAATATGTGATATGTGAGACCAACATCATTGTTATTGCAAGTATTAGACTTTGAAGTATTGTAATGTGGTTTGATTTAGTAATATAAATGCAATTAAGGGGGATGATTGCTGTGCTGTAGGAGTGGAGTACTGCAATGTATGCTGAGAAAAAAATATTTGGGTAATGGTTTCAACATTGTATTGATTGTATTGATTTGTTGAAGCTTGTATATTGGGTTAAAGTAGCTGTTATAGTTTGAGGAAGGATATTAGAAGAGGAAGGAGAAAATAAAAAATGAGAGATAGGGGTGGAGTCAGTCGGTGGAAGTCAGCCAGTAAGGAATCAGTATTGGGGATGAGCAGTAAACTGACTCTAAGTTAGTGTGTAATGTATGATTGGGAGGAGAATAGGAAAATTGCATAGGGCAGGAGAGGAATCAGTTTGTAGCAGCTAGTTGGTGAGAAAATAGTATTAGGTAGAAGCATTAAATTGAGTCTGTGTCTGTATGCAATGCTTGAGTAATAGGAGTCCTTGGGTGTGCGCATATGACTGGCTTTAGAGTGCTGGGCCAGATAAAATAAATGCAAGCAATGTGGAGTGGGTGAGATTTGGGGGTAGATCAGTGCAGCTGATTGGAGTAGGATTCCTCCTCTTATCTAGTTTTCACCTAAAGCAGTCTATGAGGTAGGATGTGCCGTAAGAAAAAGAAGTTGTGGTTACTGTAGATGCATGAGCTGAGTGATAGCTTTTAATTTTATTTTTATGTAAAAATGATTTACTTGATGTCTGTTAAGTCTACCAGAAGCTCTCCTTTTCAATCAGTATGTTTCTTTGGGTGGAGGCTAGTCGCTTATTCAATACTGTTTTAGCCTGTATGGAAAAGTCTTAGCAGAAAATTGTATTTGAGGGAATGGGTTTTACGAGGGAAGTTTTTGCCATGTTAAACAGAATCTGCTAAAGGTTTAAATTAGTTTGCACTGAAGCAGGATAAGGTCTGTGGGGCTGCCAGACATTATGACAGTATGGTAGAGACTAATGCAAGAGTGACAGAAATGGAGTTTGCAATTCAAAAGATATTTCTGCACTTTCATTCTTGGTTATTACTTCTCATTGGTTTGAACTGAAAGTGTCCTCCTTTTATTGCTCTTACAAATTTGAGGGAATGGAATTTCAGTTGTGGGAGGTCCTTTAACAATGAGCTTTTCCTAGCACTTGTGCAGCAGGAATCTGCAAGGCAACTATGTGCTCAGTACACTGGTAGAGAGACACACACTGAAATAAATTATGATTGGTCAGTAGTCAAAGAGAATAGAAAAATTAATACACATTTTGTTTATTTTACAGAATTCCTACTGGAAATAACTTTGAAATTTACCACATTGCAAAATTTAAAACTATTTAATTTTCTATTCTGATCATTCTTAGGGATATACAGCTTTTTGCACTCATACTTAATGACATTGCTTTGTGGTAGGTGGTGACTTGCCCGCTCTCCCAAACATATGAGGAGCTTGATGCATTTACAGAAAAAAAGACAGACGTCCATCCTGTGCTGGATGAGAAATGTTTTCCAAACAAGATCCTAAAGAACTATCAATCATACATTTCAATTAGTAGTGTCCGTTCTTGCTCTCCCCTTTTAGCTGTAATCACTTTTAGCAAATGGAATTATTCCAAGACAATCATTTGGTGCCACTTGTCAGTGGTCAGAATAAACATGGATCTCCTGCAGCGTGTAATGCATTTATGCCCTGCAGCCACAAGAAATCTGATCGTGTGATATCATCATTGGGGACACAATGCAGTGTGCACAGCCTTCTGAAGACAATCTCTTTTGTAAGGTGAAATATAAATATCCAAATATGTGGCAAGAACAATTCCATTCATCCTAAACTCACACAAATTAATAGTACTGGTCCAATAGACACAGTTGCATGAATCTAAAACATCCTGGTCACAGTGATATCATGTTTGTGGTAAACATTGAAAAAAGTATAAAATCCTTTTCAGAGCACAGATATTTGCTATACCAATTCCAATATGATATTCTTCAACTCCAGGTGTCAATGAAATCCAAGAATGAATCTTGGGTCATGAATTTATACTTGGCATTTAAACAATGATTTATTCTGTTCCTCCAAATAGTCAAAAATAATTTGTTTTAAAGTGTGAATTATGTAAAATATTCTGACCAACATTAATAGAAAATGAGACAGGGAATCTCACCTGCATGCCTAGCTATTACATTTTTTACAAATGCTGAGGAAAAGTTGTATGCCCAGCCTTGGGAGCAAATTACTTGGGAGCAAATTAAATTGCTTAATTGAAGATACATTAGAAATCTGTAGATAGAATCCTACATTTTGCTTATAGGCCCTGAGGGGTCTTCATTTAGGCTCACTGGGAGCAATCATATATCATTTGATTCTCCCAAACTCTTTGAGATTTCCAGTCAAAACAGTGATGCTCTCAAGGCTGCAAACTGCAAACACACACACACACACACACACACACACACACACGCACACACACGCACACACACACACACACACACACACACACACACACACACACACACACACACACACACACACACACACAAAAATGCAGCTGCAAGCCCCCTCCCCTCCCACACTCCCAACATATGGACAACCCCCCAGTGTGTATATATATATATATATATATATATATATATATATATATATATATATACATATGATCACACAAAACTGAAAAAAGGGAAAAGGTGAAGAAAATGCTAGACTCACCTTCTGGCTCTTCTCCAAGTCTAGCTGCCTTAATAGGACACAGATGAACCTTTAGGTAAGACATCCAAAGCAGTAGGATTCCCCTTTTAATTCCTTCTAAAAAAAAAAAAAACAGAGTTGAAACCTCTAGGATGAACCATATTTAGAATATTCTTGAAAAATGCCCAAAAGCACTAAATGATATTTCCCCAGCTAACTTTCTAATAAAAAAATAAGGTAACATTTTTTCTACTCAAGGAGCCATTTAATCTATTTGGTGGATCGCTTCAATTCTTTGATGTAATTATTTTGGTCTTGTTGTGATTTAGTAGAAGATGGGCATTGGATAGCCAGTTTTCTACTGATGTAAATGATTCTTGTGTGATATTTTGAAGTTCTGGTAGAGTGGGGGCACAGCAGATGAGGGTGGAGTCATCTGCATATTGTATGAGGGAAGCATGCTTTGCAGAGGTATGTAGATTGTTGGTGAGCAAGGAAAACAGTAGGGGGATAAGGATGGAGCTTTGGGAGACACCGAGAGAAACGGGGAGACGAGGTGATAGGGTATCTTTCCAGATGACTGATTGTTGTTGGCCAATCAGATAGCTTTGGAACCAATTGGTGGCAGAGTGGGAGAAGGAGAGATGATTGAGAATGGAGAGTAACATTTTGCGTGATACCATATCAAGTGCCTTAGATAAATCTAGAACTATAGTGTTGGAGAATAATCTATTGTTTTTATGAAGGAGGATAGTGTTGGTGAAAGAGATCAAGGCAGCAGCAATGCTGTGATATGGCCTAAAGCCATGTTAGGTTTTGGAGAGGAGATTGTTATCTAGGAGGTATTTGAAAGTTAATGGATTTCACCAGGATCTTAGAGAGTGGGGAGAAGATGGCAGTAGGGCAGTAATTGGAAAGATAGGGCAGTAATTGGAAATATCAGTGGAGTAGCCTCCCTTGTGAAGGGGAATGATGTGTGAGATTTTCCACAGAGAGGGTACATAGCTTTCTGATATGGACCAGTTAGTTAGTATGGAGATTGGATCGGCTAAGGTGTCTGCTGCAATTTTTAGGTATTCTGAGGGAAGGTTGTCAGCTGTGGGTTTTGTGGGCTTAAGTTTTGTTAGGAGTTTTTTTTTTTATATAACTGGTGGATACAAAGGAAAATGAAAAGGAGGGGGTAAAGAATCAGGATTGGGAGTGAGGGGGTGGATGAGGGTACTTTTTTTTGGCTAGGGATAGAATGGTTTCAGTGAAATGTTATTGAAGGAGTCAGCAATACTGGTGGAGGTGGAGGGGATGGTGGGTGTTGGGGTGTCTGCTTTACCTGAGTGGAGTGCAGAGTTTACAGTGGACCAGAATTGCTTAGGGTTGTGGTGGGAGGAGTTTAATTCAGTCTGATAGTAATGTGCTTTATCTGTTTTTATTTGTTGTTTTGACCTTATTGCGTAATTCAAGGAATGTTTGCCTAGCATAGGGGTTTTTTGTTAGGTGCCATTGATCCCAGGCTTTGTCTCTGATTTTCATTAGTCCCCGGGTATTTTTGTTGGAGCCATGGAGAGTTTCTAGGTTTAACTCTGATGTATCTTAGGGGAGCATGGGTATTTAAGATGTTGAGGAAGGTACTATTGAAAAAGTTGACAGCTTCATCTAGATTGAGGTACTTTACTGGTGTACAGTTACAGTTTTGAAGAGAGGAGATAAAAGAATGGAGGTTGAATTTGCTTTGTTATGGATCTGACTAAAATTATGGGATTAGCATTGTTAACATGGTGTTTCATGAGGAATGTGGGGGAGTGGTCACTGAGGCTGTCAAGTAGACAGCTAGTTATGTAGGAATGAGGGTACTTGTTAACTAGTATTCAATCAAGGATGGTATGTTTGTTGGGGGTTTTATTTATACGAGTGGAAGAGTGTATTAGTTGAGAGAAACAATGTAGATTTGTGTGTATGTCTGGGTGGTCCTTAGTACAGGATAGCCAGCTAATATTTAAGTCACCAAGGATGATGGTTTCTTGGGGGAAAGAAAGACTTGCCCAGTTCAGGAGGTTTTCTAGGGGTGGCACATTTTGGTCTGGAGGGAAGTAACAACCAGTGATGTTGATAGTTTTATTTGGGTTAAGTTTGAGGTTGGCATATAAGATTTTTTCATTTCTGATTAGGGGAACTGTTTTGTTGAGAGTTTGGACGTTGAGGTGGGATTTAAACATAGTTGCTATATTGGCCCCTTTCTTGGATAGTCTATCTGCATGGAGGATGCTGTATCCGGAGGAGACTATTTCTTCACTTTTGATGTGAGGTTTAAGCCAGGTTTCTGTTAGGATGAGAATATCAGGGGAGTATAGTTTTATGGTGGCATGTATGTCTTGTGTTTTCTTGTATGTGCTTCTAATATTTAGACATAAGATGAGGAGTTTAGATTTTTTATTTGCAATAATTAGGGAGTAGGGGAGGTATTTTGATGGTAGTTAGAGGTGGGATTTGGGATGGGGGTGCCTGGGTTTAGTTGGATGTCTCCACTGAGGGTTATTTTAGAGAGTGAAGTAAATATTTGTTTAGCATATATTATAGGGAGCCTGTCATATTTTAGGCATATTTTTTTGTTTAAATGTTGTGGATTTTTGGTATTTGAGTGGGTGACTAGGGATGTAGTTTTTGGTGGCTGGGGAAGTGTAGTTGTAGAGAAGGAGTTGGTGGGAAGTTGCTGCAAGTGTGCAGTGAGACTGTTGAGGTGTGTCTATGGTGTGGCCCTGGTATGAAGTTAAGTGAGCAAAAAATGTGAGGGTAAGAAGTGAGATCACGTTAATTAATAGCATGACTGTGTCAGACTAGATGAGTGGTAAGTCAACAGTGGGTGTTGAATTGGGGAGAAGTTTGAGTGTTTGCCCTGACTGGTCTCAAGTGGTGGGAGTGGTTGAAGGTTATGATAAATGTAGATGTTGTGGGGGCGGGTGAGATTTGGGGACAGGGAGAGGTGCAAACTGAACCCTTTCATAGCATGGGTGAACAGAGTGGGGTCTAAACCCCCAAGCAAAGTTATACAATAGATAGACAGACAGATAGATGGATAGATTAGATAGATAGATAGATAGATAGATAGATAGATAGATAGATAGATAGATAGATAGATAGATATAGATAGGTATAGATATATAGATATATAGATATAGGTATAGATAAAGAGAGAGAGAGAAAGAAAAGTGTTTACTATCACAGTCCTAAAGCTCAGTTTGAAAACCATAATCCCAAATCCATAATATCAAAAGATTAAAATGTTGAAGACCACAATATTGAATTCCTGAACCTGTGCACTCCCCACAGCACCCATATTAACTGTTTTTCCAATAGTGACACTGGTATGGGAATTCAGTATTCAAGATTTTTAGATATTGTTGACTTCAGCATTTTGATCTTTCTATATTATGAATTCAGGATTATGGGTTTCAAGCATGTGGGCTTCAAAATTGTGATATATATATATATATATATATATATATATATATATATATATATATATATATATATATATATATATACACAGATGTAGAGAGAGAGAGAGAGATAAAATGTATATATTTATATCTATATATTATATATATAAATCTTTCTTTATAGATCTAGATAGATAGACATATCTATGTATCTATATACTATATATAATATATATATATATATATATATATATATATATATATATATATATACAACTACAATGATGAGCTCCAGGTCATGTCACCTGAAATGAGCAAAGTGCTTATTAATATTGCTTCATGTGTGAGTGTGGAATGTGCTGATAAAAAAAATCAACAAACTATTTATATCATTTACTTTGAATTTTTCTGGGTATCCAGGATGAGCTGATGCTATTATTTGTAATAATTCTGGGAAAAATATGATTCTATATCTGTCTATATCTAAAAATCTGTTTTCTATATGTGGCAAATTACCTTACTGGAAGTAGTTACAAAACTTGTTCAGGATATTTTACTAACCATGCATGAGTAACTCAATCTGCTTCTACTAAGTCACTGTGGGTATGTGGTTTGAAATCTTCATACGGAGTTTAAGGACCACATTTCAACACCTTTTTGTGCAAAAGTGCATACTGCTACCTCAGAAGTTCCAAATACATTTAAGCTTCCCTCATATTCTACATAGGAACAATACTACACAAGTGATCATGGGGAGCATAAACATTCACCTCATAAATGAAGGTGTTGTACATGATAATCCAAGGACCAAACTTCACAACAAAGTTCTATTATACAGAAATGCTAAGCACATTGCCCTTTTGGTGCAGATCTATTAAGGTCTCACCATTTGGTTCTCCAGGGAAGATTGAAAAATATTACCTTTGCAATCAATGTTAAGCTTATACCTAACTGACATTTTACTTCTGAGAACAGATCAGAGGGGATTGTACATTTCTTTCTTTCTTTCTTTCTTTCTTTCTTTCTTTCTTTCTTTCTTTCTTTCTTTCTTTCTTTTCCTTGTCCTTCATTTACATCCCCTGGGAGGTCCCTTTTCACTTTGCAGATACAGGAAGATAATTACTTTTCAAATTATGTTGCAAATGAGTTAATGTGCATGACCTTGCAGTAGACGTGTACATTTTGAGGTATGTTTGCTGGGTAGATGTTTATTCTTGTTTTGGCTGAGAAAAAGTTGATGGAGGTGAAATGGTGTTTTCTGTGTTGGGCTAGATCAATAACGTGAAAGATCTTATTTTCTGTTGTCTACAGTTAAAGACATTCTGTTTAGGGAGACATTGGTTCTTAGAATTAGGGCATATTCTAATCTGGGAATTAAGACATTTATTGCAATGGCTTGACATACTTCATGAATGTCTGCCATCTTAATTTTTTGGTAGATCTTGAGGATTATTTTTTTAACGTGGCAGTGAAAAGAAAGTGAATCAGTAAGTAAAATACCAGGTATTTTGTTCTTTAGAGGCAAGGAAGGTCCCTTGGTAAATTATGAACAGGGAGAATACCAGCAGGCTAAGAGGGATCCACAGGGGACTCTAGATGAAGTGTGCCTTGAAAGTGTGGGAAGTTATGTGTTGAGATACAACAGGCTGTATTGGATTAATAATTTTAAAACCATTGTGGTACTTCTGGAAAGAAACCATTATCAAATAATTTGTCCAATAGAAGTTTGTTGTCAATCATTTCAAAATCGTTTTACAGTCTAGAAAAATGCTCTGATTATAATTATTTTATTAATATTAGAGAACATTTCTGAAATGATAGGACAATGAGGGCTGATAAAACCAAAAAAACAACCAAATATTGCAAAAAACGAGGTCCTTGTCAGCAGAAAACAACTCCAATAATGTCCTTAACGCAGTTTATTAATAAAAAACAACAAAGCGTTTTCACCACAGCGTTCTGTGGCTTCATCAGAGAAAATGTAATCACAGAGAAATACACTCCATACATATCAGGAAATTCAGGAAGTGACATCTTCCAATTTCCTGAAGAACATTCAAATTACATATTATACTCAAGTGCAAATGCGCCTCTGCGCCTATGTTCTGCAAACCATAAAAAGTATAAAAATATATAAAAAAGTGTAAAAAAAGAATACATGTATGTACAAAGAACCAGCTACCCTAGATAAAAATATACACCTGCAGTTAAAAAGTACTACACTCATCTATGAAATGTTAATACAATTAGTTTGTATATAAAAAATTATTATTAAAACATATGAGCTTACGAACCATCATAACTCAAGTTGGTTCAAGCCTTACAAATACAACAATACTTATTTTCTACAAATAAAAATAAATATCGTGTATGTAGTCCAACAACACACCTCTATGCCTACAAGTAAAGTCATCAGCTACACAAATTCTATATGCACGTTGCAACAAGTATGACCTCCAATAAAGGGGTGCCTATATTGCCCCAATAACCTATCTAAGATAACTTCTTAGTTTCAACACGGGGGCAATATTACAGTTGTTATTCAAGCCAGGATGCCTAAATGCGTCCAGACGTAACTGCCATTCTAGTTCTCGATTCTCCAAGATTAATGAAAAAGGGCCACCCCTAATCTTCAATGGTACTTGATCGATAGCCATGAACTGAAAACTATGGCCTGGATTCAAGCCTATGTGTTTTGCCAATGCGTTGTCATTCTTGCCATTCTTAATGGCATACATATGTTCATACATTCGGTCTCGGACCCTACGGTCCGTTTTTCCGATGTAGAACGCTTGGCAACAGTCACACATGGCTATGTATATGATGGATTTACTCTCACAATTTAGAGGGAAACGAATGTGGTATTTTTTATCGCTGACCATAAATGTTTCACCTGTTCTGACCATATTACAAAATGAGGGCTATCTGACCACTGCACTTAGGACAGAGGCCATACTACCTATCTCTAAGGAGATTGTATTTTTACATGTAATTTATCAACTGTTTGAAAATCATTTTTTTCTAATCTTTTAGCTAGAAGACAGAAGTTGGCTATAGTTTGGTAGTCTGCAGATGATTTTGGGTTTGGAACTTTAAGGAGTAGGACTGTTACACTATGTTTACAACTAGGTGATAAGTATCTTATAGTCAATGTTAGACTGAAAATGCAGGTCATAGGTTTACTTAGAAGTGTGTCTCCTTTTTATAGTATATTTGGATGACATTATTTTAAAAATTGGTTGAATTTATAGCAGACTGCTAACAGAAGTTTTTTCAATATTTTTGTGGCTTTGAGTATTGAAATAAAATGAATGGCAATCTATAATTTTATGAAGAGTGTGTTATGCCCATGCACTGGCCCAGTAATCAAGGAGGATCAATCCTCACTACTAGCACCAATGAGGGGTGTCCACATTGGGAAGGATTACAAATGCACACACAGTAAAGTACAATTTCCCTTAAGCGCACACAGAGATCACAGTCAGTCTAGGGCTGTTTTCTCCCTTTATCTCCAAATCCTCAGTAAGACTCCCCACTGGCACAGCTATAGAGTGGATTCTTTGGCCAGGGTTCCAAACCAAGTCCTTCCAGCACTCCCTCTGTCCAGCTAGTGCTTTGTGTCCCTGCCCAAGTAGATGACACACACACACACACGCACACACACACACACACACACACACACACACACACACACACACACACACACACACACACACACACACACACACACACACACATATTGAGATATGATTTATATATAACCACACAGACACTCCTGGGGAAGGCTGGCACAGGTTCACTAACTTTTCCCTTTCTGTCCAGGCTATAAGGTAGTAATCCACTGCCACCAGAACCCCTATTTATCAGCTACCAATAAGCAATATTAGTATAAAATTTGTAAGTGTGACCAGAACATTTAAGGCTTATTGGAGTGGATTTATAGAGCATCAATATATACATGCAATGTATTTTAGAGCTTAAATTATCTCTACACAAAACAGCCACAGTTAAAAGGTTTAAAACTATTTAATAATAAATAATACAACACAAGACAAATCTCTTCAATTCAACACAGTGCTAGTCAAGAGTTCAGAGATCACAAGAAAATTATTAAAATAATACTGTAGAATAGTTTGACATAAATATAGAAAACAGCTAGACTAAACTTACTATTTTCTATCTATTTCTAAGAGAGACACTAACGTCTAAGTACCTACTTACATATGGAGCAAAGGCAGAGTACTGGTGAGTGGATGTTCTTCAGACCAAATCCGAAATGCTCTGATTCTCTCTTTCTGAGAAAGTCTTAAATTGATAATACACCACTGCTGACTCATTTTACATTACATCATTCTTGACACTTCTTTGGTTTCCAGGCTAACAGAAACTCTAAATTTACATTTCTTAGCTTTCTTAGTAATCTTGCACCTGGCCAGGAAACCGCAACAATAAAATGCATTATGCATTGTAAAATCTAGCAATTAACTCTTATCCTAAGACAATTGAAATAATTCCTTTAGCCAGACATTCTGTCTCCGAGCTTTGAGATCAAACAGTCATAAAATGGTTTACTTTATCATCTTTCTTTCAGCAGAGTGCACTGTGGTTACATTTTTGAAGTTCAACGTTTAACACAGTTTTCTTTACATTTGTGAAATAGATTTTATTAATATTTACAATGTGTTACAAATATCTACAAAATTCTATCTAGCTGGGCAGGCAGCTTTTCAGTTTTTCACATTTCTTCCCCCCCGAGAACCCAATCTATTTTTTCAAGTGTCCCTTGAGAAATGTTACGATAGAGGGTTAGGTCTATCTGAGTATACCTTACCCCATTCCCAGTCTTGAGAGTCCATCTGCATTGACATTGTTAATCCCACTGCAGTGCTGCACTGACATATCATATGCTTGCAACACTAGGCTCCATCTTAGCAACTTTGCATTTTGCTGGCTGGCACGGTGTAACCATGTTAGGAGATTGTGATCTGTAACTACAGTGAATTTTTTTCCATACAGATAAGGCTGAAGTTTTTCAGCACCTACCTTCAGGCTAGACATTCCTTTTCTACAGCTGCATAGCATTCCTCCCTGGGTTGAAGCCTATGACTGAGATAAACCACTGGGTGCTCTTCTACCTCTAAAGAAAGCTGGCTAAGTACAGCCCTCACCTCATGGTTCAAATCATCTACCTGCACAACAAATTATTTGCTGTAATCTGGACTGGCTAACACAGGGGGTCCTCCCAAAGCTTCTTTAAGCTTCTGGAATGCCTGCTCACACTACCTTATCCGGCCTGTTTTTCCTTGTCAGGTCTGTGAGGGGAGCAGCTATGGTACTATAATTGGGGAAAACTTTCTTTAGGACCCTGCTGTCCCTAAAAATGCCCTCACCTGCTTTTTGGTAACAGGTGCAGGCCATGCCTGAATGGTTTCCACTTCAGCAGTTTCTGGCCTGATCTTGCCATGCCCCACTCTATGCCTCAGGTAGGAGACCTCTGCCATACCCACCTGATATTTGCTCGGCTTAATTGTCAACTCTGCCCTCTGTAGTCTGCCCAGCACCTCCCTGACATGTTGAAGGTGCTCTTGCCAGGAATGCCTGTAGATGAAAATATCCTCTAGGTAAGCAAGGTTAACCTTGCTTACCTAGAAGATATTATCATCTAGGTAAGCAAGGTTAACCTTGCTTACCTAGATGATAATATCCTCTAGGTAAGCAAGGTTAACCCCTCTTACTCCTGCTAGGATATGACGTACCAGCTTCTGGAGAGTTGTTAGGGTATTTCTCATTCCATAGGGCATCTTTGTGAACTCATACAAGCCAAAAGGAGTCACAACGGCTAACCTCTCTCTAGCACTGGGAGTCAAGGGCACCTGCCAGTAACCCTAGGTAAGATCATTGATGGTAAGATACTTAGACCCACCCAGCTGCTCTAGGGCCTCATCTGTCCTAGGAATGGGGTAAGCATCTGACTCTGTGTGACTATTTAATTTCCTGTAGTCCACACATAACCTGGTGCCACCATCCTTCTTTGGCAACAGCACCACTGGAGAGGCCCAGGGACTCTTGTACTCTTGAAGTACCCCTAGTTCCAACATCTCTTGTATCTCCTCACTCAGAGGCTGTTTGACTCTCTCTCAGACACCCTATAAAGGGACTGCCTAATAGGCCTTTGGGGTCCTGTATCCACCTGGTGCTGCACCAGGTGGGTGCACCCTGGTTTCCCAGTGAACATGTCCCCAAACTCCTGTAACACTGCTCGGATTTCTCAAACCTGGATAGGAGATAGTTGTGAGTAGATTGCTACCCATTCCATGGAGGTGTCAGTCTGAGCCTCACAGAGGAGATCAGTCACCAGATTTTCCTCAGAATCCTCCTGCAATCCACTGCAAATTCCCAGCACAAGGGACTCCCTACATGGTAAGGTTTCATCATGTTAACATGGTACAGTTTGTGCCCTTGTCTCCTGCCTAGCAGTTCGACCATGTAGTTAACATCATTTACCTTTCTTACCACCTTCTAGGGTACCTCCCAAGTTGCCTGCAGCTTGCTCTGTCTGACAGGAATGAGAACCATTACCTGCTGCCCTACAGCATACTCTCTAGCCCGAGCATTCCTGTCATACTAGACCTTTTTCTGCTGTTAGGCTTCTGCCACGTTCTCCTGAGCCAAGCCCATGAGTTCCCTGAGACTTGTCCTGAGGTTTAGGACATATGCCACAACATAGTCCTTGTCAGATTCACACTCACCTTCCCACTCATCATGAATTAAATCTAGAGGTTCCCTCACCCTATGCCCATCCAGCAACTCAAAGGGTGAAAAACCGTTGGATTCCTGGGGAACCTCTCTGTAAGTAAGCAACAGATGGGGCAAATATTTGTCACACTCCCTCTTAAACTGGTTTGCAAATGCCCATAGCATAGACTTGATTGTAGAGTTTAAACTCTCAACAAGACCATTAGTCTGGGGATGATAAAGGGTGATCTTTAGATCCTTCACCCCACAGTATTTCCACAGACAAGCCAGCAGGTCTTACATGAAATTGGCACCTCTGTCTGTCAGTATTTCTTTTGGGAAACTACCCTGCTGAAAATCTCTAACAAAGCATTTACCACATTTTCTGCTTCAATGGAGGACAAAGCTACTGCCTTGGGGTATTTTGTAGCATAATCTACTACCACTAAGATATTATTTTTCCCTGTGGAACTTGGGGTACTCATAGGCCCCACAATATCCATAACTACCCTCTGAAATGGCTCCTCAATAACAGGCAAAGGCATCAAAGGAGCTTTCACCTTGTCTCCTTCCTTGCCTACTTTTTGGCACTGCTGACAGGTCCTGCAGTACCCCGTTACATCTCTGGAAATTCCAGGCCAATAGAAGTTCTGCATAATATGTGTCTTTGTATGTTTTATGCCCATATGACCTGCTAAGGGAATATCATGGGCTATGGCTAGAAGCACCAGATGGTAGGCTCTAGGCACTACCAATGGCTGTATTCTCTCAGCTTCTAGCCCTCCCTCAGGGTTCCACTCTCTCTACAATAACCCTTTGTCCCAGTATACAGATTACCCTTTCCCTTGAGAATTAGGTGCCTCACTAGCTACCTGCCTCAGGCCCTGTAATGTATGGTCTGAGAGCTGATCCTGTCTCAACTCTCTCTTTGTAACCCTTCCCAGCTCCCCTTCCACAGGAAGTTTGGCATCTCTGACAGTGGTGCCTCACTGTCACCCTGGGTACTACTACTCACCTCTATCATTGCAGTCACTCTGTCCAAGAGAACATCAGTACCCAAAAGCAGCTGTGGCTCACCTTCAGTCTCACTGCTACAGAGTAGCTCCCTCCCTGAAGTAACCACCTCACCAGTTCTGGTTGCAAGTATGTGGTCTGTCTGGGTCTCTCCCAGGCTAACAGACCCATATGCTTGTCTTGAAGCTTGACTGCGTGTAACTTCATTAACACATGGTATTGTCTTATCCAAATGGGCAGCCACAGTGGTGCAGCAGTTAGCATTGCTGCCTCACAGCAAGAGGTTCTCCAGTTCGATTCACGGTTGGGGTGCCTTCTGTGTGGAGTCTGCATGTCCTCCCTGTGGTCACATGGGTTTCCTCTGGATGCTCCGGTTTCCTCCCACATTCCAAAGACATACAGTAGGTGGATTGGACACTCCAAATTGGCCGTAGGTGTGAATGTGTGCCTTCTGTAGAAGATTGGGTGCTGGGCTGGCAACTCAACACCGTAAAACTTCACTGCCAATCATGAGCGGACAGATGATCCACTGTGGTGACCTAACCGGGAAAAGCCGAAAGAAGAAAAAGACTGCCTCATACAAATCTTTACCTATCAGGACATCTGCAGAATGATATTTTGGGAACTTTGTTGTCTCAAGACAACCTACTATTGTCATTTTGTTTTTTCCACTTAGTGGCTCTCTCACTTTTTATTCCCCACCTTGCCTCCATGGACATCTGTATGCCACATGACCCCACTGGCGCCATTCAAAACAATTAACCCTAGGTCCTGGACATGTGCCTGGACTAATGGATTTCCCTGCTACTGGCAGATTTTGTTGGGGCAGTCTGGGTTGCCCGCCATGGGTTTCTTTAGACCCATGAGAAGTATTGGGATCCATTTTCTGTGCAGGGATCTCCTGCTTGCTAGGTATAGCTTTCCCTTTTTCCCCAATTGATCTGAAGTAGCACATTGTCTATCAGCTAACCAGATCCTCATGTCATCAGGCAAAGGGCTAAGGGATTGTTCCCTCACCAAAACGTCTGCCAGCCCTTCAAAAGTGGTAACCTGACATCCACTCAACCACCTATGAAAATAAGTTCTCGGTGTAGCAACATATTCACACACCCTTTCATCTGCCTTGCATCTATGCTCGAAAAACATTTTCCTCTAAGTTTCAGGTGTTAGCTTAAAAAATTCTAACAGCCAATACTTAGCAGTATAATCAAAAAATTCACAAACAGAAAGTTTAGACAACATAGTTACAGCTTTACCATGGAGTAAGGGGGTCAGGAACTGTACCCAGAGCCTTTGGTTAACATCATATTGTTTACATACCCTCTTAAACATATGAATGAAACTACCAAAATTATCCCCCTCTGTAAACTGCGGAAGAAATTTGTTGACCTTTTGTGCTTCTGGGGTCCGGTTACTCCCTTCCCCTTTGCATCCATATCTTTGGCAAAGAGTCAGCATCTCCTTTTCATGCTGCCCTACCTGTCCTTCTACTTAGATTCCAGGCATAGCGGTTTCTCATTCTCCTTAGCCTGTAAATGTCTTAGTCTCTCTGCTACTTCGGTTTCCAAATGCCGGCTTCCAACTCAAGTCTCTTTAGCTCCAAATGGATTTTTAAGTCCTCTGCAAAAAGGTTGAGCTGTCCATTTTCTGAGTGTTGTACACCTCCACGGCCAGTCTGATTGTCCTCCTGATTGCTGTTTTCTGATGCAGCTGTGACCAAAGCTGCAATCATGCCTGACTTAGTCAGGTTTCCATGCACCAGTCCCTTAGCCTGGCACATCTCAGCTCACTGGCTCATTGTCAGCTTGCCATACTCCTCTGCTAACATGCTTGCCTGCTCTCCATGACTATCTAAGCTAACAACAGAAATAAAACAATTGTGATCTGAACTCTGAATATTCACTGCGTGGCTGATTTGGAGTACAAAAACACCTTCAGTGATCACTGTACACAAGCTACAGGAATTCACTATCCACACCACTACAAGCCAATTGTCAGCCAATTAATATGTGGTGTGGATATCCCACCACTGACAACCAATTAATACTTGATGTGAATTTCCCACCACTGCCAAACAATTAATATGTGATGCCCATGCACAGGTACAATAATCAAGGAGCCTCAATCCTCACCACTAACACCAGTGAGGAGCAACCACATTGTGAAGGATAACAAATACATACACAATAAAGTACAATTTTTCTTAAGACCACACAGAGATCACAGTCAGTCTGGGGCTGGATTCTCCCTTTTTCTCCAGTTCCTGAGTAAGACTCCTCACTGGCACAGCTATAGAGTGGAGTCCTTAGCTAGGGTTCCAAGCCAAATCCTCCTAGCACTCCCTCTGTCCAACTAGTGCTTCTTGTTCCTGCCCAAATAGCTCACACACACACACACACACACACACACACACACACACACACACACACACACACACACACACACACACACACACACACACACACACGCACTTTGAGATATGATTTATATACAACCACACAGACACTCCTGGGGAAGGCTGGCACAGATTCACTAGCTGTGCCCCTTCTGTCCAGGCTATAAGGTAGTAATCCACTGTCACCAGAATCCCTACTTATCAGCTAACAATAAGGCCCTTCCCAAGGGGTGTCTGATTTTACTGTGCAATATTATTATCCAATTAGTAAGTGTGACCAGAACTTTTAAAATGTATTGTTTTAGCTTTGTACAGTATCACTATATACATGCAATGTACTCTAGAGCTTAAATTATCTCTACACAAAACAGCCACAGTTGAAAGGTTTAAAAATATTTAATAATAAATAATAAAAACACAAGACAAATCTCCTCAATTCAACACAGTTCCTGTCAAACGTTCAGAGATCACAGGAAAGTGCTTAAACTAATACTGTAGAATAATCTGACATAAATATAGAAAACAGCTAGTCTAAACTTACTATTTTCTATCTATTTCTAAGAGAGACACTAAAGTCTAAGATCCTACTTGCATACAGAGCAAAGGCAGAGTACTGGTGAGTGGATGTTCTTCAGACCAAATCCAAAATGCTCTGATTCTCTCTCTCTAAGAAAGTCTTAAATTGATAATACATACTTTTTTGGAGAAGGCTCCCCTGCACCCTAGTGGCAGGAGTGTGCAGTTATAACTTGTCTGGTTGAAGACTGCTGGAACAAGGCTCAGTTTTTAGCTTATTATTGGTTAATTTGTTTAAATCAGTTTGCTCATTTGTTACTATTATATTAAAAAATACACTTTATGCATTGCTCTTAGCTAGGGTTAAACTATTCCAGGTACCATAAAGTCTGCTCTTCAAAATGTCCCTTAGAACTAGCCAGTTTTTCAGTTTTAGCACTTAAATCTGTTTCTTGAGCTCAGCACTTGTTCAGAACTCATTGTAAGCATTAATAATCTACAAATTACTAGCACACTCAACTTTCCTCACTTGTCTAGAGGAAAACAGTTTTTAGTACTTAATAAATAAGCACCTATCCAGCCATGTCTAAGGTTAAGCTCCCAGTGTTTTCTCCTGTCTACCTGATGAATCTGGGCATCTTAGGGCAATGCAGCAATGTCCTCATGTACACAGACAACCCTCTCTTCCTACCACCCATCACTACAACCTGTGAGAGATGCACTTATATAGCCAAACTAGAAGCAAAGTTCTCTTCACCCAAGACTGGACTAGACAGTCAAGAGGAGAAGGTAAAAACTTGCACCACACCACACTCATTGCATAGCCCCTCAAAACCTACATCACCAAAACACACACCAAGCAACACAAAACACACACCTACATTCACAGAGGCTCTCATTAAAACTGCTCATGCAACAGAGACCTCCAAAGCAGAAATGCAAGCAACCTCCACCTCCCCAACACAACCTAAATGACACATAGCCCACAAACTCAGTGTGCCACTCAAACACAGCCCATAAGGCATAACAACATACCCAACACTCTAGTCATAGGTGACTCTATAGTCAGGCACACTGATGTTCCACTCACCAGGCTAAACAAGGAGAAAGTTACTGTCAACTGCCTGTTAGGTGCCAGGATCCACCACATATGGTCACTCCACAACAAGTACAAATATGACTCTATCATTGTCCTGGACTACATAAAAAGAGACATGGAGGGGCTCTCCGATCTTGTAGCCCAGGCAGGTTGGACCCTAGCCCTGAGTAGCATCCTGCTATCACCCAGAATAATACCACAGTACAAGGACAAAATGATTGACTTCAACAATTGGCTAAGCTTCTGGTGTCATTCTAAGTGGATCCAGTATCTGTCTGCCTAGGATGACACAACCGACAGACCACAATGCTTTGCCAGAGATGGCCTGCACCTGTCACCCTTGGGATGCCAGATACTGGCTAAGGCTCTTGCCACCCCTATAGTGCCTTTTTTTAGGCAAGGTTCAAATGACAAATTCACCACCATAACAGGTACAAGCAAGCAAAATATGAGGGTAATGCTACTCAATGCTAGAAGTCTAAACCTCAAAATGCATTCACTCGAGGCACTCCTTAAAATGGAGAACATTGACATCTGTGCAGTGACAGAGACCTGGTTCAAGGCTCCAGAGGGCTCCCCTGCATTACCAGGCTATAATTCATAACACACCTTTCGGTCACCTAACCTAATCTGAAACACTAAAGGCGGAGGCGTGTCCATATTAATTAAGGATATCCACACCTCCAGGCTGGTTGCTCAGAATAATGCATCCGAGATTATCCAAGTGCAACTAACTCTGGGCAAGACGGCAATCCAAACTGTAAATTGCTACAGATCCCCCACCATGCCCCAGGATTCCCACTCCTCATTTCTTGATACGCTGGAAAATATTAGGGTACAACCCAACATCCTAATAATGGGCGATTTCAACTACCCCTTCATTAACTGGGAAAACTACTCATGTACCAACTCTTTTGCTCAACGTTTTCTGGAATTCATAAATTCCAACACATTGGATCAACTAATCGACACCCCCACCAGGGGCAGCAATATCATAGACCTGGTCATTATCAACATGGGGGACCGGTGTTCCACACAACAGGTCAATTCCTTGTTGGTAAGATCTGACCACAAGCTAATCAGCCCTAGACATCTGCATCCCACCCCCAACCCCCATTAGGGAAACCATGGTAAAAAATGTTTCCAAAGCCAACTTCGCACTTCTTAAGACAAAAGTGACAAATTTCACAACACCCATGCAGATGGACAATAGAGGTACAACTGCTGAATCCTACACAAATGCACTTTAAAAGCATTTACATGAATGCATGGATCATGCCATCCCTAACAGAACCAAGATACTATCCTCCAAAAAAGGACACCAATCTGGTGGTCCCCTGCCATAAACAAACTGTACAACAGAAGAAAGAAACTGTTGCAAAAAAGAGCAAAATCCCATGATCGGAGGAACTCCCTGGTCAGCCTCAATAAGAAGCTGAGATCCCTCATAAAATCCTCCAAAGCTAGTTACGAAAACAAAATTGCCACTGATTCTAAAGACAACCACAAAGCATTCTATAGCTATGTCAAGAATCTGAATGGCGACACTCAGATCTGATCTGAGTTACAGCACAATGGCACTAAATATACAGATCCAACTGATATTGCCAACATCCTGGAAGATATGTCCAGTGCTAACTTTACCCCACTCTCACCCCCTAAAGGGCTCATGTCTATACCTGAAGGATGCAAAGTTCCTGCAATCACAGCTGCACAGGTAAAAAACACACTCTCCAAAGCCAAGAACACAGCATCCATGGGACCTGACAGCATCCCAGGCTGTGTTTTACATGAACTACAGAATGAACCAGTACACCACCTAAGCACCATGTTCAATCACAGCCTCACCTCAAGCTTTGTACCCACTGAATGAAGTACAGCGACGGTTATCCCACTCCACAAAGGGGGAGCCACCACAGACCCTGTGAACTACTGCCCCATTAGCCTAATTGGCCTGGTTTGCAAGGTCATGGAACCTATCATCATGGAACTTATAAACAAAGACATTGGTAATCTCCAAACTCTGGACTCCACCCAGTTTGGGTTTGTAAAAGTCAAATCATGTCTCCTAAACCTGATTGATTTCTTTGAAGCAGTCACCAAAGCCGTAGATGAGGGTAAATTGGTTCACACAGCCTAACTAGATATCACCAAGGTTTTTGACGCCATCCCCCACTCTGGAATTATAGATAAACTCACTAAACTAGGTATAAATCCCTATGTCACAAGATGGGCTGCCAACTGGCTCACTGACAGAACCCACACTGAGAAAGTAGCAGACTCCAAATCCAACTTCAGACCAGTGACAAGTGAAGTACCACAGGGTTCAGTCCTGGGTCTTCTCCTGTTTGGTATCTGCTTGCATACAAAGCTATGTCAAACCCAGAGCTGTTGGGCATGCTCCACTTAAAGAAATCCCAATCCCTCCGAGTTACATGCTTTGGGGACATAAACCTTGTCACCACAATAAACAGAACATGCTGGTGGGATAGATTCCTGTCCCAGAGACTGCCTATACTCTGGAACAAACTACCTATCTATATCAAACAAAGCTCCTTATAAGCACTCTTCAGGAAAAATCTTGATGACTGGGTGGGGAATAGGAAATTCACCCCTGGGATCATCTCTGTTGTTCTGTTCGACAGAGCACAGGAAAATAATTTTACTGGCGAAAGCCAGGGTAAATTTTTGGCTAGGCTTGTATAGGCCCTAGGACTTATACAATAGCCATGTACCTACCAATGAACCTATGAACTGCTGACTCATTTTAGATTACATCTTTTTTGACACTTCTCTGGTTTTCAGGCTAACAGAAACTCTAAATTTACATTTCTTAGTTTTCTTAGTAACAGATCCAAAAACAAACGAAACAGAGTCCAAACTGGCCGTAATCTTTTATTATAAAACTCAAGTGCTGTCAGGTTAAAAAAACCATCATCAGACAAACTTCACATAATCATGACAGTCTTTAAATACTAAAACAATTTACAAATGAAACAGAGTCCAAACTGGCCGTAAATTAATAAAACATTACGGCCAGTTTGGACTCTGTTTCATTTGTAAATTGTTTTAGTATTTAAAGAATGTCATGGTTACGTAAAGTTTGTCTGATGAATGTTTTTTTTAACCTGAAAGTGCTTATGTTTTATAATAAAAAGATTACTGCCAGTTTCAGACTCTGGTTTGTTTATAAATTGTTTTAGTATTTAAAGGCTGTCATGGTTATGTGAAGTTTGTCTGATGAAAGTTTTTTTAACCTGAAAGTGCTTACGTTTTACAATAAAAGATTATGGCCAGCTTGGACTTTGTTTCATTTGTTTTTGGATCTATTCTTAGAAGAGGTTCAAGAGGAGTCCTTAAGGGAAGTTAAGAGGCTTGTGTTTTGCTAGTTTTCTAAGTAAGCTTGCACCTAGTCAGGAAACCACAACAATAAAAAACATTATACATGTAAAATCTAGCAATTAATTCTTTTCCTAAGACAATAGAAAGAATCCTTCATCCAGCCATTCTGTCTCTTAACTTTGAGATCAAATAGTCATATAATGCTTTACTTTATCGGCTTTCTTCCAACAGTCTGCACTGTGGTTACATTTTTGAAGTTCAACATTTAACACAGTTTTCTTTACATTTGTGAAACAGCCTGTGGATGTTATTAATATTTACAATAACATAGAATTATCTACAACATTCTATATAGCTGGGCTGGCAACCTTTCAATTTTTCACAGAGAGGTCACTGACATTCCCAGATTATGATTTTGGAACAAGAATTAGAAATGCTAAGAGAAGATGAATGTTTATGGTTATTTGATTTTAGCAATTCAGGAAAAAGAAAGGAGGCTGGCTGTGATTTAGGAATGAGTTTGAAGAGATGAATTTGATGGAGCTTTACTTTTTTTCATTGTTGCTCAAATGTAATAGTTGTCTAATGAAATTGGTTTTGTCTTTATTAATTAGACTTTGTGTGTTTCTCTTTAAGCTCTTCATAGTATTGGTTATTGTCCAAATTACGAGAGTTTCTTTTTTACTCTGCTAATATTTTGTATCAACTTTTGATCATGGAATGCAGTATGGAAGTTATTCAGGGAAAACAGAAATAATTAAGAGTATTTTTAGATAAATGACTATGTTTGTTTTTAATAGAAAAAAAAAAACAAGTTATAAAGCCAGACAGAACAGGCTCCATAGAGTTCTATATCTAAGACTAGTCCATTATCTATAGCTCTAGTTTTAGAAGACGTCTGAATTTGTTTGGAAAGGAGTATGTAGTTTGGATTGAAGGAGGTGCTTTCTGAGTTTTTAATTAAAAGTTAGAAAGAAAAAGGGTTATAGTTTTTTATGTAATTAGCTAAAATTAGAAGCTCTCATACTTTATAAGGAATATCAATGGCAAATACATTTAGTGCAGATGATTTGTTGGTAAGTGGGTTTAAAGCTAACACTTTAATTTAGCAGATAGGTGAGGTTGTAGGTGTTAACAATATGTGAGAATTGGGGAAAGAAAAAAAGGGATTTAGTCTGGATTAATGTCAACACAAGAAATTGGTTTGTTGCTTCCTGTTTTATTCAGACTTGATCAAAGAGCAGTTTCAAAAATTGATATGTTAGATAGAGTTGGATTGTAGACTGTAGCTGAGAATATTTTAATGTTCACATAGACATATTTGGATTAAAATCCATGTGGAATTGTGAGGAGCGTAACTATTAGGGACTACTAGCACATGCCTGAAAAAGGATTACAAGAACTATTAAGTGTGTTACTTAAAGGTGTATATGGAATAAATATTAAATATGCTTTTTATCAATTTACTACAATTTCTGTTTTTGCCTTATTAGGTATACAGCAACTGTCATTAATGAGCTTAAGCATCACTTCACACAATAAGTGCTTGTTGGTGGCATGCAATCTTAAGGATAAAAAGCAAAGACATGTTACATTTCACAATATTTCAGGACCAAGATGCAGCTGATTGTAATTAGACATCTAGAGCTATTCATTTATCAATAGATTATAGTGTAGATTTTCCATCATGTAAGAAAGATAGACCTTTAAGCAATAAGCTGGCAAAAAGTTACCACGCACACAATGCAAAAGAGAGGCCACTTGATTAAGCCTATTTGCCATTTTTATTAAACACAATTTATTAAGACCCATAAAAAATTTCACATTGTGAATATTATGTGTATTATATATATGATAAAGGGGCACAGTGGCAATATGCTTAGTCTTTCTACCTTACAGAGCTTGGTTCTGGAGATAGGTCTGTAGGTTACCTTGTGCAGCCATGTTCAGTTTGGAGGGTGAGCAATAGGAAGCACTGGAAAAGGATGACAATACTTTTTATGTGTATCTACTTAAAAGTGTATATGGCTAGGCATCTTGTGGTTCCAGTGTTAAAACATGATTTTTGTGTTGTCCCCCATGCAGCTTTGGTCTTTTCTGAACACTGTCTGATTCATTTGCTTCCTATCTATAATGGCAAGTTAAAATCTGTTAAAGCTGTGATCAATACAGTGAGAAGGTGGACTATTGAGGCAAACTGAAGCTGCAAGCTTGCTTTGATTGTACAGATTGGAGTGCCTTTGAAGATTCTTCTGCTAACTTGCATGAACTGGCAGACATAGTAACATCTTATGTCAGTTTCCATGAAGATATCTGTTGCTCCTGTAAGACCTGGTTAAAATTTAACAACAGCAAACCCTAGCTTACTGCTAAATGTAAGCAGCTTCATCGATCCAAGGAAGATGCCTATAGAAGTGGGGATAGAACACTTTTTAGACAGGCACGGAACACACTGACAAAAGTAATCAAAGTGGCTAAAAAGAACTATTCTGAAAAGCTGAAAAAACAGTTTTTAGCCAATGATCCTGTATCAGTGTGGAAAAGTCTATAAAACATTACAAACTACCAGAAACCACCCCCTACACTGAAGCTAATTACAAGTTGGCTGATGACTTGAATACTTTTTACTGCAGGATTGATAAGCCTGAGGCTAGAAATTACTGTTACCAGCTCTCTCAGTGTACAGACTTATATGACCCTCTCTTCTACACATTCTCAGATTCAGCCTGCATTAAAGGAAAACAATGGGATATTAAATTAAATTGCTCTATCTGCTGTTTCCTTAATTCCCCCTTATGTGCTACTAGCAAAAAAAAAATAACTGCAGCTTAAAAATAAACTCATCTAAACAGTTTTAACCCTGAGCTTCCTAAATCTCCGTACTGTTTCAGCTTCCGTTTTTAAACCAAAAAGAAAAATGTCTACCTGGCTCTCAAATAATGATGTCACATCTGCCACTGCTCCTCAAGTCAATCCCTGGAGGTTTCCACCCCCAAAGTGACGTAAACTCTGCCTTATTTCCATGCTGCATTGAACCTCCTGTGATCCTCCCACATTGTGATGTCATTGCAGCCTTGGCCAGTCCACTATTACCCTAATAAAACTGAGTAGCTGCTGTGGGGAACTTCTTTTCTAGCGTGGTGATTGCTATCGGCTCCATTTTGTGTGAAGGACTTGCTGGAAGCTGGGATTGTCTGTCTTTTCTCGAGCGTTGGAACACTTCAGTTAGTAAGGTAAGTTATAAATCTAATTTTACATGTCCATGTGTCCCTAGCAATGATATGTGTCGTTATAGTATGCTTAAAAGTGTGGTACGCTTTGTTTAATTTGTAGTATTGCCGAGTAGTTTATTATTTCTGTACTTTTAATTTAATTATTAGTGTGCTCGGGTTGTTTTTTTGTGTAATTCGCATCCTTATTCTCGATTCGGAAGCTAGGGGCATGCTAAAAGTAATATTTTATTTGTATTTGTTGTTTGTGTTTGTACGCTGAAACCCACGTTGTCCTTAAGTGCGCGTGAATGGTACAGTATTTGTTATCTTTGGCTTGCTGTATAGCTATCCTAAAGTGGAATCTTAAGCGTTTTTAATTATTTATTTGTGGTGTGTTTGTTTTTCGGCAGCCGTGGACTTTGTTGTACAGTTGGGGTGTTTAACTATATAATATAGTTGAAATGTCTACTCCTAGTGTTTGCTAGCTGCGTTTGACTGCTCTTATTTGCTTCCATGCGCCACGTTTATAAAAAGGTGTGCAAAGGACCTCTGACAAATGACCAGAGCAATACTCTGACCTATGCATCTGAAATGGTTGGTTTTGGTCTCGAACGTTTGCAATGTAAAGTTGCTAGTAATATTTTAAAAATGTCCCTGACTTTTTTTTGGTTTTTTAGAGTTGAGTGGTATGCATTCACGTGTCTAATTGCGCCATCCTGCAACCGCGAATGTGGCTCAGCATCTGAGTGCACTGTGTTTAAAATACGAGAAGTAAGGAGCCAAACTTGTCAGTGGAAAATGCCTGCAATTACCAGCCAAATCTCCGTAGTTGTTGTAAAATACGTAATTTCAAATTCAAATAAATGTTCCTAGGTAAATCAGTTTGTTTGGAATAAAATTCGTTTCTACAAGTGGCATTGCGGTCTTTGGAACATTTATTTGAAATTACGTATTTTACAACAACTACGGAGATTATTTGGCTCGTAATTGCAGGCATTTTCTACTTACTAGTTTGGCTCCTTACTTCTCGTATTTAAATTTGTTGGCGTTAAAAGAAGCAGGAATATGTCGGTACTACAGTTGTAACGTAGGCTGACGAGCCCTAGTCACATGACGGTGTACGGGCCATCTTTTAGCTCCGTACATAATTTTTCACGGTGAGATCATGCAAAAGATATTTCCCGCACCCTTTGAGTGTTGGTCTTTATGGCGAAGTAAAATGGATCCTTTTCAGGAAGAAGTGGCTGTATTTTCTGCAACACATTGGCGGATGAAGCAACTTGTTGGCCTTTATAGTGATAAGGTAACCACAGTACTGTGTGTGTGGAAGTGTGTGCGTGTGAGTGCAAGCAAGGGGGCTAGTGTGTGTGTGTGTGTGTGTGTGTGTGTGTGTGTGTGTGTGTGTGTGTGAGTGCAGGCAAGGGGGCTAGTGTGTGTGTGTGAGTGCAAGCAAGGGGGCTAGTGTGTGTGTGTGTGTGTGTGTGTGAGTGCAAGCAAGGGGGCTAGTGTGTGTGTGTGAGTGCAAGCAAGGGGGCTAGTGTGTGTGTGTGTGTGTGTGAGTGCAAGCAAGGGGGCTAGTGTGTGTGTGTGTGTGAGTGCAAGCAAGGGGGCTAGTGTGTGTGTGTGTGTGTGAGTGCAAGCAAGGGGGCTAGTGTGTGTGTGTGTGAGTGCAAGCAAGGGGGCTAGTGTGTGTGTGTGAGTGCAAGCAAGGGGGCTAGTGTGTGTGTGTGTGTGTGAGTGCAAGCAAGGGACCTAGTGTGTGTGTGTGTGTGTGTGTGAGTGCAAGCAAGGGGAGTGCAAGCAAGGGGGCTAGTGTGTGTGTGTGTGAGTGCAAGCAAGGGGGCTAGTGTGTGTGAGTGCAAGCAAGGGGAGTGCAAGCAAGGGGGCTAGTGTGTGCGTGACTGCAAGCAAGGGGGCTAGTGTGTGTGTGTGAGTGCAAGCAAGGGGGCTAGTGTGTGTGAGTGCAAGCAAGGGGAGTGCAAGCAAGGGGGCTAGTGTGTGTGTGTGAGTGCAAGCAAGGGGGCTAATGTGTGTGTGTGAGTGCCAACAAGGGGGCTAGTGTGTGTGTGTGAGAGTGCAAGCAAGGGGGCTAGTCTGTGTGTGTGTGCCTGCAAGCAAGGGGGCTAGTCTGTGTGTGTGTGACTGCAAGCAAGGGGGGGGGCTAGTGTGTGTGTTTTGAAATGTGGGTTAGAGAACAAGTCGCTGATGTTATATTCAAGTTCTCCGCCAGTCTTTCTCGATTGCATGGATAACAGCAGTGCTGATGTCTATACATTCCTGTACGTAGCTATATAAAATTTTGTTTTACATCAAAATGGCACGAAGGAGAGCTATGCTGGTTGATTTCAAGTTTATTTTTTACCATCGAAACACAATTTTATTGGAACACCAAGTTCATTATGGTGCAACGAGCATTTACTTTATAATATTTCAGCTTCAAGTTGTATTAAAAGTACTGTGGTTTCCTACTGTTTCTGTATTTGGCAGGAATGTCTGTGCTTTTGTAAGGGCAACTTTTGATTACCTGTACTAATGGAAATTTCATATGATGTTGTCTTGGGGGGGGGGGGCACAACAGATGGTATTGTCAGCTCACAGCAATGTGTTCACTTGTTCGATTCTTGGCTGAGGTGCTTTCTGTATGGAGTCTGTGTCCTGCCTGTGGTAGTGTGGCTTTCCTCCAGGTGTTCAGGTTTCCTTCCACATTAAAAGCTATGCAGCAGTAGGTGGATTGGATGGTCCCAATTGGCCATAGTTGTGTGTGTGTGTGTGTGTGTGTGTGTGTTTTTCATGGAAGAACCACTGCAGCAGCGTTAGCCACCTGCCTTTGTAGACCTTTACTCTAGATTTTCACTGTTGCCTGCCTCACCACATGTGCACAAATTGGAAAAATGGGAGATGGCTAGTGTGTGTGTGTGTGTGTGTGTGTGTGTGTGTGAGTGCAAGCAAGGTGGCTAGTGTGTGTGTGTGTGACTGCAAGCAAGGGGGCTAGTGTGTGTGTGTGAGAGACTGCAAGCCAGGGGGGCTACTGTGAGTGACTGCAACCAAGGGGGCTAGTGTGTGTGTCACTGCAAGCAAGGGGGGGCTAGTGTGGTGTTGAAATGTGGGTTAGAGAACAAGTCGCTGACGTTATATTCAAGTTCTTCGCCAGTCTTTCTCGATTGCATGGATAACAGCAGTGCTGATGTCTATACATTCCTGTACGTAGCTATTTAAAATTATGTTTTACATCAAAATGGCACGAAGGAGTGCTGCTATGCTGGTTGATTTCAAGTTTATTTTTTACCATCGAAACACAATTTTATTGGAACACCAAGTTCATTATGGTGCAAAGAGCATTTACTTTATAATATTTCAGCTTCAAGTTGTATTAAAAGTACTGTGGTTTCCTACTGTTTCTGTATTTGGCAGGAATGTCTGTGCTTTTGGAAGGGCTACTTTTGATTACCTAAACTAATGGAAATTTCACATGATGTTGTCTTGGGGGGGGGGGGCACAACAGATGGTATTGTCAGCTCACAGCAATGTGTTCACTTGTTCGATTCTTGGCTGAGGTGCTTTCTGTATGGAGTCTGTGTCCTGCCTGTGGTAGTGTGGCTTAGGTGTTCAGGTTTCCATCCACATTAAAAGCTATGCAGCAGTAGGTGCATTGGATGGTCACAATTGGCCATAGTTGTGTGTGTGTGTGTGTGTGTGTGTGTGTGTTTTTCATGGAAGAACCACAGCAGCAGCGTTAGCCACCTGCCTTTGTAGACCTTTGCTATAGATTGTCACTGTTGCCTGCCTCACCCTTGTGCACAAATTGGAAAAATGGGAGATGGCTTGTGTGTGTGAGTGCAAGCAAGGGGGCTAGTGTGTGTGAGTGCAAGCAAGGGGGCTAGTGTGTGTGTGTGTGTGTGTGAGTGCAAGCAAGGGGGCTAGTGTGTGTGTGTGTGAGTGCAAGCAAGGGGGCTAGTGTGTGTGTGTGTGTGTGTGTGTGTGTGTGAGTGCAAGCAAGGGGGCTAGTGTGTGTGTGTGTGTGTGTGTGTGTGAGTGTGCAAGCAAGGGGGATTGTGTGTGTGTGTGTGGCTGTGTATGCAAGCAAGGGGGAGTGTGTGTGTGTGTGTGAGTGCAAGCAAGGGGGCTAGTGTGTGTGTGTGTGAGTGCAAGCACGGGGGCTAGTGTGTGTGTGTGTGAGTGCAAGCACGGGGGCTAGTGTGTGTGTGTGTGTGAGTGCAAGCACGGGGGCTAGTGTGTGTGTGTGTGTGAGTGCAAGCACGGGGGCTAGTGTGTGTGTGTGTGTGAGTGCAAGCACGGGGGCTAGTGTGTGTGTGTGAGTGCAAGCACGGGGGCTAGTGTGTGTGTGTGAATGCAAGCACGGGGGCTAGTGTGTGTGTGTGTGAGTGCAAGCACGGGGGCTAGTGTGTGTGTGTGAGTGCAAGCACGGGGGCTAGTGTGTGTGTGTGTGAGTGCAAGCACGGGGGCTAGTGTGTGTGTGTGTGAGTGCAAGCACGGGGGCTAGTGTGTGTGTGTGTGTGTGTGAGTGCAAGCACGGGGGCTAGTGTGTGTGTGTGTGAGTGCAAGCAAGGGGGCTAGTGTGTGTGTGTGTGAGTGCAAGCAAGGGGGCAAGTGTGTGTGTGTGAGTGCAAGCAAGGGGGCTAGTGTGTGTGTGTGAGAGTGCAAGCAAGGGGGCTAGTCTGTGTGTGTGTGACTGCAAGCAAGGGGGGGCTAGTGCGTGTGTTGAAATGTGGGTTAGAGAACAAGCCGCTGACGTTATATTCAAGTTCTCCGCCAGTCTTTCTCGATTGCATGGATAACAGCAGTGCTGATGTCTATACATTCCTGTACGTACCTATATAAAATTTTGTTTTACATCAAAATGGCACGAAGGAGAGCTATGCTGGTTGATTTCAAGTTTATTTTTTACCATCGAAACACAATTTTATTGGAACACCAAGTTCATTATGGTGCAAAGAGCATTTATTTTATAATATTTCAGCTTCAAGTTGTATTAAAAGTACTGTGGTTTCCTACTGTTTCTGTATTTGGCAGGAATGTCTGTGCTTTTGTAAGGGCAACTTTTGATTACCTGTACTAATGGAAATTTCACATGATGTTGTCTTGGGGGGGGGGGGCACAACAGATGGTATTGTCAGCTCACAGCAATGTGTTCACTTGTTCGATTCTTGGCTGAGGTGCTTTCTGTATGGAGTCTGTGTCCTGCCTGTGGTAGTGTGGCTTTCCTCCAGGTGTTCAGGTTTCCTTCCACATTAAAAGCTATGCAGCAGTAGGTGGATTGGATGGTCCCAATTGGCCATAGTTGTGTGTGTGTGTGTGTGTGTGTGTATTTTTTATGGAAGAACCACTGCAGCAGCGTTAGCCACCTGCCTTTGTAGACCTTTACTCTAGATTTTCACTGTTGCCTGCCTCAGCCCATGTGCACAAATTGGAAAAATGGGAGATGGCTAGTGTGTGTGTGTGTGTGTGTGTGTGTGTGTGTGTGTGTGTGTGTGTGTGTGTGTGTGTGTGTGTGTGCAAGCAAGGTGGCTAGTGTGTGTGTGTGTGACTGCAAGCAAGGGGGCTAGTGTGTGTGTGTGAGAGACTGCAAGCCAGGGGGGCTACTTTAGTGACTGCAACCAAGGGGGCTAGTGTGTGTGTCACTGCAAGCAAGGGGGAGCTAGTGTGTGTGTTGAAATGTGGGTTAGAGAACAAGTCGCTGACGTTATATTCAAGTTCTCCGCCAGTCTTTCTCGATTGCATGGATAACAGCAGTGCTGATGTCTATACATTCCTGTACGTAGCTATTTAAAATTTTGTTTTACATCAAAATGGCACGAAGGAGAGCTGCTATGCTGGTTGATTTCAAGTTTTTTTTTTTACCATCCAAACACAATTTTATTGGAACACCAAGTTCATTGTGGTTCAAAGAGCATTTACTTTATAATATTTCAGCTTCAAGTTGTATTAAAAGTACTGTGGTTTCCTACTGTTTCTGTATTTGGCAAGAATGTCTGTGCTTTTGGAAGGGCTACTTTTGATTACCTGTACTAATGGAAATTTAACATGATGTTGTCTTGGGGGGGGGGGGCACGGTGGCACAACAGATGGAGTTGTCAGCTCACAGCAATGTGTTCCCTTGTTCGATTCTTGGCTGAGGTGCTTTCTGTATGGAGTCTGTGTCCTGCCTGTGGTAGTGTGGCTTTCCTCCAGGTGTTCAGGTTTCCTTCCACATTAAAAGCTATGCAGCAGTGGGTGCATTGGATGGTCACAATTGGCCATAGTTGTGTGTGTTTTTCATGGAAGAACCACTGCAGCAGCGTTAGCCACCTGCCTTTGTAGACCTTTGCTATAGATTGTCACTGTTGCCTGCCTCACCCCATGTGCACAAATTGGAAAAATGGGACATGGCTAGTGTGTGTGTGTCTGTGTGTGTGACTGCAAGCCAGGGGGCTAGTGTGTGTGTGTGTGACTGCAAGCCAGGGGGCTAGTGTGTGTGTGTGTGACTGCAAGCCAGGGGGCTAGTGTGTGTGTGTGTGTGACTGCAAGCCAGGGGGCTAGTGTGTGTGTGTGTGTGACTGCAAGCCAGGGGGCTAGTGTGTTTGTGTGACTGCAAGCCAGGGGGCTAGTGTGTTTGTGTGACTGCAAGCCAGGGGGCTAGTGTGTTTGTGTGACTGCAAGCCAGGGGGCTAGTGTGTGTGAGTGACTGCAACCAAGGGGGCTAGTGTGTGTGAGTGACTGCAACCAAGGGGGCTAGTGTGTGTGAGTGACTGCAACCAAGGGGGCTAGTGTGTGTGAGTGACTGCAACCAAGGGGGCTAGTGTGTGTGTGTGAGTGCAAGCAAGGGGGCTAGTGTGTGTGTGTGAGTGCAAGCAAGGGGGCTAGTGTGTGTGTGTGAGTGCAAGCAAGCGGGCTAGTGTGTGTGTGTGAGTGCAAGCAAGGGGCTAGTGTGTGTGTGTGAGTGCAAGCAAGGGGCTAGTGTGTGAGTGTGTGTGCGCAAGCAAGGGGGCTAGTGTGTGTGTGTGTGTGTGTGAGAGTGCAAGAAGGGGGCTAGTGTGTGTGTGAGTGCAAGCAAGGGGGCTATTGTGTGTGTGAGTGCAAGCAAGGGGCTAGTGTGTGTGAGTGCAAGCAAGGGAAGTGCAAGCAGAGGGGCTACTGTGTGTGTGTGAGTGCAAGCAAGGGGGCTAGTGTGTGTGTGTGTGTGTGTGTGTGTGTGTGTGTGTGTGTGTGTGTGTGTGAGTGCAAGCAAGGGGGCTAGTGTGTGTGTGTGTGTGTGTGTGTGAGTGCAAGCAAGGGGGCGGCTAGTGTGAGTGCAAGCTGTGTGTGTGTGTGTGTGTGTGAGTGCAAGCAAGGCGGCTAGTGTGTGTGTGTGTGTGTGTGTGTGTGTGAGTGCAAGCAAGGGGGCTAGTGTGTGTGTGTGTGTGTGTGTGTGTGTGAGTGCAAGCAAGTGTGTGTGTGTGTGTGTGTGTGTGTGTGTGTGTGTGAGTGCTAGCAAGGGGGCGGATAGTGTGTGTGTGTGTGAGTACAAGCAAGGGGGCGGCTAGTGTGTGTGTGTGAGTGCAAGCAAGGGGGCGGCTAGTGTGTGTGTGTGAGTGCAAGCAAGGGGGGGCTAGTGTGTGTGTGTGTGAGTGCAAGCAAGGGGGGGCTAGTGTGTGTGTGAGTGCAAGCAAGGGGGCTAGTGTGTGTGTGTGAGTGCAAGCAAGGGGGCTAGTGTGTGTGTGTGTGAGTGCAAGCAAGGGGGCTAGTGTGTGTGTGAGTGCAAGCAAGGGGGCTAGTGTGTGTGTGTGTGAGTGCAAGCAAGGGGGCTAGTGTGTGTGTATTGAATTGTGGGTTAGAGAACAATTCGCTGACGTTATATTCAAGTTCTCCGCCAGTCTTTCTCGATTGCATGGATAACAGCAGTGCTGATGTCTATACATTCCTGTACGTAGCTATATTAAATTTTGTTTTACATCAAAATGGCACGAAGGAGAGCTGCTATGCGGGTTGATTTCAAGTTTATTTTTTACCATCCAAACACAATTTTATTGGAACACCAAGTTCATTATGGTGCAAAGAGCATTTACTTTATAATATTTCAGCTTAAAGTTGTATTAAAAGTACTGTGGTTTCCTACTGTTTCTGTATTTGGCAGGAATGTCTGCTTTAGGAAGGGCAACTTTTGATGACCTGTACTAATGGAAATTTAACATGATGTTGTCTTGGGTGGGGGGGGGCACAACAGATGGTGTTGTCAGCTTTCAGCAACGTGTTCACATGTTTGATTCTTGGCTGAGGTGCTTTCTGTATGGAGTCTGTGTCCTGCTTGTGGTAGTGTGGCTTTCCTCCAGTTGTTCAGGTTTCCTTCCACATTAAAAGCTATGCAGCAGTAGGTGGATTGGATGGTCCCAATTGGCCATAGTTGTGTGTGTGTGTGTGTGTGTGTGTGTGTGTGTGTGTGTGTGTGTGTGTGTGTGTGTGTGTGTGTGTGTGTTTTTCATGGAAGAACCACTGCAGCAGCGTTAGCCACCTGCCTTTGTAGACCTTTGCTCTAGATTGTCACTGTTGCCTGCCTCACCCCATGTGCACAAATTGGAAAAATGGGAGATGGCTAGTGTGTGTGTGTGTGTGTGTGTGACTGCAAGCCAGGGGGCAAGTGTGTGTGTGACTGCAAGCCAGGGGGCTAGTGTGTTTGTGTGACTGCAAGCCAGGGGGCTAGTGTGTTTGTGTGACTGCAAGCCAGGGGGCTAGTCTGTTTGTGTGACTGCAAGCCAGGGGGCTAGTGTGTTTGTGTGACTGCAAGCCAGGGGGCTAGTGTGTGTGTGAGTGACTGCAACCAAGGGGGCTAGTGTGTGTGTGTGTGAGTGACTGCAACCAAGGGGGCTAGTGTGTGTGTGACTGCAAGCAAGGGGGGGCTAGTGTGTGTTGAAATGTGGGTTAGAGAACAAGTCGCTGACATTATATTCAAGTTCTCCGCCAGTCTTTCTGGATTGCATGGATAACAGCAGTGCTGATGTCTATACATTCCTGTACGTAGCTATTTAAAATTTTGTTTTACATCAAAATGGCACTAAGGAGAGCTGCTATGCGGGTTGATTTCAAGTTTATTTTTTACCATCCAAACACAATTTTATTGAAACACCAAGTTCATTATGGTGCAAAGAGCATTTACTTTATAATATTTCAGCTTCAAGTTGTATTAAAAGTACTGTGGTTTCCTACTGTTTCTGTATTTGGCAGGAATGTCTGCTTTAGGAAGGGCAACTTTTGATGACCTGTACTAATGGAAATTTAACATGATGTTGTCTTGGGTGGGGGGGGCACAACAGATGGTGTTGTCAGCTCTCAGCAACGTGTTCACATGTTCGATTCTTGGCTGAGGTGCTTTCTGTATGGAGTCTGTGTCCTGCTTGTGGTAGTGTGGCTTTCCTCCAGTTGTTCAGGTTTCCTTCCACATTAAAAGCTATGCAGCAGTAGGTGGATTGGATGGTCCCAATTGGCCATAGTTGTGTGTGTGTGTGTGTGTGTGTGTGTGTGTGTGTGTGTGTGTGTGTGTGTGTGTGTGTGTGTGTGTGTGTGTGTTTTTCATGGAAGAACCACTGCAGCAGCGTTAGCCACCTGCCTTTGTAGACCTTTGCTCTAGATTGTCACTGTTGCCTGCCTCACCCCATGTGCACAAATTGGAAAAATGGGAGATGGCTAGTGTGTGTGTGTGTGTGTGTGTGTGTGTGTGTGTGTGTGTGACTGCAAGCCAGGGGGCTAGTGTGTTTGTGACTGCAAGCCAGGGGGCTAGTGTGTTTGTGTGACTGCAAGCCAGGGGGCTAGTGTGTGTGTGTGTGTGAGTGACTGCAACCAAGGGGGCTAGTGTGTGTGTGACTGCAAGCAAGGGGGGGCTAGTGTGTGTTGAAATGTGGGTTAGAGAACAAGTCGCTGACGTTATATTCAAGTTCTCCGCCAGTCTTTCTCGATTGCATGGATAACAGCAGTGCTGATGTCTATACATTCCTGTAAGTAGCTATTTAAAATTTTGTTTTACATCAAAATGGCACGAAGGAGAGCTGCTATGCTGGTTGATTTCAAGTTTTTTTTTACCATCCAAACACAATTTTATTGGAACACCAAGTTTATTGTGGTGCAAAGAGCATTTACTTTATAATATTTCAGCTTCAAGTTGAAATAAAAGTACTGTGGTTTCCTACTGTTTGTCTGTATTTGGCAAGAATGTCTGTGCTTTTGGAAGGGCTACTTTTGATTACCTGTACTAATGGAAATTTAACATGATGTTGTCTTGGGGGGGGGGCACGGTGGCACAACAGATGGAGTTGTCAGCTCACAGCAATGTGTTCACTTGTTCAATTATTGGCTGAGGTGCTTTCTGTATGGAGTCTGTGTCCTGCCTGTGGTAGTGTGGCTTTCCTCCAGGTGTTCAGGTTTCCTTCTACATTAAAAGCTATGCAGCAGTAGGTGCATTGGATGGTCACAATTGGCCATAGTTGTGTGTGTGTGTGTGTGTGTGTTTTTCATGGAAGAACCACAGCAGCAGCGTTAGCCGCCTGCCTTTGTAGACCTTTGCTATAGATTGTCACTGTTGCCTGCCTCACCCATGTGCACAAATTGGAAAAATGGGAGATGGCTTGTGTGTGTGTGTGTGTGTGTGTGTGTGTGTGTGTGTGTGTGTGTGTGTGTGTGTGTGAGTGCAAGCAAGGGGGCTAGTTGGTGAGTGCAAGCAAGGGGGCTAGTGTGTGTGAGTGCAAGCAAGGGGGCTAGTGTGTGTGAGTGCAAGCAAGGGGGCTAGTGTGTGTGAGTGCAAGCAAGGGGGCTAGTGTGTGTGAGTGAGTGCAAGCAAGGGGGCTAGTGTGTGAGTGCAAGCAAGGGGGCTAGTGTGTGTGTGAGTGCAAGCAAGGGGGCTAGTGTGTGTGAGTGCAAGCAAGGGGGCTAGTGTGTGTGTGAGTGCAAGCAAGGGGGCTAGTGTGTGTGAGTGAGTGCAAGCAAGGGGGGGGCTAGTGTGTGAGTGAGTGCAAGCAAGGGGGGGCTAGCGAACAAGTCGCTGACGTTATATTCAAGTTCTCCGCCAGTCTCTCGATTGCATACCAAACTATATCTTAAACTTTTTCAGCAGTGCTGATGTCTAAACATTCCTGTAAGTAGCTCTTTAACATTTTGTTTTACACCCAAATGCCCCAAAGGCGAGCTGCTATGCTCGTTTATTTTAATTTTTTTTTTACCATCAAAATTTTATCGGAACACCAAGTTCATTGTGGTGAAAAGAGCATTTACTTTATAATATTTCAGCTTCAAGTTGTAGTAAAAGTACTGTGGTTTCCTACTGTTCTGTATTTGGCAAGAAAGTCTGTGCTTTTGGAAGGGCAACTTTTGATTACCTGTACTAATGGAAATTAAACATTATGTCTTGGGGGGGGGGGCGCAGTGGCACAACAGATGTTGTCAGCTCACAGCAAGAGGTTCACTTGTCCGATTATTGGCTGAGCTGCTTTCTGTATGGAGTCTGTGTGTCCTCCCTATGGTAGTGTGGGTTTCCTCCAGGTGCTCAGGTTTCCTCCCACATTAAAACATATGCAGCAGTAGGTGGATTGGATGCTCCTAATTGGCCATAGGTGTGTGTGTGTGTGTGTGTGTGTGTGTGTGTGTGTGTGTGTGTGTGTGTGTGTGTGTGTGTGTGTGTGTGTGGCATGGAAGAACCACTGCAGCAGCGTTATCCACCTTGCCTTGTAGAGCATTGCTCTGCTCTAGATTGTCACTGAAGTGACACCCTGACCGCATGTGCAAAAATTGGAAAAATGTGAGATGGATGGATGTATTTTGAGTTGCATTGTAGTTTTACGGTTGGAGTTGCTTATTCAGTGCTGTTTCTCATTCTGACCTGCAGTTGCAAACCACAATTTTGGCCTCATGCATAAACATGGGTATCTGATATGTAAAACACACCAAACAATTAACTACATTCATTACCTAAGGTTTGAGTCTCTTTTTTTTTTTGACCCTGGAACTAGAATTGGAAAATTCTGCTATGCAGTGAACACTCCTAAATGATGTGACAGTTACTAGAAGGAAATAATGCATTAATTCCCAAAAAGGCAGACTAGTTTGTAAACAGTCAGACAGGTAAGGGCAAGACTGCAACCAAAGTCTTATTTTCATTGTATGTGGTACTCTTGTGATTGGACTACAGGGAGAAAACTTTCTTTTACTGGAGTAGCATTTTTAGAAATGGTTGTGATATAGATATAATAGATATAGTGATATAGACATAATAGATATAGACATAATAGATATAGACATAATAGATATAGATATAATAAAATACACTTGATTGTATATTTTAGATTTGCTCATTTGAGTTGTTGGTTTTTAATTTATGTGTACAGTAACTAGTTTATTTAAATTTTAGATAACTTTGTTGTGACATGCTTGAAAATTGTAACTAGTGTCATTTATATTTTGGGTGAGCTGTCAGTGTGAAATTAGGTCAAAAACTTGTAAGAAAACCGGAGGGTTACTAGTTTTCACATTTATCAGGTGTGCCTCTAACTGGCATAACTTGTATTATTGGCCTTTGAGATTAAGTTTGAAGGTAGAGCATAATTTGGTTTAGCAATGTTTTTGGCTTTCGTGTATCGTAGCTACGTTTGTAATGCTGCATTGTTAGTCCATAACTGTACCCATTTTGTTTGTGAAAATTAAATAATTCTTTGGTAGCTTTGCTTTGTTTAAGTATGACTGACCTTTTTTAAATTGCAGTTTGTGGATAAATTTGAAATGTCATCTTATTACCTACTGTTTCAAATGTTAATGTCATACTGTAAGACATGCTAATTGACTCACTTGAGTTTTTTATAAAGGACGTCTGTCAGAGGTATAAATTAAAGCACTAATAGTTTGGTTTATTAATTGTTTACGTTGGCCTGTACCTCCGAGATATATATACCGAACAAGAGAGGTCACATGACTGAGCCTTGTGGGACACCACTTGTAACTGGTTTGGAATCTGACATGGCTCCAGCTATTCTAACCATGTGGGTTCTGTCCTTGAGTTAGTTTGCAATCCATCTAGTGACATAGGTGTTTATTTAAGCTGGTGAGCTTATTTATAATGCCTGAGTTGGGGTATTGTATCGAAGGCATTTGCAAGGACCAGGTAGGCTGTGTGCACCACCTTCCCCTCGTCAATGGCCTTGGTGACTGTTTCAAAGAAATCAGCCAGGTTTTAGAGGCAGGATCTGCCCTTAAAGCCGAACTGGGTAGGATCCAGTATCTAGGTCCACAATATCTTTATTTATGAGGTCCATGATCCTTTCCATAGCTTTGCAGACCAAGCTAGTCAGGCTTATGGGCAGATAGTTTCCAGAATCCGTTGAGGCACCACCTTTATGGAGAGGGACCACTGTTGCTGTACGCCACTTTGTGCACATCCTGTAGTAAGGCTGAGATTGAACAGTAGTTTTCTATCTGAGTTTAGCTCTTCTTGGATTTCATGTAGGATGCAGCCCGGGACACAGTCTGGTCCCATTGATGCTATGTTCTTTGCTTTGGAGAGGGCGGCTCTTACCTGAGCATCTGAGATGTCAGGGGGGCAGCACTCTGCTGGGATAGATATTTGCCCTTGTGGTGGATGGGGGGGGGTGGCAGTTCGCACTGAACATGTCAGCTCGGATGTTGGCAATGTCTGGGTTCAGTGTATTTGTTGTCATTATGGACTAATTCTGAGCATTTATGGGAATTGCCACCCAGGTTCAGAACATAACTAAAGAAAGCCTTGTGATTATCCTTAGTGTCCTGTGCGATTTTTCTCTCTAAGCTGGTGTTAGACAATTTTATGAGTGCCCGTAGTTTTTTGCTAATACTAATCAGTCATTCCTTCCCCTTTTGGCATTTTGCTCTATCATTTAGTAGCTTCCTCCTATTGTATGGTTTGTTTATAGCTGGTGTCCACCAGACAGGACTCTGCCTTTGGAGGATTGGGTCTTGGTTTTTTTGGGAATTGCATGATCCATGCATTTCTGAAGGTGTTCATATAATGCATTTATATAGGTTTATGCAGTCTGGGCTGTATTTTCCACAGGCCCAGGGGCTTTGAAGGATTCAACCTCGTTTTTAAGGAGTGTGAGATTTGATTTAGAGGCGTTTCTTCACTGAGGTTTTCTGGGCAGGGGGTGGGTTCGGGATGTGAATATCCAGTGAGATTATTTTATGGTCTGATCTTACCAGTGAGGGATACACTTCTGGTCTGGAGCATAGAGTCCCCATGTTAGTAATGATCAGGTCCACTATGTTTTCCCCTCTTGTGGGAGTGGTAAGTTGTTCCATAGCATTTGAGTTTATAAATTCTTGGAACCTTTGGGCTAGGGTGTTTTAGCTACAGTAATGCGCACAGTCTGTTTGGGTAGTTGAATTCGCCCACTATAATGGTGTTTGGAGAGACCTTCATATTTTCCACTGTTCTCAGGAAGGCCGAGGTGGGGTTCCTGGGTTTGGGAGTGTGGTCTGTAGCAGGCTATAAACTGGAAGGCAGTTTTAACCGCTGTTACTTGCACATGGATAGTCTCTGCTTTGTGCTTTTCCACCAACATGGAGTTGTTGGTATCTTTGAATATCAATACTCCCCTTCCTTTTGTGGTTCGGTCCAAGTTTTGGGCCCGAAAAGTATGGTATGAGGTATAACCTGGTAGCTGTGCAACAAATGCTTGGGGGTATAATGCCTAAGGATAGCTGAATGTATATGTGCCTCAAGGACAGTTGGACTCTGTGTGTACCTGTGGTTAAATAATGGGGTATTTTTCTGTTATCAGGACAACAGTTCACATGACCGCTATATAACCTGTAGTAAGTTAACATTTCTGGCCTTCCGGTGTTCCGAGCAGTATTTATCTTTTCATGTGTCTTGTGGTTTTGCAGTTTGACGTTTCATAACAGGAGGCAAGCAAGAACTTTTAACCATCGCAGTTTGTAGCTTTGTATATTATGGTTTGGGAATGTCAAGAAAATGCCAGTTTGTAGCTTTGTTTATTATTGTTCAGGAATGTCAAAAAAATGGCATTGTTAAAAAGGTGCTTGCATACCTCTTAACTGCATGTTCTGGATTTGCAGTCATAAAGATATTTTGGTAATCTACAAGTGTAGTACGTCACACTTAGTTCTGTGCAGCTTTGGGCATGCTGTCATTGACTGGCACACTAAATGGGAGGGGATATCGGAAGCGGACAGGCATGCTAATTCTCATGTCAGTTTGTATGAACTGTAAAATATTCTGCCACTCGGCAAACTCCATCGGAATGAAACCAGAAAACAGCAAAAAAAAGGCCTAGACTAAACGAGCATGCTCAGTTCGGGCTTGGGTGTGTGACTGCAACCAAGGGGGCTAGTGTGTGTGTGTGTGTGTGTGACTGCAACCAAGGGGGCTAGTCAGTCAGTGTCTGTCTGCCCGTCAGTCAGTCAGTCAGTGTCTGTCTGCCCGTCAGTCAGTCAGTCAGTGTCTGTCTGCCCGTCAGTCAGTCAGTCAGTGTCTGTCTGCCCGTCAGTCAGTCAGTCAGTCAGTCAGTGTCTGTCTGCCCGTCAGTCAGTCAGTGTCTGTCTGCCCGTCAGTCAGTCAGTGTCTGTCTGCCCGTCAGTCAGTCAGTGTCTGTCTGCCCGTCAGTCAGTCAGTGTCTGTCTGCCCGTCAGTCAGTCAGTGTCTGTCAGTCAGTCAGTCAGTGTCTGTCTGCCCGCCAGTCAGTCAGTGTCTGTCTGCCAGTCAGTGTCTGTCTGCCAGTCAGACAGTCAGTGTCTGTCTGCCCGTCAGTCAGTCAGTGTCTGTCTGCCCGTCAGTCAGTCAGTGTCTGTCTGCCCGTCAGTCAGTCAGTCAGTGTCTGTCTGCCCGTCAGTCAGTCAGTGTCTGTCTGCCCGTCAGTCAGTCAGTGTCTGTCTGCCCGTCAGTCAGTCAGTGTCTGTCTGCCCGTCAGTCAGTCAGTGTCTGTCTGCCCATCAGTCAGTCAGTCAGTCAGTGTCTGTCTGCCCGTCAGTCAGTCAGTGTCTGTCTGCCCGTCAGTCAGTCAGTCAGTCAGTCAGTCAGTGTCTGTCTGCCCGTCAGTCAGTCAGTCAGTCAGTCAGTCAGTGTCTGTCTGCCCGTCAGTCAGTCAGTCAGTGTCTGTCAGTCAGTCAGTCTGTCAGTCAGTCAGTCAGTCAGTCAGTGTCTGTCTGCCCGTCAGTCAGTCAGTCAGTCAGTCAGTCAGTGTCTGTCTGCCCGTCAGTCAGTCAGTCAGTCAGTCAGTGTCTGTCTGCCCGTCAGTCAGTCAGTCAGTGTCTGTCTGCCCGTCAGTCAGTCAGTCAGTGTCTGTCTGCCCGTCAGTCAGTCAGTCAGTCAGTGTCTGTCTGCCCGTCAGTCAGTCAGTCAGTCAGTGTCTGTCTGCCCGTCAGTCAGTCAGTCAGTCAGTCAGTCAGTGTCTGTCTGCCCGTCAGTCAGTCAGTCAGTCAGTCTGCCCGTCAGTCAGTCAGTCAGTCAGTCAGTCAGTCAGTGTCTGTCTGCCCGTCAGTCAGTCAGTCAGTCAGTCAGTGTCTGTCTGCCCGTCAGTCAGTCAGTCAGTCAGTGTCTGTCTGCCCGTCAGTCAGTCAGTCAGTCAGTCAGTCAGTGTCTGTCTGCCCGTCAGCTGGCAACTGCCAGCAAGGGGGCAATTTATCTTCCTGATTCACATTTTCGGACCATTTCACATAATGTTGTGATGTTTTTTGTGGACCGTTAGTGGCAAAACATTATAGAATGAATATAGAAAATAATGGCTGACATTGCAGTTTCACATTTCATACCCTTTCGAAAATTCATAATGCAAGACCTACTGTTGGATGATCGTTGCTCTACCATGTAACTGACCAACACAGTTGGGATGGTGGCAACAAGGTTTCCTGTTGTGGACATGAAATGCCACTCATCGATGGAGACGAGACAAAGTGGCTGGAAGAAGATGATGCCTGTCACAGTGCATTGAAGAGAATTGTTGCTAACAAATTTCTCATTAAAGATTTGAAGCACATCACCAAATTCTGCCATACTGGTGATCTTGAGGTGTTCCATGCATTACTATGCAAATATTGCCCCAAGTTTGAGCACTTTAGTTTTGCAGGAATGAAAGCAAGAATCATACTTGCCATCCTGGATCATAATGAGAACGTCCATCGTGAGCAAGCAGTGGTGAGATTCCCTACAAAGAAGTTGGCAGCAAAGGGAGAGCTAAGGTATCGCGTGGTGTACCCAAAAGCAAAACAGGAGTGGGTAGCCAAACCAATATTTGAGAAAAGAAAGTTTGACTACATATATGACCTGATGTTGGAATTATAAAAGCTAAACGAGGGATCTTGGAAACGCAACCCATGTCTATACCTGACATACCAAAGAATATTGCTAAGTGTGAACTTAAGAAGAGTATGGTGATTGCTAGACATATTTCACGATTCGGTGACTGTAGTAAACCTCCAGGTTGTAAACAGCACATTTACTAATGTGGACTGGGTACTGAAGTGTGTCTGAAAGGGAGGTACAGACTCCCATAGTCAGACACACTGACGTCCCGCTCACCAGACTGAGTAAGGAGAAGGTCACAGTAAGCTGTCTGTTGGGCGCTAGAATCCGCCACATAACGCAAACACTCGGGTCTCTCAACAGCAGGTACAAGTACGACTCAGTCATTGTCCACGCTGGTGTCAAAGACCTGAGACGTACCTCCTTAGACTACATGAAAAGAGACATTGAGGAGCTGTCTGATTATGTAGCCCAGGCAGCTATGACCCTTACCTTGAGCAGTATCCTACCTTCACCTAGAATGATGCCACAATACAGTGATAAGATGATCAGTTGTAATAATTGGCTTCAATTCTGGTGTCATTCAAAGGGGATCCAATGTCTGTCTGCCTGGGATGACATGCTGGACAAGCCACGCTGCCGCAAGGGACAGCTTGCACCTGTCACCCCTAGGCTTCCGGATATTGGCAAAGGCTCTTGCCACCCCCATAGTGCCTTTTTTAGGCAAGGCGCAAATTCTAAACCTACCACCCTAGAACACAAAAAAGGAAAAAAACTAAGGGTAATGCTGCTCAATGCCAGAAGTCTCAATCTCAAGATGCACTTTCGAGGCCCTTCTCAGTATGGAGAACATCGATGTCTGTGCTGACAGAAACCTGGTTCAAGGCTCCTGAGAGCACTATCAGGTTTCACCTCATATCATGCGTTACGGCCCCAAAATCCGGACAACACCAAGAAAGGAGGGGGGTGTCCATATTCATAAAGGACACCCACACCTCAAGGTTGGTGGCAACGCACGATGCATCGGAGACCATCCAGGTGCAATTAACCATAGGCAATACTGCTCTGCAATTTGTAGCATGTTACAGGCCACCCTCTCAAACTCAGGAACCTCACATGGCCTTCCTGAAAACATTGGAGGGGATCAATGTATCTCCAAACACCGTCACACTAGGTGATTTCAACTACCCTAATATAGACTGGGAACACTACTCAAGCCCAGACACTCTAGCCCAAAGGTTCCTGGAGTTCATAAACTCAAATGCCATGGAACAACTAGTCACCATCCCCACAAGAGGAGAAAACATACTTGATCTCATCATCACCAACATGGGATCACAATGTTCAACACCGGAAGTATATCCCTCACTGGTGAGATCAGATCATAAACTAATCTCGCTGGAGGTCCTCATCCCGCCCCCACCTGAAATAAAAAGGACCACAGTGAAAAACTTCTCAAAAGCCGACTTCACACTTCTAAAAACTAGTGTGGTCTCCTTTAAGGCCCCTGAGCCAGTGGTAAACATTACTCAAACCGCTGAATCACTTACAAATGCCTTCTACCAGCACCTACAGGACTGCATGGATCAGGCAATCCCAAACAAAACTAAGACTTTGTACCAAAGGCAAGCGTCCAGTCTGGTGGACCCCAGCCATAAACAAGCTCTACAACAAAAGGAGGAAGCTACTACAAGATAGAGCAAAATCCTTGAAAGGTAAGACACCTTTGATCATAAGTAAAAAACTAAGAGCTGTCATAAAATCATCCAAGGCAAATTTTGAGAGAAAAATCGCCAAGGACTCAAGAAGGCCTTCTTTCGCTATGTTAGAAACCTAGGAGGAAACTCCCAGATATGCTCAGAATTAGTTCAAAATGATGTGAAGATTACTGAACCTACACACATTGCCAACATACTGGCTGACAGGTTCAGTGCAAACTTCTCCCCCCCCCCAAAAAGAGATCTATACCAGAGGATTGTAGCCCCCCAAACATCTCCAACGTCCAGGTGAGAAATGCTCTCTCCAAGGCAAAAAACACAGCATCCATGGGACGGATGGTGTCCCGGCTGTGTGCTCCATGAACTCAATGAGGAATTAAACCCGCAGTTAGGACAGCTGTTTAATCTTAGCCTCACCTCAGGATATGTACCCAAGGAGTGGCGCACGGTGACTGTGGTCCCACTTCACAAGGGCGATGCCTCCACCGACCCTGGAAATTACCGTCCCATTAGCTTGACAAGCCTTATCTGCAAAGCCATGGAGAGGATCATAATGTAACTCATAAATAAACACATAGGGAACTTGCAGACTTTGGATCCAACCCAGTTAGGCTTTGTCAAAGGCAGATCATGCCTTTTAAACTTGGTTGACTTTTTTTCGAGACAGTCACCAAGGCCATTGACGAGGGAAAGGCAGTCCATACAGCCTACCTCGACCTGGCAAAGGCCTTCGACACAATACCCCACTCAGGTATCATCGAAAAAATGATCAGCTTGAATGTAAACCCATACATCACAAGATGGGTTGCAAACTGGCTAAGTGACAGAACCCACAGGGTCAGAGTTGCTGTAGCCTGTCAAGTGGTGTCCCACAGGGCTGAGTGCTGGGTCCACTCTTGTTCGGCATCTACTTTTCTGAAGTACAAGCAAACACAGGAGGGTTATGGCTGAAAGTTTGCAGATGACTGCAAACTGGGCGCCATAGTCGAAAACACATCTGACACAGATATCCTTCAGAAGGGCCTCACAGAAATGGATAACTGGTGCCAGAGACATGGCCTAAAGTTAAACGCCAGGAAGTGCATAGTCATACCCTTCGGGAAAAACAAGGTTACCCCTAGCTACCATATAGGTGTCAATGCAGTGAGCACAGAAGAAGTCATCAGGGATCTGGGGACCCAGGTTGACAGTAGCCTTTCGTTTGACACTCATGTTGCTAAAAGTAGTTAGGAAAACCTTCTACATTGCCCACCTGATCATGAAGGGATTCACATCTAGATCAAGGGAGGTCATCGTCCCCCTGTACTCATCACTCATTAGACCTATGATTGAGTACAATGCCCCATTCGGAATGTATCTGACCCGACACCTGCAGCAGCTGGAAAGGCCCCAAAAGTTCCTCACCAAACGGATAAAGGGTCTCAAAAATATGTCTTATGCTGCCTGACTGAAAACTCCAGCTCTATTCAGTCTCATACCGCTTGCTCAGAGGTGACCTGTGCCTGACATATAAGGCCATGTCAAACCCAGATTTGATGAATATGCTTGACCTCAAATAATCTAGATCCCTCAGAACCACAAGGGCGGGAGACTTAAACCTTGACACGGTTATTAATAGAACGTGCTGGAGGGACAGATTCATCACCCAGAGACTCCCTATGCTGTGGAACAAAATCCCGGTACATGTGAGGCAGAGCACCTCGCTGGCCTTGTTCAAGAGGAATCTTGACCAATGGATGGGAGATCGCAGATATACCCCAGGGATTACTTCAGTGTCACTGCTTGACAGAGGCACAGCAAAATAATAGGCATAGTTTTATTCAAACTAAAGGGGTGGCGAAAGCCACATAAATATGGGCTAGGCTTATAAATGCCCTTGGGCAGATAGCCCAGTATGAACCTATGAACCTAACTATTTTGTGGTTCTAACGACTGCTAGAATATGCAAGATTAGCCCTGATTGACCAGTTAAGTGACACCCATTGGGATGCACCCGGCATTCAGTACAGCTTCAGAGATCTTACTGGAACTGGAACACATGTGGGCGTACCTCAAATGCACCTGTTTGCCTTTTCCAACAGGCAATTAGGCTGGCATTGCAAAATGACAAGGCAGTGATAAGTGATGCCATCTCCACCTCTTGGCAGGGGAATTGTCTGCATGCTGTACCACCCTTCAGAGTCTTTCCAAATGTGCAGCTGAAACTTAAGCTGGAAAAAGTGTACATCTTTAGGTTGACTCAATACTGGTCGAGAGCCCTGGTTCCCTCTATGGTCAATCACACCTAGTTACCACAGTCAGTGGACCAACTAAACACTGTAGTGATCATAGATGAACAAGGCAATCTTGCCTATCAAAGAGGAAAATATTTTCCATTAACTTTCGAAGTTTTTCGAGACACAGAAAAGTAACATCCACCTAATCCTGTATTGTGTAGTAATGAATACAGAGGGGTGCATAATGAGCTATAAACGGACTTTTTTATATATGTCTGCATTTCGAAACCTGAATGGACCGTTATACAGACTACCTTCATGAAGGGGGTTCTACATTTAAGAAAACATATGAAAAGGACACCTACATGGGTTTAACTAGAAGGAAAAAGTACTGAACAGAACCCCCTGTGAGACGTGTCAAAGACTCACCTAAATGTATGTACATGAAGCAATGAAATTTGACTGGCAGTAATCTTGGACAGGAGGGTCTCCCGTCAAGTCGATGTAATGATTTGCTGAAGACCAAAGCATCCTTCATGGCAATGGTGATAGACCTAGTCAGGAACCTGTTATGCATACTGTGGATGTTCACAGACTAATTGGGTTTTGTGCACATATCAGAGTGTGTAAAACAGTTGATTTTGTCTTTGCACCCCCTGGCTGTGTGGAAAAGTAGTGGTCATACTCCACATTTCAGCCTCTTTTCTGCAAGGTAATTTCATTTGGCTACCTGTACCATGGAAACACATTGCATGGAAGTAGTACAGCTCACTCCAGAAAATGAATGGCCTCTTCAGGGGACTTAAGGAACGTGGCACCACCACCAATGCTATCATTGAAGTAGCTAGTTGTTCCATCGATGAGACGTTGCAACCACATGGAATAGTACAACAGTGCAACTGGAGGACATCAAAGTTGTGTGAATTGTTACCCGAAATGTCCATGCCTTCCATGTTGCAGTATTACTTCACACACTCCCCATCCTGTGATGCACTGGCTCCTGTGGGTGGCATTGGACAATGTTCATCATGCATACAGCTGCAGTCATCACAAATGGGTTGTCCTGCCATCAGGAGATCACGTCGGCAGTATTCCAAAGTCCTTGTCCAGTGTAGTTTGTCTTTACTTCTTCCCTGACGTTAGTGCTGCATGGGT